>NC_077229.1:144149539-144519539 GCF_027887165.1 Monodelphis domestica | reverse complement strand
CCTCTGTTTCCTCTATTTAAAGATCTTTTTCTCTTCTGTCACCTCCCCTAAATTTTACATCTACCAATCAGAGCAGAAGTTCCTCTCCAGGACAGCCCATTCAATGTACGAAATGGGTGTTCACACCTTTTATAGTTAGTTATACCTTTTGTGGTTAGTTAACACCTTTTTTGGTTAGTTAACACCTTTTTGTAGTTAAAGTGGGTAGATCTACTTTAAATACTGAGTTGACACTGGGGATTAAAATCTAAAAATAGATAGGGAATTACAATTTAATCTTCACAATAAAGGAAGAGCTAAATTCCTTCATTGTTACAATCAGGAGAGCTAAATCCAATCTTCACAGACTGTAGAATCTATATCAAAAGCTAAATAGCCTTTCTTGTTGAAATGGTAGACTACACCTGGTAATATCCATCTTTAAGCTTATTAATGTTGGATGAGCTATATAAGACCTAATCTACTTGCTGATTATGATATCCTGGACCATATACAAACCAGATGGGAGAAAATATATTCACCTTATCTGCCACTGATTTAAAGTTATATTGGAGAAATTCCAGGTTTATTGGTCTGACTGGACCACTATGGGCTTCTGGATCCCTTCCAAGGGATAATGCCAAGCCTCAAAAGCTGTCTTGACTTTTGGCAGCTCTTTTCCCCCAGATTGTAGAATTTCTTTTAGCTGCTGTTAGATTCTTCCAAAAATATACACAGAACAAAGTTTAGGGTCCATTTTTTGTAGGATGGGGGAGAAGAGGAAGGAGTTGGCAGCCTTGGGTAGGGCAGTCATTATTGTCATGTAAGAAACATTTTTCCTCATTACGAATGTTTTTTGATGGTTTAGATACTGTAGTACCAGAGCAGGAATGAAGCAATTTCAGGTCCCTATTAGTAGTTTCTACTATTTGAATGCACTATGGAATCTTAGTTTTTACTTGATTGTGTGACAAGGGTTTAGAGTCTCCTGAGGTGTGTGTTGAAGATAGGAAAATGCTGGAAGGGATAGTCAAACAATGGAAGATCCTAATACTCTTATGTCCTCTGTTTCCCTGTCCCCTCCCCCCCAACCCCTGCCATGTCATATCTCTCTTTTATAGGTTTATATGTACTCTCCCTACAACTCATTATATGATTCCAGAATTCTGGTTTCTCTTTGCTCAAATGAACATTTCTCCCACTTCATTAACTGGTATCTGTGAGGCTGTTGCTAGAAGATGGTCTTTACCAAGGTAACAGGTTGGCCAGGGAGGCACCGGTAGATCAAAATGTCACTGAGATAAACTACTAACCTCCAATCTAGCAGGTTTTGAAAGATTGAACTCATGAATCACTGGGAAAGAGCAGGAGTGTTTCACGACCCAAATTATATAACTCTGTACTAGAACAGCCCTTGGCCAGTTTGAAACATTGTCCCTCATTTCTGTCCCAAATTCAAATCAGATTCTCCCCTTCTCCACCCTTTCCCTCACAAAGTCCAGCTTGATGAAACTAGTCAAGCATGAGGATAGAAGATGGCAATTCTAAAACATAAGAGCATTAAAGACCTTATAGTCATGGGTGTCTTAGGTCCTCGTTCTTTGTCTTCAATAACAAGATCATGGCTCTTGTGCATGTACGAATGGTGTTGAGTAGAAGGAGATGGAAGATCAGATGAATAACTTACATTCATTTTCATCAGCAGTTTTTGTAGCATTTCATCCTCAGAGTTGGCCACCAAATAAATGTGAATTATAGGAATGGGTGTCAAATAAACTATAGGTATAACTTCTTCATCATGGAGGTTATGAGTAAAGCTCCCCCCTTATGATCTGCAAAATCCCTGTAAAAATTTTCAGCTTTCATGTTCTTTTGCAAACTTTGACTTATTTACTTGTTTTAATTTTTACAAAAAGTAGTGTGTATTTATGGTATTAAAAGAAAAAAGTTGATGTTATAAAATACTATACATATATTTCATGAATTTTTGAATTTCTAAACTTTTTATGTGTCATCTGCTGGCCTCTATGTGTCATCTGTAGCTTTTGAAAAACTCTCCTAAAATTCCTGCTTAATTTATTATGCTGATCTGTGAAGTATTGAAACTGAGATAGAGAAAGTCATGATGTGGAAAGGGTACCTATATTCAAATTAATCTTATGATCCCTTGAAATCTGTGTATTTCAAACACACTGCCTGGACCTGCTGGTCTTCAATGATTATATCTTGACTGCCTCAAGTCATGCTGATATTTATGTGTCTGAGGTGACATTTTAGTTCTGATCTTCTTGACTCTAAATTTTAGTCACTGTTTCACCAGGAGATTCTATGATTTCCTTTTTTGTCTTTGTATCCCCAGGACCTAACTAACAAAAAGTCTTCAGGGCAGGGACAGTTTTGCCAATTCTTCTACAAAGTTGTCTATCAAGGGTAGCTAATCCAATTCCACTTTGGTTCTACATCAACATATGGAAGGCAATGGCCTGATCCAAAAGGAACCCTTCCCTTTTTGGGGTGGTAGAGCCATTAGTTGGTAGCGTCAACTCAAAGTGGTTCATTGGAAGTCTCCCTGATTTCTACAGGCAACCTCTGAAGTCTATTGGCAAGCAGGGTGAGTTTACTTGTTAGGGTGAACATTTTTCAGTAAGTGGCCTGATCCCATCTGCTATGTTGTAATGGAGCCCCTAAGGGAATGGACAAAAACTATCTTTAGGAGAGCGGAAAACAGAAAATACAGAAGTGGGAGGGGCCCCTACACAGTTAACATTAATATAAATAGTATGTAAAGTGATTTAATCTTCACAGGATAAGAGGAACATTTAAAGGAAAATTTACTTATTATTATGTGGTTTATTAATTATTCTGTGGTTTTGTATTTTGAGAGAGCTGGTTGGTAAAAAGGTTAGAACAGTAGACCTGGAGTCAGGAAGATTTGAGTTCCTATGGCTTTAGATCCTTTTTAGCAGTGTGACACTGGGCAAGTCCCTTACCTTCTGTTTGTCTCAGTTTCCTCATCCTTAAAATAGAGATAATAATAGTACCTACCTGCCAGGGTTGTTGTGAGGATCAACTTTGATAATAATTGTAAAGTACCTAGCTTTTAAGCATTATATAAGCAGTATTATTATTGTTATTAGTATGATCCTGGAAAAGTCCCAACTTCTGTCTGTTTTGGCTTTCTATCCTATAAAATGAATATATTAATAGTTTCTACTTCAGAGAGCTTTTGTGAAGATAAGAGGAAATAACATTTTAAAGTACTTTTTAAGCCTAAGAATTCCATATGCATGCTAATCATCTTTATCATTATTATTATAATAGTTATATCAAAAAGTAGTGAGAGTAGTCTCAGAGAGTAAATAAAAGATTACTATTATAATTCATCATCTATGACCTTTCCTGATCATTTGAGAATTGAGAAGTTCACTGCATTATAGATTTGGAGCTAGAAGGAACCTGAGATCACTTAGTCCAACCTTTTAATTTTACAGATGAGGAAACTGAGGTATAATCATATTAAAAGCCTGTCTTGGGGTGACACAGTATGATTTATGTTTAAAACAAGTTTTAAGTTTTGCAAGTTTTGCAGATTCCAGTGTCCTAACTATTATTCTTTTTTTTTTTAATTTTATAGTATTTTATTTGATCATTTCCATGCATTTTTCATTAAAGACAAAGATCATTTTCTTTTCCTCCCTCCCACCCCCCCTCCCCCGTGGCCAACGCGTGATTCCACTGGTATCATATGTGTTCTTGACTTGAACCCATTGCCATGTTGTTAGTATTTGCATCAGAGTGTTCGCTCAGAGTCTTTCCTCTGTCATGTCCCCTCAGCCATTGTAGTCAGGCAGTTGCTTTTCCTCGGTGTTTCTACTCCCTCAGTTTGTCCTCTGCTTTTGGATAGTGTTTTTTTTCTCCTTGATCCCTGCAGATTGTGCAGGGACATTACACCGCCACTAATGGAGAAGTCCATTGTATTCGATTATACCACAGTGTGTTTGTCTCTGTGTACAATGTTCTCCTGGTTCTGCTCCTCTCGCTCTGCATCACTTCCTGGAGGTTGTTCCAGTTCACATGGAATTCCTCCACTTTATTCCACTATTATTCTTTAATCCCATCATTTTAGGGATCAAGTTTATCATAATTTTACAAATAGAGAAATTGAGATATTGTATGTACACTTACATTGATATTGAGAATTGGTAAGAAAGGTAGAAAAATAAGATGAGACTTTGTCCATTATTCACTATTATTTCTGGACCACTAAATAGCCCACCTTTTACAAAGTTTGTCTGATTCTCAGCAGCAAGGACATTAGACGAGGTAGGGTGAGATTTGGTAGGATGTCAGTGAAAAGGAAAATGATGATGAAGAAATACTATTCATTATATAGCCTTTAAGTCTAATAGATATGAGAATGTAGAGTTTCTAGGATAAGGATTGACTGAGGACCAAAGGGTATTTCATTTTAAAATTGAAATATGAGCTCAGTTTAAACTTTATGACAATAATAGAGTCCACGAAAAACCAAACAAACAGAATAGAACCCAGTTGCACAAAACACTATTTCTTAAATGGACTAATTCTGATAAATCACCAAGACATGTGGCTGGTAGATTCCAGACAATGTGTTTATACAAAGGCAAACAATGCCCCAAAGACATTTATATTGTGGATACTCTCACTGTGTCAGTACATAGCTATAAAACAAGCAAAGGACTGAGCATAATTACAGTCTTTCTCAACGTAGCAGGAAAGAACAGGTTTGAGAAAGGCATGATTGTAGACCACTGCAAAGTGCATTAGCACAATGTAAGTGCAACTTATAATGGAATACAGATGATATTGCTGACTACCCTTAGCCCCAACTAGAGCGATGACAGTAGGGATTTGCACCAGGTGTCCAAATTTAGAAGGTACCAAGAACACTTGCAGTCCTTTAGCAAAATAGGAATAAAAACTTAGAAACTAGTTGTCAAGAATAATTTATTAAAATGGAGAGATATTGGATGAAGCATGGTGGTCACATAACCCTGGGAGTTCTTTTCTATGCTATCCTACTTATCCCATGCAGTGGCTTCCTTAGAAGTACTTGAAAGAATATTCCATTTTGCTTTGCCCAGGCTATTTCATGCTACTTGTCTTGATTGGAAAAATAGCTGTTTATGACATGGCCCACACTTAAGCTATTCACAACCTCATTTGTGATTATTAGAACCTGCGATTCAGAAGTATGATTGGTAGGTTTGTACCTTACATGAAAATGCTTTCATAACCGTTAGCGAGTTCATTGAGCACTGGCCTGATCCATGTTCCCACTAGCTATATGAATTTGGATAATCACATATCTTGCTGCATTGTGGTGTCATTATATACAAAATGAAGACATTACACTAAATGCTTTTGAAGTTTTCTTCTACTTCTAAATTTCTATGGTTATGAGGGCACAAAACCATATTAACCAATAATGTCACTAAAATGACCTTTTTATGAGTACCTTCAAATTAGCATTATCTTTAATTCAATTCAAATCAGTAAAATCTGGTATTCATTAATCATCTGTTCTGTCAAAAACACTGTTAGGATCTGAGGAAGAAAATACAAAAAAAATGCAATTGTCTCTACCCTCAAATAATTTACAATCTAAGGAGAGAGGGGGTATGTGATCACAAGTATGAGGATGTACATGTTCAAAGAAGCCTCATAAAAGACAGAATGTGTTTAAGTGCAAAAAAGAAGTCCAAAATGCTATGAAGAGGGAGAGTTCTCTTTTAGCTGAGGGTATCAGGAAAGGCTTCTTGAATTAGATGCTCTCTGTGACACCTATACTATCATGTCTTAAAGAATTTTGATTGGTAGGGTGAAGGTAAAAAATCTAGAAGGTCTATGTGATTGCCTCAGGGTGAGAGGTGAAGACAACACACTGGAAACATCTAGTAGTCCAGTTTCCTTCCCCTCTCAGATCATATTTCATTGATTCTTTATATATTTTGTGTGTACATAGTTACTTATATATTATTTCCCCACTAGAATATGAGCTCCTTAAGGGAGGGGATTATTTTAGCTTTTCCTTGTTTAGAACTTCACAGAGTATATGGCCCTATATATTAAGTACTTAAAAATATTTCTTGACTGAATATAGAGAACATAAATTTAAAATGAAAATGGAAGTTCAAACCTCAATTCCCAGTTGAACTTTGATCCTATTGATATTGCTATAAACTCCATTGGTATAGATCACATATCAACCTTTTGAATATCTTAAAACATTTTCATCTTTGGTACTGTTGACCAGATCTTTCCTTATAAATTCTTCATAATGATTCAAGACAATGGATCTCCTTTTAAGTCTTTTGATATTTCCTGGGTACCAGAGTAGCATTGTCCACTTATCATAGTCTTCCCTTGCTACATGGTCTATTAACCTTTTGTTCTGGCCAAATATTTTGTGAAGCATATCTCTTATGGCATTTGCATTTTGATTCCTGGGAAATTTCATGTCATCTTATGTGTAGGCATACAACATCAACTGGAGAATATTAATGTTAAAAAGATAGGTCTTTGTTTCAGGGATAATCTTGACATCCTTAAAACTACTTTACTACTTACTGTAAAAAATAGACTCGAATACAGGACTACAATCCCCATGAGCCTTTGCTCCACTTCCCCAGAATGCCTTGTAATCTCACCTGGGCCGAGATCGAGAAGGTATTTAAGTTGATTCAAAGGCTTTTGAGGGGCTTTTTCGGCTGTTTTGGACTTCCGTTTAGCAGCAGAGGCGTCTCTTCCATGATGTGAGGTTATTTTGTCTAGGCCTCTAGCCTAGGCACATGTTTCTTACTTGTATTTTTTTTAATCTTTAACCTTTAATAAACCTCTAAAAAATATAATACTCCTTGCAGAGAGAAACTAATTTCTACCTGCCTCAGTCTCCCCATCTCCCCTAAATTTTAACTGTTACATTACCAAATATAACCCTACCAACATTCCTTCTCCTATTCAACAATGGCTTCAGTTCATTGTGAATCTGCACTGTTTGGCTTAGAGATATGTATTGATGAACAATCCAAACTGTATCCTAGTCTTTTGTCATAGGCTAGAGAAGAAGTTTTCTTTGTACATTTGATTTTTTGTTTGTAGATTATTAATCTGAACTCTTAAATTCCACAGTGAGATGTACTTTTCAAAGGATTTTTTTTACTTGCCTCTTCATCTACTAAATCTTTGAAGGAGTACTTAATTTCTGGCACAATACCTAGTATTAGTAGGGATTTAATAAATGATTGTTCGGTGATCAATGATTCCATCTGAGACCTGGACCCAAAGTCCTATTAATGAGAACCTCTGACTGTGAAATCCTTGAGAGCAGGCATTGTTATTAATTTTTTTAAACATCCTTTGTTTTCTCAGAGCTTAACATAGTGCTTGTTGACTTGATTTGGTATGACTTGGCTACAACCTGGGCTTAAACTTTATCCAGAGTTCACTAGCATGGAGGATCAGTTCCAATGACTCTGTTAGCTATATACAAGTACAGGTATCCTCCACATCACTGGGGTTATGGGCATGGGAACCCCATGATCTGCATAAAAAATTTTGGGTCCTCCCTTCTTATCAGAGAAGTCTAAATGTTTTCCTTTTTCTTTTGTGGTGTATTTACAGTCCTTTATTAGAAAATTTGGGTTAACTATTTGATCATAGGCTATGTTATGCATTTCTGAGTTTCTAAACTTTTTCTGTGTTTTCTGTTAGCCTTTGCATGTTGTCTGCAGCTTCTGCAACACCCCCCCCCCCCATTTCCATTTAATTTATTTAAAATAAATACTTTACTTTTCATCTTAGAAGCAATACTTTTTATTGGTTGTAAGTCTGAAGAATAGTAATGGCTAGGAAATGATGTGATTAGGTGATTTGTCCAGGGTCATATAGCTAGGAAGTATCTGAGGTCAAATTTGAACCCATGGCCCCCAAAGCCTGGCTTTCAATCCACCGAGTCACCTACCTGCTCCACATCCTCCCATTTAATTTCTTATGCTGACCAGCGAATGTAGAAACCACAATGGGGAAGGGATGCCTGTATTCTTGCCATGATGGAGCCTTTTATGGAATAAGAAGGAGGGGGGGTTTTGGCTGCAGCAGTGAGTCCTTTGGCAAGCAGCAGGCCACACCAATGGCTGTAGCTCTGATGACAGCCCCTATTGTCATGCATATGCATGAGGATTCAGGAGCTAAAATTGCTTTGGGGGCCTTTGTGTGATTAACATTTCAGCAGTTTACAGAGTCTTTGCCCTATCATTTCCCAGCTTTAAAAATTAATGTCCCTGTTTCTTTATTATGAAAATCAAAGAAGGAAAAGTACTGCTGGAGCTGAGGGAAGAAGTTCAGTAGGAGACAAATAGCTTCTGATGGAAAAAGATGTTGTGGACTCTTTTTTTCCCCTCAAATGCCATTTTAACATCCACAGACTTTTCTTTTGGAATTATCTGGTGCCCCCTTTTTCCAGAGCCCTCACCTCCTCACTCCCTTACAATGGTGCCTTCCTTCAACAACCATCATTTCTATGCCTTAATATGAACCAGGACTTAATTCAATGGCTCCCCCTACTGAGTTCTCACTACCCTCTCCTATTAATTTGGGGGCTCTCACCAGCCCAGCTTTCCCAGTTGGAGAGGCCATAATTTCTTTACATCATAGGATTTAGAGTTCAAAGATACCAAAGAAGCCATCTAGTATAATTCTTCTTTTTTACAGATGAGGAAAATGAGTCTCAGAGAAGTTAAGTTGTTCAAGGTCAAACAGTTAGTTTGTGACTGAATAGAATGGCCATTCTATCACTCCAGCATGTTGTCATTTTTCCTGCTTCTCTGAATAAGTACTTAGATTGAAAAATAAAAGTCTTGAGAAATGAACTAGGGCTTCATCTTTCTTTGTTTCCCTTTCCTTGTCTGAATGACCTCAGTCTTCCAGGCATTTTCCTCACAGTTAGCACCACACAAAGCTTTCAGTGCCTTTTGATTCTTAGACTCACCAATCCTAAACTATTACTTGCCTTGCAGGAAAAAAAAAATCTGAAATGCCATTCTTTTATCTTTCACCCTTTAGTAGTACAGGTTGCAGTGTATATGTAAATCATAAAGTTATAAATTTATAGTTGGGATAGACCTTATAAGACCTTCATTTTGCAGATGAGGAAACCAAGATACAGGAGTTTTAAGTCCAAAGTTATACAAATAATGAGGACCACTGATGAGATTTGAAACTCAGGTCTTCTGAATTTTAGCCTTTTAATACTATGCAGAAAGAATTTATTTCTCAAAGATATTTTCATATTGGCAATATCAATATTAAATAAATAAGTTGACTATGTTGTTAAATATTATACTTATTGAAGAAAGATGGATATTTAATCTAATATTGGGATTATTGGGGTAATTTCTCCATACCGCATCCTTTTTTCTCCAAAGGTTAAGAACGAAACTTATTAAGAAAAAATATATATGTGTATATATATATGTATATGTATATGAACATATGTTGTTTTCCCTATTAGAATATAAGCTCTTTGAAGGTAAAGACTATTTTCTTTTCCCTTTCTCTTCCCAGTGCCTACCACAATGTCTGAGACATAATGAGTTTTAATAAGTCCTTGTTAAGTGACTGTTAGTAAATAAGAATAAACACTCTCTGAGAAGTGTGTCTGGATTCAGGAAGAAATAAGTTCAAATCCAGCCTTAAACACTTGCTAGCTGTATGACCTTGGACAAATCATTTAATCTTTGTCTCGGTTATCTCAGCTTTAAAATGAAGATGATGATGAAAAGCACATCCTTCCAAGGCTTGTTGTAGTGACGAATGAGATAATTTTTTTTTTTGTTTAAATGCTTAGCTCCTATTGCTGCAGTTACTGCTTCTCTTCCTACTATAATAATACCTAACAAATTAACATCTGCTACTACTGCTCTTGCTGCTACTCCTACTATTGCTGCTGCCACCCCTCCTCCTCCTCTAAAGAAAGACATTTTGATTGTGGATCTAAAAACAAACACTGTATAGTACATAAATATCTTTATAGTATATTATTGTTCAAAATTATCTCTTGGGAAAATTGCAGGGGTTAAATTGATCTAACTAGGTCTCTTCAGCTGACTTCATGTGAGTTCATGCCCAAACATGGGACTAGTGCCCCATAATGAGAAGGTGGAATTTCATTCAGCTTTTAGGGGGAAACCCCTCAGTTTTAGATATTGTATGTAATTCTACAACATCCCTTAGAAATAAATGCTGTGACATGAGCATTGGACTTGGAATCCAGAGACTTAAATTTAACTTTAATTTAATTAAATTTAAGTGAAATTTAATTAATAATATCTGTGTGACCTTGGGCAAGTCATTTAAACTCTGACCTTTAGTTTTCTCACTTGTCAAATGGGAGGAAATACTTGAATTCCCTTCATTCCAAGTCTTCTCTAAGCAAAACTGTTTGCAAACCATAAAGTACCATAGAAATGTGAATAATATTTTTTGCAGATTTTAAAGAAAACTATTCATTCATTCATTTTGAGTATTATTGATGCTACTAGGTACATGGACTCCCTTCCTTCCTTTTCCTCTCATCCAACACATCCTTCTTCTGAGCATTATGATCCATTGGAGCTGATGGGGCTCCTCTTTTCCAGGAAGGAAAAAAAAATTCTATCTTAGGTCTTGATCCATGTGACAGAGGGACAGAAGGTCTTGAAGTTATGGGCCTGTACAAATGCCAGAAATGTCATTGGCTCAGATGTTGTGTAAACTACTGCTGTTCTTCTAAGGGAATTCATTCAATTTCCATAGGCCTCCCTAGTGCTATTAGAAATACTGAGCCACAGATGCAAATTGAAGATTCCAGTGGAATCTCTTGTTTTAGGAATGCAAGTGCCAACAAAGGGAGGGACAAAATGTTCCCTGTAAAATCCCCTCTGACACTTTTACACATCCTTTTCTCCACTGCTTATGCCAATTCATCTCCATCTTGTTTCTCCTCTCTGCCTCTTTGACATTCCACAATATCCTTCTTACTTTTGATTTCTACTGGACTCATCAAATGTAAAACACAGAAATGGACTTAGAATGTCATCTTCCTCTAGCTTTTCAGTGTCACATTCTTTTACTATTAAACCTCAGGAAACAATCTCCACCTCTTTGGCTCTTCATTTTTCCCCTTTCTTTTCTCCCTGAAGTATTTTGTTCCCAACTCTTTAAAGGAATACAATAACCTAGAGAATTAAAAGTTATTCTTTAATCTCAGTCATTGCCTCTATGAGGGAAACTAGTTTGAATTTTGTGCCTTCATACCTGTTATTTGGTTATGATGCACTCCCAATACAGTACCCTAACCTGAACCCATCATTATACTCTCCTTTTCCTTCAGTATTTGATAAAATGGAGATATTCAATCCTTTGTCATTCATGTTGTCAACTCACAGAGGTAATTGCATTAATACACTGCCTATGTGCCTAATCTGTTTAATGTAACTGAAGTTTCTGTCGCTGGGTCCTCTGAGTCTGTGGACTTGAAATCAAGTCTTTTTTTATAATGGTTATCTGAGACTCCCTCTTGTCTTTTCTTACAATATCTGATGCCAATTTAGTTGATATCTTTGATCTTGAAATAGTGGATTGTTGCCATAATGCAAACAGCAGCTTCTTTCATATACTATCTGTGATAAGTTCATCTCAAGGAATAGAATTTCTAATCATTTTTATTTCTATCTTCTGATCAAACTCAGTTACTGCCTACTTGCATCAAATGAGGTAATATATGGGAAGAAATTTGCCATCTCTAAAATATTATATACATGTTAGCTATTATTTTTATTAATCATTATTATGATTATGATTATCATAGTTCCCTCATTTATCATCTCATGTTCTTACACATTTCTGCTCAGATGTCTTGGAATTAACCAAAACCTTTTTCACTAGAAATAGAACTTAACATTTCCCCTGTTCCTGTCCCATTCAGAAAAGACTCCTTCTGGCTTCATTATTTTATCAATGTCAATACTTGCCGGGTTACTCTGACTCAAAATCTCATTGTTAGTATTCTTCCCTCTTTCATCTATCCATCAATTCTGATTTTGAAATATGTCTCACATTTGTGCCCTATTTTCTCTTTTCACTACCACGTTCTAGTGTGGAAGCCCTCATTACCACTGGGAACAGACTCCAACCTGACTTTCCATCCCCTACTGCAAACTCTCTTTGACACTGTTGCTAAAAAAAAAAAAAAAATCTTTTTTTGTATTATTCTCATTATGATACTTGTAAGAATCAGAAATCGTAGAATTGCAAATTTTCAGAACTAGAAGCAATATTAGTGGCCATTTTAACCAACCCATACTTGAACTATTTTTCCTTTAACAATATACCCAATAAGTAGTCAAACTCCCTGTGCTTGACAACTTCCAATGAGGAGGAGCTATTTCCTTTTTAAATAGCTCTAATTGTTAGGAAGACTTTCCTTAAATCAAGCTTCAATTTACCTCTTGACAGTTGTAACCCAATGCTTCTATTTTTTTCTCAGAAAGTAACTTTGGGTGTTTCTTAAGATCTATGGAACCAGGGACATTTTTTATAGGGGAAAAAGGAAACTGGTGGATTAGGTTAGAAGGATTTCATAGAACTGAACTGACTAGAGGGACCAGGGTAACAGAATGAGAGAGCTGCTATGTTGGGCAGTGGAAGTTCATCAGTGCCTTGGTATTAGTCCTTTAAAGTTTGAAATAGCATCATATAATTTAGAACTGTAAGGAAATCTAGCAATCATCCAATCCAACCATCTCATTTTATAAGTGAGGAAATAGATAGCTAAAGAAATTAAATGACTTGCCCAAGGCCATGTGGTTGATAGGTACATCCCTTATATATTTTTTCTTAAATCTAACATTAGACATCAGTAATCACATCATAGGTCCTCTCTGACTTTATTTTCATTCATTCATTCATCAAACATTTAAGTGACTATGACCACAGAATATTAGCCACCTTGTTTCTCCTTTAACATACCATCAGCATAGTTTTTATTCATGTTATTCTTATCTCATTGAATGCCTTTACCATATCTTTTTAAAATAATATTTTATTTTCCCCCAATTACACGTAAAACAAGTTTTAAAATTAAGACATTTTTTAATTCCAATTCTCATCTCCCCTATTCTTAAGATGATATAGATTTTACATGCGCAGTCACTTTATCAGGTCATTCATTCCATTTGAATGTCAACCTATGAGGAATCACTGTATTTACTATACTTAAAAATGATTGAGAAAAAAATGTTTAAGGGAAAACTCTCAATAAAAAGAAGTTTAAATTTGAGAGAAAACCAAACTATAAAATACACTTTAATTTTAAAAATATATTTTCAATGTATATACATACACATATACACTATGATTAGAAAGGAAGAGAAGCCAGAAGAATAAGTTGGTTAAAGAAGTGGCTATGAGACTTAGCCTGCTGGAAAATTAGTCACTCAAATAACCCTATAATGGTTGAAAGGGAAGAGTTATGAAGTCATAGACTGGGGAGGGAAAGGAATACTGTAATATTTCTGCCTTTTTTCTCTCTACTTTTTAGAAAGACCAAGAAATAGGGAGTGTACAGGCAGTGCATATGTGGGTGTGTGGATATGTGTTTGTTGGGAGTTTGAGAACTTATTTGAAATGAATTAATGAGCAATGAACAATGGCTGCCATAAGGATCTATGTTATAGACAAATAAAGGCAGCAATGGAAGAAAATATCTGAATTTTTGATGCTAAAGTTTCAAGAAGCTAGAGATTTTTGGACAGGCCTAAAACATTTACATACTTCAAAGAGCTTAAAAACCTTCCTCAAAACCACAATGAAAGCTTTAGTTCAATTAAGCCATGATTTAAAGAAATTACCCTTCCTTGTAATCTTACTCAAATTTTATAACAACATATATGCATGGATGAATAATTAAGTAGTTATTAGGAAGTAATTTGAATACTATTATTTTAGTAAAGGTAATTTTTACATATGAATATTATTATCTGGATTTTGTGTTTTCTCATAGACCTTAGTTATGCATACCTGGGAAAAGAGCTACTAAGGGAATCAGGCACCACTGTGCCACTTGGTGGCCACTTGACTTGAAATGGAGGCATAACATGGAGGTGGTGAGTGTAAATGCCTGGCCAGCTTAGAAGGCATTGCCTTGGAGATCTAATCCTGGGAAAGAAAAATGTCTCATCAACCTCAAGACTCTGAGTTGTAAGCTTCACTTTCCAAAAGTTTTGTGACTACCTAAATCCATATTGGTGGCTCTCCTATACTGACTCAAAAACATTTATTGAACATCACTATGGACATCTCTTTGTATGAGTTATGAAAGTATTTATAAAGCCAAAGAAAAGCCTTTAGTTAGTCAGTCAGTCAATAAGCATTTATTAAGTGCTGACTCTGTTCCAGGCACTATGCTAAATGCTGGAAATAAAAGGAAAGGAAAATGACAGTATTTCTCACAAGAAGCTCAGAGTCTAATCAGGGGGTTAACTTGCAAGTAACTATGCACAAACAAGCTATATACAAGATAAATTGAAACTATTCTCCATAGGGAAGTCACTAACACTAAAAGAAATTAGGAAAGAGATGTCAAAGTGGCTTAGCTCCCTTGAAAGGGAGACCTGGAGATGAGACACCATGAGTTCAAATCTGACCTCAGACACTTCCTAGCTGTGGAACTGTGGAAAAGTCACTAACCTCAACTCTCTTGACTCCAAATCCCAATTTATCTTGGAACTCATTTAATTTTGATTCTTAGTCATATGGTAAGGGTGTTTTTGTTTTAAGGGTGAGATCTAGAAATACTTGTATAAGGTGGGATTTTAGCTAGGACTTGAAGGAGGTTAGGGAGCAAAGATGAAATCTGGCAGGGGAGATGATAAATTCACATAGAGTACAAGGCAAAATAATCACTTATAGTCATATTGTTTTATATGTTCTTTATCTTGTGATATTAAGATCCATGAAGGAAAGTATGTTATTGTTCTTAACTATCTTCCCATGGTCTTAAGTATGTTGCTAGCATAAAATTATTGTTGAGTTTTGGTTTGGTTTTTGTTATTTTTTGAGGGTGTGGGGGGTGTCCATCACAGATTTCGTTAAGGTAGGCAACACCCAGTGTAAGCATTTCCTCTACAAATACATATTGGCACCTTGTATAGAACTTACAGTCTTATAAAATTTTTTGGGCCATGGAGAAGCTCAGCTACTTATTCATTTTCTTTTTGGTGGAAGATGTGGGCTACTTATTAATTTTTACACAGCTGTTATACTGTTGTTCTTTCTTTATTTTTGAAAATCAATGACTTGATGGGATAATGTCTTGACTTGCCTGTGCATTGGATTTAAGTGATGCAGAATTGTGCAAAGTCATCAGCCTCATTTTTCCAGGCTTTGAAGTCTATTGGCAGGACAAAAGTCCATAACTTTTGATGGCTCAGGATGCAGTGGGATGACCTTGATGTCATCTGTGTTTGATTGAGCTCTAAGCATTCCATAGCTCTTGCTTTAGTTGCCTTCATGGCTTCTGGAATGTATTGTTCACAGCCATATGTTTAGCCCAGAAAGATATCTTTGCATGTTTGGATTATACATCCCCTTTAGTCACAGACAGATTTTAGAGCTTTCAGTTGCATTCAATCTGATTTAATCTGACTTCTAAGAGGATTTTACCATGGTAGAGCAGCTGTTCATGCTACAGTTTCTTTGAGCCACAGGTGAGAATTGGGTAAAAGGTGGATACCAAATGTGCATATATATTAAAAGGGATTGAATCTAAGTCTTCATGATCCTGAGGCCAGCATTTCTATCTAATGGGCCAGACTACCTTTCAGAGTAATCAGAAGAAGACTAATGATAACAGGTGATTATCATTAATTAGTTGACAAGTAGAGCACAAAACTGACCATTTCATTTACTTGTCAAAGAAGCTTTGGAGACTCCCTAGTGACAACAGAAAAGATACAACTCTTCTGTTTACCTTTTAACAACAACAACAACAAAAACCCTCTTACTTCTGTCTTAGAATCAATACTTGGCATTTGGGGTTAAGTGACTTGCCCAGGGTCATAAAGCTAAAAAATGTCCAAGGCCAGATTTGAACCCACTGGCACTCTGTTTACTGAGACTTGTAGTTGCCCCCTCACTTTAGCTCTTAAAACCCTTCACAATATTGCTGCACGCTATCATTTCAGTTTTATTTCATATTAGTCTTTTTTAAGTTCCAGACCAAAATAAAAATGGTACTCACTCTCCATGGTATTCCATATCTGAGCCTTTGCAGAAGCTGTGCTTTAGCCATAGAATGTACTCCTTTCTTATCTTTTTATTGTCAAATTCCTAGCCTCCTTCAATGCTCAGGCCAAGTGACAACTTCTATAAAAGGGATCAAACTGCAGATTACATGAGGGTTTCTTTGGGAAATCTTTTTTGATTTCCCTTAGTTGCTAGAACTCTTTCCTTGAAAATTGCTTTACGTAAATGGTATATGTAGTCTGTATTTGTGCATGTATGTAACCAAAGTGTTTTCTCTAAATAGAATGTCAGTTCCTTGAGGGCAGGGACCATGTTTTGTCTTCACATTCTCTGCACCTAGCAGAATGCTTAATATGTAGTGCCAATAAGGACTAGACTTGGGATTTCATTAGTATATGGAATGTCTGGCTGAGAAAACTCTCTCTGTGAACACATGCTGATGCCTTCTCTGCAACTTAGTCCTAGAGAGTTGTCTAGAGCAATCTAGTAGTAGTCTAGTCTATCTAATCATCTAATAGTAAGGATTTGAACCCTAGTCTTTGTGACTTTGAGAAATCTCTCTCTATTATACTAGCTCTTATACAAAAATACTTATGGAATGAACAATCTGAAAAACAATAGCTAACATTTGTATAATGATCTTACATTTTTACTAAAGACTTTTCATGCACCATCTTATTGGATTTTCAAAAGAACTCTGGGAGGAATCCCAAATGTCCTTAAAGGAGACTAACTTTTAAAATGAGTAGATATTTTAAGCTCTAATTAACCACAGAGTGTCTTTTAAGTGGGTAACAAACATGATAAATTTTTCCCTTTATGAGAAGAATCATAAAAGAAAAATGCCCTGGCCAGGAGGTGATGAAGCCAAAGCAAATCGACTCTTGGATAAACTTGGCAATCATTCAAGTGAGCAGACCATTAGGTGCAAAAGCCAGGTTTCTGGAAAATATAAACTGCAGACTGATATCCGTCTGAGGGGAGAAAATAATTTGCAAAGGCTAAGTATTACAGCAAACCTGACAACTTGGGGGAACTGAAATTCATTAGATCCCGTTCCAACAGCACGATAGACTATCCTTCCATACAAGGTAGTGATTTATTGTACCCAAGGACCTCCTATTAGTGGAAGTTTGAGTTATGAGCTCAAATCCCCAAGTTTCCTAATGAAAATGTACCTCCAAATGCTTTGAAAATTTTTCTGCCCTTGTTTCCAGGCTTGGAGGCAGAGGTAAGTCTTCAGGGTGGGTGTCAAGGAAGTATTTACTGTATGAGTGCTTGATATCTTGACTTTCTTAAAATAAAAAGAAATAAAGGTGCTTTGAACACTTGTAAACTTGCCCATTGATTCAAAGGGCCTAGGGAAGTGGCTTGGCTGAGAGTAAAATAATTAAATCTTTTTCACCTATTTGTTAGGTTGAGAGCATTTTCCCTTTATTTTTATAGTAGCTTTGGGCATGTAGTCCAGGCTTCTTAAAGGGAGTTTAAATAAACAAAGTCTTAGGATGAAAAATATACCTTTCCTTTGTAAGACAGAAATACTCAAAATATTCCTAGCTTCTTTTTTCAATAGAAAGTGTTAATTGTTATTCACTCTAAGGGCAACAATCTTAATTTATAACCTTTAAAAGAAGCAATCTTTATTATTCAGCTGGGTATTCTAAGTGTGCATGGTATCTGATATTTTATGCATGCATTTTTGCAGTTGTAGGCATTGCCATCATTCAGACTTAACAAACTCCATTCTTGGCTATAACTCAGAGAGTGACGTGTATCTGCTGTCCAGCTGTAAATCTGTGATTGTTACTATGCTTTTATGAAACTGGTTCATGTAGAACCCATTATCCCTGCAACTTTAATTAAGGAGTTAGGAATTTCCCATTTGGATTCCTAGCATTCTGTGCAGTTTATTGCATTTTCCCCCATGAGGCTTTAATTGAGATATCTATATTACAGATCCTTGGAAGAAGAAAATCTATAAACTCTAAATCAGGGATGGGCAAATGGATTTTGCCTAGTGCTGGAATCCACTTCAAATTTCCAAACTTAACCTGAATATCTTTGGGCTAGAGAGATCATTAATATTTAACATTTTGGGTGCCCATGCTGCCAGTTTATCCCATATATTGATACCATGCAGCATATAAAAAGACACAGATCCCTTCTGGCTAGTTGTTGCATCTCCAGGAACCCTAATCAAGGCTTATGACTTGGTTTTGGGGTTAATAAAGGGAGAATATTGCATAACTCAATTGTAACAAGGTACATTCAAGGATGAAGCATAGGGAAAACAAGCCATTATTTCTTATATGGAGGTGTATGTGTGTGTTTGTGTGTGTGTATGCGGGTATATGCTTGTGGCCATATAGCAAAACTTTCATATTGTAGTCTCCTAATAAATATTGAAAGTTAAAAAGAAATATACCAGGGGGTACAATGCTGGATATGGAGTCAAGAAGATCTAGGTTCAAGTTTTGCTCCCATTGCTTAGCTATTATAACTGGAAAGTAATTTAACCACTTTCTATCTCTATTTACTTATATGTAAAATGGGGATAATAGTGCCCATAGTATTTACCTTGAAAAGTTGGTGTAAGGATCAAATTACTTAGAAAATATTTGAAGGTGCATTAAGAAAATGTAAAATTCTCTATAAAACTTATTATATTTTAATGAAAATTTTTATTATATTATTCTTTTCCAGATTACATGAAAGCACAATTTTTATTGGTTTCTGGCATTTTGCAATCCATGTTCTCTTCCTCCTTCCTCTCTTTCTCCCCTTCCCAAGAAAGCAGGTAATATGATATAGGTTGTACTTGTGTTATCATACAACACATATTTCCATGTTCAACATGTTGTGAAAGAAGACACATATTGCTTATATAAGAAGAAAAACTATGACAGAATAAAGAAGAGAATAGTAAACTTCAATATACATTTAGGTCCATCAGTTCCTTCATGTGTCCATATAATACAATTTTTTACATGTTGATGCAATTTTTAGTAATCTTTTTCTGACATTTTGCTATCCATGTTCTCTTCTTCCCTCTCATTCCTTCCACCTCCCCAAGATGGCAAGGTGATATTATATAGGTTGTACTTGTGTTATCATACAATACATATTTCCATGTTCATCATATTGTGAAAGAAGACACATGATGCTTATGCAAGAAGAAAAGCTGTGAAGGAAATAAAGTAAAGAATGGTATGCTTCCATCTACATTTAGATTCTATCAGTTTCTTTTGTGGCAGTAGATTGCCTTTTTTCATCATGAGTCAATTGGAGTTGTCTTGGATACTTGTATTACTGATGGTAGTTAAGTCATTCACAGTTGATCATTGCATATTATTGCTATTACTGTATACATTATTGCTGTTCCTGTGTACAACATTCTCCTTGATCTGCTCACTTCAATTTGCATTACTTAATATGTCTTTCTAGGGTTTTTTTTTTTTTGTGTGTGTGATGGTCCATCATTTCTTATAGCACAATAGTATTCCATTACAATCATGTACTACAACTTGTTCCACCACTCCCCAACCAATGATATCCCTTTACTTTCCAAATTTTTGCCACTGAAAAAAAAAGAGCTCCTATAAATGTTTTTGTTTAGGTAGGGTCCTTTCCCCTTATCTATGATCTATTTGGGATACAGACCTAGGAGTGATATTATTAGGTCAAAGAATACACACCATGTGATGGCCTTTTGGACATGGTTCCAGATTGCTCTCCAGAATGGTTGTATCAGTTTGAATTCCACCAACAGTGAATTAGTGCCCCAATTTTCCCAGATCCCCTCCAACATTGATCATTTTTATTCATTTCATGTAGATATCACAGTCTGATAGATGAGTTTGTACTTCAGTGTTGTTTTAATTTGCATTTCTCTAAGTAATAATAGTTTGGAGCATTTTTTTCCTATGACTAAAGATAGTTTTAATTTCTTCATGTGAGAATTGTCTCGTCATAACTTTTTTTTACCACTTATCAATTGGGGAATGGCTTATATTCTTATAAATTTGACTCAATTCTCTATATATTTAAAAAATGAGACCTTTGCCAAAGATACTTGCTATAAAGTTTATTATTTTAATAGATCAATAAGCAAATTAAAAGTGCAAATAAGTTGTAAAAGAAATGTTTACTCTAAAGAGCAACTTTTCAAGTAAGAAATGTCAGTGTTGGAAAGGATTTCAGAAGCCATATAGTTCAATATATATCTTGAAAAAGTTGTATCTGCAAGATACTCAGCCAGAAGCCATCCAGATTTTCCTTGAAGGTCTGCAGTAATGGGAATCTTTTGCTTCGAGAAGAAATGACTGTTTTTAGAATAGTTCCAATTATTAAGATTTTGATGCAAATAGAAATGGAATAAGAATTTAATGAATGTATAGTGACTGACAGATATCAACATATTTTTTTCTAGTTCTATTCTCTGTGGCTCAGAAGAATTTTTCTAATTCCTGTTCTAATCAGAATACGAGAAGCCAGTGATCTTGTCTTCCCTAAGTCTTCTCTAGGCTAAATACTCACAGTTCCTACATTAATTGTTTTATGGTATGAACTTTGGACTCTTTACTATCTTGGTTGTTTTAAAGGGCCTTGGTCTCAGAAACCAGTTTGACAGTTTGTAAGATGGGTAGCCTCTAAGCTAGGGTTTGTAGCCTTTTTTGTCACAGCCCCCATTTTTGACTCTCCAAAAAAGTATATGAATTCCTTCTCAGAATAAAGTTTTCAATACATAAAATAGAATACAAAGGATTACAAAGGAAAATAATTAAACTGAAAGAGTTATAAAAGTATTAAAATGTCTAAGTTGACAGACCCTTTGAAATCTATCCACAGATCCATTGAGGTCCAGGGACCTTAGTAACCCTCTTCTAAACTGATCTCTATTAGGGTGTAGTTGGGTAACTAGACATTAAGTAGGAAGTCATAAAGAAACTCCAAATGAAAGTCAGAGTGAAGCCTCTGATGGAGAGCCTGTCCTTGGAGAGAAAATAATTTAAGGTTATAAAAGAGATCTGAGAGTATGGTCTTCTTAGTTTGGTTTATTATGTCTTGGAAACTGGGATGAGAAAACTTATTCTGTTAACTATTTCATCTAATGTTCTAATAACAGACCTCCTTTTGGAAGAAAATTTTGTTCCCCATTCTAATGACTGAGTATGAGAGGGCTAGTCTTTATAGAAGTTGTAGCAAAACATTTCTGGGCTTTAAGATAAAAGAGAGATGAAAGAGGTCACTCCTCTTATGGGGAAGAGATATAGGTATCCAGTTGAAGACAGATGCTGGAAACAGAAACTCCACAATACAATGTCCAGGCTTATGGTGACCATCACTGAATACAAGATCAAGAGAACACTCACAAAGGTGGATGAGAGATGTGGACAGAGTAATTCTCAGTGAAAGGTACTTGACATACCTACATGGAACTCTGTATTTTGCAGATTACATTCTGCTTAAAACCAGCAGTAGCAGATCCAGTGAAAAAAGCATCATGGCGTCATCAGAAGATGTTTATGGCTATGAAGCATTAACTGCTCTGTACAGACATTTCTGTGCATATGCCTCCATGATATGTATCTTGGACAAACATACACATGATACAGGTGCCTTTCCAGTGTTATTCATGGCAGTACTTATTCCCTATATGTTCATGAGTTTCCCTTATGTACCAACTCTTCCCCTACATGGTATCTATTTGTGGGAGATTGGATGCTAAGTTTGGGAAGGAAGCTGTTACTTTTCTTAATATGCTTACTTTTTAATACCTTTATTTTATTGTCTTAGTATCAGTTCTAAAACAGAAGAGTGGTAAAGGCTAGGCAATTGGGGATTAGTGATTTTCCAAGGGTCACATAGCTAGGAAATATCTGAGGTAAAATTTGGACCCAGGCCTTCCCAAATCCAGGCCTTATGCTCTATCTACTACCTAGCTTCCCCTCTAACTATTCTTATTTGTATAGGTGTTGTCCCCTCTGGCAGAATTTCATCTCTTTAGGGGCAGGGATGTTCTCATTTCTATCTTTGAATTTCTCTGAACCTTGCAGAGTAATCAGGACCTAACAAGTAATTAATATACGTTATTGATTATTAGAGTGGTTAATATGGTATTTCATCTAAAGCCTTTCCTTTGAGTTACTAATGAGCCATGGCTGAATTATAGAATGAAGCATATTTGTTTGTTGCTATTGTTGTTCAGTTTTTCCTATGGTATCAACTCTTTGTGATCCTATTTTGAATTAAAAAAAACCACAAGTTATTTATTTTCATTTTGGATTTTCTTGGCAGAGATTCTGAAGTGCTTTGCATTTTGTCCTCCAGTTCATTTCAAAGATGAGGAAAGTGAGGTAAATAGAGTTAAGTGAGTTGCCCAAGGTTACTCAACCATTAAGTGTTTGAAGAAAGATTTGAACTCAGGAAAATGAGTCTTCCTGACTCTAGGCTCACTGACCAAGATGCCATTAACCTATCTATAGGAATTTATGAAGACAGATGCTAGAAACAGAAAGCATTTCTATAGGCACTTATAAACTATGAACTTGGTTTTGAGCAGATAAAGATCCATAGAATACTTTGAACCCAATGTTGATTTTTCTGCAGTATCCACATGATGGGTTTGTGATGAGGCTGGGAATGAACCCAGGTGCCCTACATATTTATTCCCCACATCAGATATCACATACCCTAAGGAGCTTAAAATCCTATTGTAAATATAACATTTTTTGCATGTGTATAGAATAGAAATTAGTAAAAATATATTCAAGTGCTAAGATGGGTGATGTAGCTGACAAATGCTATTATAGATCAAGAGACAGGTATAATCAATATGCATAGGAGTCATCAACAGAGTCTTTGTGGAGTACTTAGAATTGAATATGGGTCTTTAGGGATGGGAAAAAATTTGGATATTGATGAGTGAGGGAAAAGGGGGGAACAGAGCAACAGACAGACAGAGTTGGAGTCAGAGAAAGACATAGATATATGAAATAATATGTGTGATAGGTATAAAAGTGAAAATGATCATAATATGTGGCAGAGACAGAAAATATTCCCAATTTTTTGGATCTGAAGTTTTCTGTTTCAGGAGATAAGGTTGGATAGATAAGGCTATTATAGAAAGCTTTGACTGTTAGATTGGTCAATCAGAGAATTTCACACTTGGAAGGGATCTATAAATGCAAAATTATAATGCAATGAGCATCTTTAAATAGTTTGCTAAATTCCAGGTACTATGGTAGGTGTTTAAGAGACAGTCAAATGTGTTTGTTCCAGCTCTTGTGGGGCCTACATTTTACTAAGGGTGGAGGTGGAGAGCAATATGTAAATAGATAAGTAAATACAGACTGTGTGCAAAACTGTATACAAAATTACTAATGTGGTGAAGGAAAGGGTGAGGCTAGAGAACACTAAAAATCAGGGAAATAGGAATCTCCTCCTTTAGTATATAGCATTCCAGAGAAGTCTTGAAGGAAGCCAAGAATGTAAAAAATCAGTGAAGAGTAGGCTGAGTATTATAGGCAGGAATAAAGACATGGAGATTAGAAATGGAATGTGTGAAGATTAAATTTAACTCTCCCCTGATTATAACAATGAAATGAATTAACTATCCCCTGATTGTGAAGATTAAATTGTAACCCTTGACCATTTTTAGAACACTCTACTTAAAGTTGAGTATGGAGATCTGCCCATTTTTAGATCTAATCAAAAGTGTAAACATTCCACTTAATCATTGAGTGGGAGGTCTGTGACCCATGTGTGCAATAGTATGTGACAAATCAGAATTGGCTAACTGCTTTCTGGGCAATCCTAGAGTAGAGCATCAACTATGATTGGTAGATGTAAAATTAGGGAAAGACACAGGAAGTGACACAAGAGAAAATGTCTTTAAAAGGGAGTGACAACTTCCTGAAGGAATTCTATTTTTCATGTTTTTGAGTTGAGGCCAGTGAAGAGGGGCAGAAGAATCTGCTGACTGGACCTGAGACCCTTGTTCCTTAGACTGACACATGGTGAGTAGAAAGCTGACTCTAAACTGATGGATTTTTCTGAACAGACTTCTCCAGGTCCTGGGCTACAAGGGCCGAGGCCTATCTAGTTGATGACTAAACTCCCCTGCCTGGGTTGAGTTGCCAGGGGACCAGAGATAAATTACTTAAGGTTAGATATCTTACCTTATCGTCTTTCTGATTTCTTACATCACTCTTTCTATAATTTGTAAATAAATTGTAAATAAATCTCTTTGGAATTAATTAAATTCCTAGCAACCACACTCTTAAATAATCCAGTCCAATCCTTTTTAAATAACCTCTTTTCACCCTCACAAATGGTATGTTTGGGCAGTAGCAAAGAACATTTTTTGGCTAGCACATAGAGTACATGAGGGGCAGAGATGATGGGGGAGGTAATATATTTTTGTGGAGTTGAAGACAGATTGTAAAATGACAAATAAAAGAGTTTGAATTTTATCTTAAAGCTAAGAGAAAGCCAGTGAGGCTTCTTGAGAAGGAGAATAACATGTGCTCAGATATGTCCTTTAGGAAAATAAAATTGGCAGGTCCATGGAGAATATGAAAAGGAGAAAGACTGATGACAAGGAAATCAACAGACAAATTAAATGACGAGTATAGAGGTATGGGTATGATGAAGGTAATGACAATATAGGGATGGATATGAGAGATGTAGAAACTGAATCAACAAGACTTGGCAACTGATTGGATGGGGGGTCAGTGAAGGAGAATGCTTAGTAAATGCTTTTTCATCATTCATTTAATGAAGATGCAAGGATGACCTCAGTTCTCTATTAGGAAGAATGGATGAATGGTGTTACTTGGTTAATGGATGAATGGTGAAATTGAGACATTAAAAAGAGGAGTAAATGTAGAGGACTATTTCCCAGCTTTATCATTTGATAGTTATTGCAACTTTGACTTTTTCTAAGTCATTAATAAGAGTGGTAAATAGCACAAGGTCAAGCACAAATACTTGAGGTTATTCCATTAGAGCCTTTCTTTCAGGTAGACTCTGCTCTATTATTATTCTTATAAACAAAACAAAACCCTTACCTCCTGTCTTCCAATGCTACATATTGGCTCCAAGGTAGAAGAGCAAGAAGGGTGAGGCAATGGGGGTTAAGTGACTTGCCCAGGGTCACACAAATAGAAAGTTATCTGAGGCCAGATATGAAGCCAGGACCTTTAGGCCTGCCTTTTGGTCCATTGAGTCTCCTGCCTGCCCTCTAGTAATTACATTTGATATGAATGTGCAGCAATTCTTAATCCATTCAACTGTATATTACCTATATCTCCTCATCTTTTTCTATAAGAATGGCACAAAGAACTTAACCAAGTTTGGTAGAGAACTGTCACATGAGGAAACTTCCTTTACCTATGAGGATTAGTAACTTCTCTGTATAAAATAGCCTTAGAGAGTTATTTAAAGCACTATAAAGTTGTGATTTTTCTGAGGGGCTCAGTCATACAGCCAGTGTTTGTTAGAGGCAGGAGTTAAACCTAGGCCTTAAAAAACCCTTAACTTCTGTTTTGAAATGATATGAAGTTTGGTTTCAAGACAGAAGACTGGTAAAGGCTAGGCAGTGGGAGTTAATTGACTTACCCAGGGTCTCACAGGTAGAAAGTGTCTGATTTGAATCCAAGGCCCTCTCACCTCCAGGCCTCTAGTACCCCATCCACTTTGCCACCAGCTACCTCTAACCCGTCTCCCCCAGGTCTTTAATGGCCAGTTTCCTATCCACTACACCAAGTTCCTTGTTCTTGAATTTTTCCAGTGAGGGCAATCTGGGTGTCATATCTATCACTTACTGATAACAGGGTGGATTCAGCTGATATGGCAGGCTAAATGAGTGTCCCCTTCCTCCCTAACTGCATATGCTTCCCTCCCCAGCTGCAATCAGTAGAAGAGGATATGTTAGTAGAAAGATGCATTATGAATATGCTAGTAAATATATGAAATAATGTATACAGGATAAATTTCAATTTAATCTTCATTATTGATATTTGCGCTATCACTTAAATCTAAACAATCAACAAAACAATAAATCAAGCTGTGATTTACAGCATTTGCCAATTTCTAAGGTGTAAATACTCACATTAAAAATTTAACAACCAACTCTTCAAGCCGGAATAAGCTGGCTCCAACACACTGGTGGCTGTGTATACATTTTTTTCTGCCAAGGATTTATGAATAGAAGGTCTCCCCTGCTAAACCATGTTTATTTGGGGAGGGGGGGTTATTAAACTAAAGCTTATTTTATTTTATTTATTTTATTTATACACACGCAAACCCAAGCAACATCTATATTTCTTTCCCTATACTTTACATAAGACAACCTTCATCATTTTTTCGTTCAGAATAACAAAATATCCCCCAAAATGTTCTAATGGCAGGAGTTGGGAAGGCAATGCAGGTTCATAGTCACATATGGAAATAGCAATTCTAGAAACAGAAATTACATAAAAAAACTTTGTCTTAAATAAAAAAAAAATTACACAAGCATTTTTGAAGTCATCACAAGGTATCAGAGGTGACTTAGAGCAGAGATATGAACCTCAGGAATTGCAAAACTCCAAAGTGTGGTTCTGAACCAGGTTAAAAAAGTTTGGAATTGTTTAGCAAAGTAAATAATAATATATATTAGCATAGATAATGTTTACTTTGGCTTTTCTAAGTCCATCTATAGTTTGCAGAGATCCTTTTGACCCAATGATGTAGAGATTCCTACTCTGCATGCCTTGGTGAATAAGGATTTTAAGATGACTAAATGTTTCCTAAAGGGGAAGGAACATTGTAATGTTGTGTCTTGATGTGGAGAAGATGCCAACTTGAAAATGTATGAATGACTCCAGATATCCCATTCTTGTTACACATTAGATATTCAGCTTATCCTTTTATGCTGTCCAAATGATATGCCAAATATGTCAATTCCCATAGAGTTGAGTTTCTAGTGCCTCAGGTGCTCAGGTGAGTTGCTTCAAATTTCTGCTAAAGTTTCTCAACTTCTTTGTTAAAAGGGGGTTTAGATGTAGAATTCATAGGGGTAAGAGAATTTACCTTCAGGATTCAGTGTGGCATAATGGATGGAGTACTTGACACCTGGATCAAGAAGCTCTGGGTTTGAATTCTGACTGAATGGTGACACTCACCATGCCACCATTAAGTCATAACTTCTCTTAGCCTCAGTTTTCTTATCTGTATAATGGGAATACTTATATATACGTAAATATATATAATTAGTTCTTCATAAAATTGGTGTGAAAATTGAATGAGTGTGTTGTAAAATACTTTGACAATGTTAAAGAGCTGTATAAATGTCAAATTCATCATATTTAGGCATGCAGAATTCCATGTATTACTTTGATTCCCATCCACAAAATGTGCAGGGTGCTTTTGCCCTTCTTTCTTGAACATATAAGAAGCTGGGTGCCCATCTGATCTCATCTTTTAAATCTTGAGTGAATTAAAGGTGAAGGAGTCAGAGGGTAAAGTCACTTACATAACAACAAAATGATTTTGAGTACTGTCTTACCCGAACTTTCAGTTAATCAACTCAGTGTGTCAATCAACATGAGTGCATTTGTTCACTTCTTCCAGATGTCTCCTGTTGGTACATCCACATTTATTGACTACTGATTAAATTTGATGGAAAATTAGGGTAAGAAAAGGTCTCCCAACCAGTCAGCTTCAGAGTAAATGAATGATGTATGTTCAGGTTAGTAAGAGACATAAAAAATTATGGGGAAATGCAGAGCAACCATGCACTCTGAATGGAAATTGTCAAAGTTTAATTATTCATGCCACTATAGCCCTCTCAGATGGTCTAATGACTTGAAAGGACATCAAAATAAGTAGATGGTTTGAATGCTTTTCTTCACAAGTTCTTCTAAAGACTATGGAGGTGGGGGGTAGGCTGTGACCATTTTTTGTTTATATAATAAAAACTAACAAAAACATCTTCTGGAACAAAAGAATATGGGAATAAAGACCCTTAAATAGATTTTTAAAGCCTAATGTAGAGAATTCCTGGAGAGGAAGTTATTCCATTATTGTAGTTCATCACCTTTTCTGCACTTTATAGTTTTAGAGAATTATCTGAAACCCTGATGATTTAAATGACTTTCCAGCAGTCCCCAATCCAAGAAGTGTCAGAGATAAGCACTTGAACTGAAGTCTTTCTGACTCCACAACCAATTTTCTACTCTTTCTTGGCTCTGTTTCTCTCTCTTATATATGTATAACATATATTTAATATACACACATAGATATATCAATATGCATTATGTATCTATACTAAGGATAGATAAAGGCAATATGGTATAATGGAAACCCTACCTTGAAATCAGGAACATCTGAGATCAAATCCTGTGTCTGACCATAATATAATATGGTCCACTACAGTCTAATGTAATGTAATATATATGACATAATGTAACAAAATATAATGAAATGCAACATAATGTAACAGCATATAATACACCAAAACGTAATGGTGATGACTGCCAACTACATTAACCTGTTGTTGCTCCAAGAAACCAAGATTGGAAGTTATAGTGAGTTGTTGATCTCCACTGGTGAAGGGAGAGACCTGCACACAGAGATCCCTACATGAATTAAATGATAGGTTTGGAGCAACAACAACCAGAAAAATAAAAATAGACACTATGTAAATCCAGGTATACTTAGAAAAATAAATTCACCCAAAGACCTGTGAAATAGAAATGCTTGTGGCTTATGATGTTCTTTCTCTCATCCTAAGTCCCAGAAACAGAGCTAGCCCAAACTAGCTATATTTTCAAGGAAAACGGCTTCTGACCGCCTTAGTTGTGCTCACCTTTATGTCTGCTTTTAGCCTAGAGGAGCAGAGCTCAGTCTGCACTTAATTCCTGTACCCTCCCTTTGGCGGGGTCCCAGAAATACACCTCCTCAAGGCAAGGAATTGAGTTTCACATTGGGTGTGGCTGACCTTACTGCCAAAGGAATCCAGAGGCAGGAAAATCCATTTACTTGAGCTCCAAGTTATAACATGGCAGTGGTTGGCAGAAGGTTTTTTAATACTCCTATAAGATGAATGATGTTTCCGTTGGATTGTTTTTAAGGTTTGAGTCACTTTCTAAGGCATTCTTTGTTGGCCATAGCATTTACCCCTTAGCTATAGCATTTAAATGAAGACAACTGTGGTTTGTAATATTGTGGCCAGAGAGCAGGTACTCAGCAATTACTGCCTGATTGATTGCTGCTGAAAGATCCTGTCCATTTCTAACTGTGTATACTTTTTTATATGAAAAGGCAGGAATAGATAATAAAAGATAACATAGGCAAAATGCTTTGCAAACCTTATAATATCATATACATTTTAGCCACTAACAGAGATACAAATAAAAAAAAGATGTAGTTTTATAAGGGATTCAATGAATTCTGTTACATGGGATTCTCATGTAATCACCATGGCTGTTGTTTATTAAAACATTATTGTCACCTTGAATTCATTACATAAGAACAGCTAGGTGGCACAGTAGATAGAAGGCTGGAAAATCTGACCTCAGACACTTACTGGTTGTGTGAATGGGCAAGTCATTTAACCCTGCTTGCCTCAGTTTCCTCATTTGCAAAATTATCTGAAGGAGGAGATGAGAAAGCACTTCAGTATCTTTGGCAAGAAAACCCTAAAAACGGATGCAAAGAGTAGGACATGACTGACACAACTGAACAGGAGCCACTATATAACCCTTTTCCTAATTCTCACATTAATTTGTAATAGTTCATATGAGTCATCCCAGCTTGCTGTATCTGTATCTTTCATTATTTCTTATAGTTCATTAATATTACATTATATTTACATGCTATAAGTTGTTGATTCTCTAAATGGTGGCCATAAAACTTTATTTCTAGCTCTTTCATACAACAATGCTGATATATTTTTTATCCATGTGGTTTTTTGTTCCCTTTCTTTGACCTTTTGGGAGCATAAAGCTGGTAGTAATATCATTAAGTAAAAAAATCTGTATATCTTAGTGACTTTTTACATATAGTTTCATCAAATTGATTTCCAGAAAGAGTGAATGATTCATTCACTTTACAGCTCTAACCACAGTCCATTATGGGTACCCATGCTCTAAGTCTACCATCCAACAATTTTCATTTTCCATTTTTTTGTCTTTGCCAATATTATGAATGATTGATATGTTAGATCTTTATCAGAAAAATTTCTTGCAAATATTTTCTCTATTTAACTTTTGCTTTTAATTTTGCCTATAGAACTTTTATTTGCATCAATCCTTTGAATTTTGAGTAATCAAAATTGTCCATTTTATTTCTTATGGTCCTTTAAATCCCTTATTTGGTTAAGAACTCTTCCCCTATCCCTAGTCTGTCACTGAGCTTCTAATTTTTTTTTATTAAGTGGATTTTTATATCTTTATAGTTATCTACTTGGAGCTCATTTTGGAATATGGTATGAAATATTGGTTTAAATCTCATTACAAATAACTGTTTCCACCAACTCCATTAATTTCAGTTGAAAACAAAATCCTTAATTCAGCAGTTGTAGTTACTATGCTAATACACTGGTTTGGTATTGAGTCTTATGTAAGTCTGATCAATATATTCCGCTGATGAATTTTTCCACTGGTAGTTTTTTTTAAACCAGTAACAAATAATTTGCTGAGTACTGCTTTTGTAATCAGTCAACAAGAATTTATTAAGTACTTACCATGTACCAGGAGCTTGGCTGACTAGAACTAGAACTAGAACTAGAAAACTAGAACTAGGAACTAGAAAAATAATCTCAGGCCCTGCCCTCAGGAAGTTCACATTCCAACAGGGTAGACAGCATGTAAATAATTAAGTACATACAAGTTATATACTTGTGAAAATGGAAGGTTATCTCAATGGAAAGGGACTAGTAGGGGTGAGTGGGAGGGACTGGAAAAGACTTTCTGCAGAATGTGGTAATTGGCTGAGTCTGTTATTGATAGACCTCCTTCCTTTCCATCATTTCCTTCCCACCATTTTTACCCCGTTATTTATCTTGAAAATATTGACTTCTTGTCCTCTGGATGAATTTTGTTATTGTTTTCTAGTTTTATAAAATAACTTTTGTAGTTAGATTGGTGTACTTCTGTATCTGTAAATTAATGTAGGTAATGTCCTTTTTATTATAGGGGCACATAGCAATTAATATCTTTCTAAATTTAGTGGCCTATTTCTTTAAAAGATATTTGGTAATTATATTCATATAATCCTTTATTTATTTTGGAAGATAAACTCCTCCATACCTTATATATTCTAAAGCTAAAATGACTGGAATTTTTTTCTTATCTCTTCCTGCTGAATTTTTCTGGGAATATATAAAAGTTATGATGATCTTGTGGGCTCATTTGATATATACTGTTGCTTTACTGAAGTTGTTTAAATTAATTTTTAATTGAATATCAAGTGTTCTCTAAAGAAACTATCATGTTATCTGCAAAAGATGAGAATTTTTTTCCTCTTTGCCTATGCTTTTTTTTTCTTTTCTTATTGTTATAGCTTGCATTTCTATAATATCAGATGATATCCAACCTCATCATTTTGTGAATGAGTAAACTAACATTTATGCAATTTGACCCACCCCGACAAGATTGAAACTTGGGTTCTTTGAAGTCAGGTCTCTTTCTACTGTACCATGGATCTGATGGAGTCTGAGACTATATTTAAATAGTTAAGCATAAAATGCCTCATTACTAAAAGGATAACTATCAAAGAACATCTTTTTATTTTGGTCAAACTACAACTAAGAAACTATCTACTAAGATTTGAAGGGGTTGCTATTAGTGCATCAAAAAAATGAAATTACAAACGTTTTATAAATCCACAGTGTTAAGTTTTAATTGGTGTTATTTCTCAGTGTGAGCTTTCAAGTGACAAGATTCAAAGGCTACTTCTACATGAGCAAAGTAAGGCTGGGAATTAAACAGATGATTTAGGCCCTGATCTATTTTGTCTTCTGAAATATCCAAACAATGGTCCTGATATAAAGCTTTGAAAACAAAAGCAACACAGATTTTCACGTCATTTTTAGTATCTAGATATTGTCTGAAAGTACTAATTCAAAACAAATTTAAAAGTCAGAGAAGCCTTTAAGAGACTCCATTTCCCCCATATTAGTGTTTCCAGGGGCTTATTCAGACTTTAATTTTGAGTTTTTTATACCCCATTGAGAACTTGCTTTTTTAGTGGATCTACATGGAAATCTTGTAATGTATTTCATTAAATGTCTCTTCTGGTCATCTTATAACTGTTTATCAAAACTTATATAACTCAATTACTGCAATTCACAGTGTTTTGTTCAAGTTTTTCTTAAGGAAAATTGACCAATTAGCAATTATTGAGCATAGAAAAATCTGAAATTTTGCCTAATTCACTAATCCTCTAACACATTGATAATATAATTTATAATTCTGCATATTAATTAGACTTGTGATCTGGGTCTCTGAATTGTATGGGACAATAAAAGGCAAACTTCTAGCACAGATACTTAATTATGGAGCATTATCATTTCTATCCTTAGTTCTTTAATCAAAGCAGCCATTAGAAATGCAAATAAAAAAGGAAATTGGATTAGGAAAAAAATAAATTGCTGATGCTCAGATCAGATAGCTAATATTAGATAATCAGCTTGAAATTGAACCCTATTTAACAATAGAAATAAATAATGCCACTACCTTATCATAAACCTTTTCAATTTCAAGGATGAGATATTATTTCTGTGGTTATATTCAACTTTCATGTTTTCTGCAAGTTGAAATATAGAGCAATTAGCAATTAAAATATATATTTTTTATTTTAGCTGACATTTCTTTATGGGAATATATGAAGTTTATGAGATATTTTTTCCTTAGTTTATGTTTAAAAGTCATCCTTGTCATCTTACACTTTTGACACGCTCACAAGTGGCTTGCTACTGGAAAATGAATACATTAAAAATAATCATCTACAACTTTTGCTATTTTTGTTATTTCCTATTCTTCTTTTTGGATATGAGGCCTGCTCAGCCACTTCTAAGTTAGAATATGTCTTTACATTAAAATCTGAATTTAAAGACTGAAGAAAATATTCTTCTTGAAAAGTTTTATGTATTATGTTGACTAGTGATTATTTTAGATTTAGCCTACTTCCAATTTCAGTTACCTACCAACTGTATTATGTTAGGCACTTAATCCTGTTTGCCTCAGTTTCTTCATCTATAAAAGGAGCTGAAAAAGGAAATGGAAAAACCAATCCAATATCTTTGCTAGAAAAAAGGGGTCGAAATGGGATCATGAAGAGTTGGATATAATGAATGACTTAACAAAAAAAAAAAACCTTTCCATTTTAATACCTTATATTTTTGTAAAACATGTTCTAGTTTTTAAAACATTTAATACAGATTCATAAAGAATTACCTTGCTGAAGGAAGGCTGGAGTTGGACCAAGGAGACCTGGGCTCAAATCCTACTTTAGACATTTCCTTATTAGGTGGACATGGACAAGCTCTGAGCTTTAGGTTTTTGTTTTGTTGTTGTTTTTTTTTGTCTATAAAATGAGGCTAATAAGATAATTATCTTACATGATTGTTGATAGGGAAGACCTTGCAAACCCTGAAATACTGTAGAAATATTAGATATTCTTGCTATTACTCTTACTCCTAATATTCACAACAACACTGTGAAGGAGGTAGAACAGGTATTCTGACTATTATTCTAATTTTATTAATGGCTAGAGCCTTTATGAAGTGCTTTTGATGTGCTAGGCACTGATCTAAGCTGCAAATGTAAATACAAACAAAAAAGGCAATCTCAACCATTGGGAAACATACTCTAATAGAGAAAGAAAATGAATAAAGGGAGTATGGAAAGGGATCCAATGCAAGGGTAAGGCAGAAGGTGAGGAGGAGGAGACATCTGGAAAAAAGTTGAGGTCTAAGTGAGGCAAAACATAGCTAGAGCCATTCCAGAAATAGCGGTCCCATTGAGTGAGTCATCAGTCAGGAAAGTGACGTCCTAGGGTGAGTTTCATTTGTATGGGAAGGTGGTTGTCAAGGAGGAGAAATCTGGGAAGTAACTGAGTCAATACAGAAACTGAAATCAAGTGACAACCCCAGGTCACACAACCAACACCACAGCTAGAGCCCGAGCCTCATGACTTGGGTACTCATTCCACTACATCATGCTGTAAGATTCTTCTTCTTAGAGAAATAAAAATCATGTCGACTGATCTGTTTGATCTAAATGACCACTTTCCCCCACCATTGTGAACATGTATAGTCAAGCAAAAGAAATGCTTTCATTATTTGTTGTTCAGTTATGTTTCAGTCATGTCTGACTCTTCTTGATCCCAGTTGTAGTTTCCTTGGCAAAGACACTAGAGTAGTTTGCCCTTTCCTCCTCCAACTCATTTTACAGATGAGGTAACTGAGGCAATCAGGGTTAAGTGACTTGCCTAGAGTCCCATAGTTAGTAACTGTATGAGCCAAATTGGAATTTAGGAAGAGGAGTACTCTTAACTCCAGACCCAGCACTCTTACCTACTGTGCCATATGGCTGATCTTTCGTTGTTTTGGTTCCCCCGTCCCCAATATGCCTCCATCTATACTCTGTCAGATTTCTCTCAGGAGATGGCTATTAAGTTTCATCGTGATTTCTCTGGAATTGTGGTTAGTTATTCTGTAGATCAGTTATTGTCTTTCAAAGTTTGTCTTTAAATATCATGTTTTGTTTACTTGTCTTTGCATTAATTCATGCAAGTCTTCTCGGGTCTCTCCAAAATATCCCTTTCATCATTTCATGCAGCACAGTAGTATTCCATCTAATCCATATAACATGATATATTCAGTCATTTCTTAATTTATGGACACTCCCTTTTGCCATCACAAAAAGAGGTGCCCTAAATATATTTGTGATTATGTAATTACTTACTTTTTAATGGCCACTTTAAAAACAAAAACTTTATCTTCTCTGAGGCAAGTTTAAATGTCAGGCCCTCTGCTGGACTAAATAGATCAGCAGTCCCACAGATCTCCCTAACTTTCCCAGGGAGATTAGATGGGGGTCACCTAGAAGGTGGGCTTATTGAAATTTAAGTGAGAAACTCAGGGGTCAAAAAATAGGTGGTATACATGATGGCACTTGGTTCTTTGAAGATTACTGGATAAGGTATCAATTGAAGATCACAACTAGAGCTGGCCAAGAATAAAAAAGTGAGGGATGGTGAATAATAGCTGACATTTTGCTTTCAAGTGTGAAAAGTCCTTATATCTTCTCACTATAGAGTTGTGCGTTGGATACTCCAGGTATTATATGGCTAATTTGGCAGACAAGGAAATTGAAGGTTAGAGATGGTAAGAAATTCACTAATAATTACCTGGCTGCTAAGAAACATGAATCAAATTTTGTTCTGTTTAGAATCCTAGTTCTGTATTCTTCCTGTGGTCCTATATTGCATCTCACATAATGGAAGAGTTGTGCTATAAATGATTTCTTTTCTCTACAGGTTAGCTAAAGAATGAATAAGGATGCAATTATTTTAAAAGTATTTTAATTTATTTTGTTAAATATTTCCCAAGTATATGTAAGGAATTTTTAATAATTAAAAAAATGTTGAATTCCACATTCCTTCCCTCATTCCCCCACCACCTCTTTAAGAAGACAAACACTTTGATTTTAATTATACATGTGAAGTCCTGGCAAATATATTTCCACATTAACCATATTGCAAAAGGAAACACAAATAGAATGCAATAAAACCAAAGTGAAATATATGTTTCAATCTGCATTTTGAGTTCAGACATTCTCTCTTTGGAGATGGAAAGCCTTTTTCTTTTTGAGTCCTTTGGAATTGTTTTGGGTCATTGATCACAGCAGTGAAGTCTTGCTTATTTGATCATTCTTATAATATTATTGTTAATATGAACAATGCTTTTTCTGTTTCTTTTCACTTCATCTTGCATCAGTTTATACATGTATTCCCAGATATTTCTGAAACTCTCCTGTTTGTCATTTCTTATAGCACAATGGTATACCATCATAATCACTTGTTCAGGCATTCCCTAAATGATTTGTATCATGGACTTCCAATTCTTTGTCACCACAAAGAGTTATTGTAAATATTTTTATATGAATAAGACCTTTTGTTTTTCTTTATTCTCTTTGGAATACAAATCTAGTAGTGTTATTGCTGGGTCAAAGAGTAAGCAATGTTTTATAGTCCTATGGATATAGTTCCAAACTTTTCTAGAATTGTTGGACTACTTCACAACTCCATCTATGGTGCTTTAGTGTCCTAATTTATTCATATACCTTTAAACATTTGTCATTTTCATGTGATGTTCAAGCACTATGTATTCCATACTCCACATTTTCCACTTCACTTTAAAATTTCTTCCTTACGTCTCTTTTTTTGTGAGACAATTTTCCTCATTTTTTCTTTCCTTTCCTTCTCCTTTTTCTTTCTTACTCTCTTCCTTATCTATTAATTTTTTACATCATCCTAACAAAGGGTCTTCTGAGTTTGTGTCTTGATCTTCTCTGTCAACATGAAAGATTTTTTGTCAGTTTTTTGCTTATTTCTCTATTTCTTAATTTGCAACTGTATGTTAAAGTTAGGCTCTGTTTCCAGCATGGGCAGTGGGGAGGGTAGTTCTGTTTTATACTTCAACCTTTTTCACACTTCTGTTTTCAGAGTCAGTTCTAGGGTTTGGAAAGTTTTGGGTGCTTCCAGGGTAGTGTGATCTGGGGGAGAGATGTAGTCACTGTTCTCTTGGTTTTTGTTCTGTATCTCACCTAGGAAAGGCTCTTGATCCCTTGAGATTGCAATGGATAGAGCTCCTTAGGATGCATCCTCACTTGTTACCAGAAACAATACTACACCTGAGGGTTCCAACTCCCTATCTACTGAAAGTGCTTTTCTCTGCCCTTGAATTATGATCCAGAAGTGGGTATAGGTGATGGTATTGCCAAACAGTACTTGGTCCTGCATCCAGAGCTATCATAGGGTTACCTTATAATATCTTTCTGACCAGTTATCTAAGTCCTTACCATCTCTTACTTGAGAACTCCTAGAGCTGCTACTGTTTTTTTTAATGATCTCTTAATGCCATCACTGGTGTCTCATTCACATGAGCTCTGAATGAGTTTCCTTTCCCATATCATAGAATGTTTCACTCTGACCTTTGGTTGGCTCTTGCACTCTAGAATTTGATTTGAGGCATTATTTTAAAGTTGCTTGTAGGGAAATATTGGAAGAGCTCAGATGAGTGTTTCTCTACCCCACCATCTTGACTCTACCCAAGGATATCATTAATAAAGAATGGTTTGGATTGACGATAGACAGAATCATGAGCAGTAAACCAAGCCATAGGTAGATGGTAGATAAAATGGAGCAGGTGGACAGGGCCTTAGACAGGTTCATGTTATCTAGGTATTTTGCTGACAGAGCTCTGCATGGTATAGGGATGTTATCTAATTAGAAGCCTTCGAACTCTGGTATTGTGATATTTTTTAACATCTTTGCCTTGAGCATTTTCCAAGTGGAAAGCAAGCAGGACAGAGAGGCTTCTTCAGAGTAAGTTGAAGGCTCTATTGACCCTAAAGATCTCATTTCCATCATGTTCTTGGGGCCCTGTTGTTATCACAAGAAGTAAGATCTTATTTAAGTTTTCACATTATATTCATTTCTGAATAAACACCTTTTCCCCCAATGAGTTGTCCTTTGCAAGAAAGGTGAAAGCACCAGTTTAATAGTTTATCACCAATAACACAATAACTTTGATAACAGATGGGGCATTCCATATCCATAGCTTCACATCTCTCCTACAGGGCCAATGTTGATTAATATTAAGTATAATGTTGTTTCATTTTTGTGTTCTTTCTGTTTATGATATTGTATAGAAATTATGCATATTATTTTCCTGGTTGTCCTTCCTTCATCTAATACCCCATCAGATAAGCCTGCCTATGTTTTTTTTCTGAATTTTTCCCATTTGTCATTTCTTTTGTTGCGATATTCCAGTACATTCATGCATCACAATCTGTGTACTTGTTTGTGGTGAGCTCTTGTTTTACTTACTTTCTACTACAATCTTCATGACATAGAAACCTAGGTTAAGCAGGCAGCTAGGTGGTGAGGTAGATAGATCACTGGACCTCAGGACAGACTTGAGTTCAAATCTCATTTTAGATGCTAGCTCTATGACCGTTGGCAAGTCATTTAACCTCTCCTACTCTCAATTTCCTCATCTATAAAATGGGGCTAGTAATAGCACCAACTCTCAGGGTTGTGGCAAGGAAAAATGGAATAGTTGCAAAAGCATCTTGCAAACCTTAAAGTGCTATGCTGTCATTATCATTCTGAAAGTCTTTGTCAGAAGCCTGTAAAAGCACTGATAAGTTCTACCAAGTCCAAAAAGCTACAAATGTAGATGGCAGATAGTAAGTTGCAAAGACCAAGCTTAACTAAGCTCAAAGTGATTCATCACTAGATGGTAGATCAGAGGATGGATCTTTTCACTCACAGAAATTCACAAACTCCTTGTAAAGGTATGAAACAATTGGGGTCTGCACTGATGGAGCCAGTAACCACACTGATAAAATACTTGATATTTTAGGAAATAAAATAGAGTCTTAAGAGAGCTTATGGGAAACCAGGGTGCTTACATTACCCAAGAAAAACTTTGTAAAGGCTAGAAATATCTTTAACCATCCAATGTCAGGCCCACAGTAAAGGCTTAATAAATGTTTGTTAATTGGCCAACTGACCTTAAGGGCCCCCTCCTTTTGACTAGAGCTGTTTGGATGGTGGTTCTGCCTTTACCCACATTAACATGAAAAAATATGATCTCTTACTGGCCAGACAAGCAATCAAAGAATTCCAGATTGTACATATTAGATATATAAATATTAATAATAACTCTCTGCCCTTAAATATTACATGTCAAAGCTAATATTTTGTTCTCTTTGTCTATATATCAGTTTTTCAATATTTGCCACTAGAACTTTATTAATAAATGTTAAGCTCTTTTCCCCCCATGTGTGAGTTTTATCTGGATCATCCTGCTCAAAACACCAAAAAATTTTTCACTCCCCACTTATTTGTTGATGGGAGATAGAAGTATAGTACGTGCCCTACATTTTTAGTGGCAGGAGAACTGGAATGAAAGTAATTTTTCAAGCTAAATGTTTTACATTGTTTTTAACAAACAATAAGGGTATTCAAGAGTATTGTATTTGACTCCCCATATATGACAGAACTAGGATTTGAATTCACATCTTCTGACTCCTAATCTTTTACTCTTTACACTGCATTGTATTGCCTTCTTTATGCTCAACTTTGCTTTGAAAGTATTGGATACTAAGACATTTACTGACGTGGTTTGGAGGGTACTGACATTCTTTTTAATATTTATCTGTTTCTTCATCTTCAATTATAGGTCGTGGCACATGGGCTATAATTATCAATGTGATGATTCTTTGGACTTTCTCATATATCATGTTATTGTGGTAATGGGTGCCCAACCAATCAAAGGGTAGGAAGAGGGGTGCCATCCCATGCTATTATGGCCAACTGTGAGACTTCTTTTTAATACAACCACATTGTCCCTTGACCCTTTAGTATTCTGCCTCTCAATTCCCTACCTCTGTTGTACACATTCCCAACTTCCCCATTATGGACTAGATGTCAGGATAGAATGAGTCACAAGGAAAAAATAGGTATTGATGGATTGTGATTTGAACAGTAAATATCATTACCTTATCTTTCTCCTTAAATCCATCCATCTTCCAAATTTCTCTCTTCATTTAAATTCAATGCACATTAATTAAGTGCCTACTATTTTCCAGGCACTGTACTAAGCACTATTGCTATTGAAGATACCATCACCCTTCCATTCACCTACATTCTTACAATGTCTTTGACTCCTTAATTTCTGTACCTCTTATATGTGTAGTTTCCATATTTACAATTTTGCCACATAAACATTGTTGCCTTATTTTTCAGTTCTATTTCTATAACTCTCAATCTATCCTCATCTTTCTACTTCTCATCACCTCTTACTTAGACAATTCCAAGAGTCTCCTCATTTTTCTCTCTGCCTCAAGTCTCCTCTGTCTTCAATTTTTCCCTATATATAGCTCTCAGAGTGATTTTCCTAATGTGCAAATATGACCCTGCTGTTCCATTATTAAATAAATTCAATAAAATGGCTCAAATAGAATCAAAGGATCAAATTCAATTTCATCTGTATCTCATCTTTTTGTTTTTTTATATCATTTTTCTACTGTACAAAATTATTCAACAGTGTTGTTATTTAGTCATTTCAGTCATGCTTAACTCTTTATGACCCTATTTTGGAGTTTTCTTGATAAAGATTACTGGAAAGGTTTACCATTTCCTCCTCCAGATCATTTTATAGCTAGGGAAATTGAGGAAAACAGTTAATTGAGTTACCAAGGATCACACAGCTAATTAAGTGTCTGAGATTGGATTTGAACTCAGGTGGGTACTCTCTCTATTGCACTGCATAACTTTTCTTTGTTCAAAGATGCATTTATATAGTTTACAAATGAATATATACACATTAGGAGTGAGCACTCAAAACATCTTGCTGAGAGAGGTAGTACTGATAGTTATGTACTGATAGTTATGCATTATCAATTAATTTAGAGACTGCACCTTTAGGCAACTCTCTAAAACAATACAGAGAAGATGTCACCCTACATTGGTAGAGGGAATGTCCTTATCTAGAAATTCTATATCAATGATAATAATTGCTCATTCAACCTCTAGTCACACTATTTTGTGTATGATTATTTATGGAAATATTCTCCCTTGAGGAATGTAAGCACCTCAGGTCAGAGATGGTATGCTTCTTTTTTTGTGTTTTGATCTCTAGCAACAGTACTACTGTGTCTCACATATGGCAGGTGCTTAATAAATGCCTGGTGATTGCTTGGTTGGCTAGACTTGTCCTTGGAAGGGGTACAATATTTTTGCCACAACTCTACTTGGAAGGCTTTCCAGCTTGGCAGGACATGGAAATTCTTCCATTCCATGGGCATAGCTTTTGAGAAACTAGGGTCACCCTCATGTCTTGGTTCACTAGAGCAGAACTGAGGTGGAGTATAAAAATACAGTTGCTAAGTATAAAAAAATGCTTTCTCTAGTGACTTCCTTTCCTCTGTTAGTATCATCCGTACTTGTGTTCAGAGTTCATTTTGTAGTGGTATAAAAAGCCAGGCACATGTTCATTGTGAGTCAAGTATCCTATGAAGACTAGAAAAAGAATCTCAAGGGCCACACTTCAAAGGGCTAGAATTTTCCAAGATTCACTGGTAGCCCTGAAGTTTTGCACTGGCAATTGTCACGTAATCATCTTCTTGGGGGGGAAAAGATCCCATTTCCTTATCTGACCACAAATTCTATTTCATGATTTTGACTCTGAGTCTAGATTTATTAATGAATCAGAGTTCAGATGTGGTTACAAAAAGCAATCTTGAGACTGGTCACTAATTAATCAGACACTCAAATTGCTGAAAAGCAAATTACTGACTTATTGAAAAGAAGATATATTCAAGGACAAAAACTTCCATTAGTTTAAGGGATTTTTAAAGTGTTAATAAAGTATAATCTAAATGGAATGTCATTTAGTTTAATTAGAGAAAAATGAAAAATAATTGTGTATTCTATGCCCATGAGGGTCACCTTGTTGAGAGTTTAATGCATAATTAAAAGAAGGTCAGTCTAAATCCAAAGTTAGGATTCTTTGCTCTTGGGATAAAGAGGCAATAATAATCTATCACAGAAATGACCCCAGATTTGGAATCTATTTTAGATAGAGTGTTTACATGATCATGTCACTTGCCTGTATCCCTCCTGTCTGCATTTTCTGTTTGTTCCATCATGCATGTAGTACAGAAATCAAGGAGGTGGCAGGGAGGAGCTAGCCATCTGTAGATCCTACCCTTACTCAAAGGTTCTGAGGTACTTATGAATATTTTCAGCTCCATTTGCCCATAGGCAAAGTGAGAACAACACATAATTTTCTGAGTACAAAGGATGATGATATGTATGAGTCTATCAGAGATGTTACTAGCAATTTTGTCACCTGAGGCAACTCATTTGGGAGTTGGGGGGGTTGATGGGGAAGGCATTTGCTACTGGGATTGGGGTTAGGGATCAGGTCTGGGCAGGCCAGGAGCAACTCACTTTGGGTGTGGTATGATGGCAAAGGAAGTATAAATTATGTTCCCCTAAGGTTATAGCTTTGGTGCCTGTACACTTAGGGAAATATAGGTTCCTATATAAAATATATAGCTGAATTTGAGAATTTGCATGGATGAATGTGTAAAATGGTTCTTTAGAAGAGTTTGTAGGTATCTTCCATGATAGTATCCAACTAGTCTAATTCATATTTAGCAAAAGATCCCTGTTAAAATATATCTAACAATTGGTCATCCAACTAGTGCTTGAAGACCTCCAGGAGAGAGAAAGTCTTCAGGGTCTACCCACTTTTGAATAACTCTAGTTATTAGGAAGTTTATCCTCTTGGCAGGCCTAAATTTAGCTCTTTATACTTCTTCCCATTCATTATTATGAGTTCTTTCTCCAGGGCCAGACAGAACATGTCTAACTATTCCACACAAAAGTCCTCTAAGTATAGCAAATCACATATCATATCCCCACAGCATTCTAATTCACAAAGACCCGCAGTCTCCTTGCTGCATTTCAAAAGATATTTCATTGAGCCAATGTGGTCAAGGGAAGCAGGTACCCACAGCAAATGGATATAGAGTTCTAGCTAGAGTACAAGGTCAATCAGCTATAAGGCTAGTAAAGTGGAAAGTATGTTAGACTTGTAATCACAAGCCTTGAGTCCAGTCTTGGCTCAGGTTTTGAGTAGTCAACTAAAATCTTTTATTCTCAATTTCTTCATTTCTAAAATGGGAATAAATGCCCTGCTTGCCCCATAGGTTTGTGATGAGCAAAATGATCTGTGAGTGGGTTATTATTGTTCTGCTCCTGATTTTTTACATGAAAGTATAAGATATTAAAGCTGAAAGAGCCTATCAGATAATCTTGTGTAATCATCCCATTTCATAGATAAGGAAAAAGAGGCTTCCAAAAGTTAATAGATTTATCAGAAGCAGCTAGATGGTGCAGTAGCTAGAACAATGAACTTGGATGCCGACAGAGCTGAGTTCAACTCCAACCTTAGACACACTTACCAACTATGTGAGCCATTCAATGCCTGTCTCATTTGTAAAAATGGAGATAACAATCATTTGTGTTCTGCAGTTTTGTTGTGAGGATAAAATTAAATAATATTTGTAAAGGTTTTTTTTGTAAATCATAAAGTATCATATAAATATTAGGTATCATCAGATCAAAAATCATCTGAAAAGCAGTAGAAATGCAACTTGAACCCAGGTGTCCTGATCCCAGCCTTAGTACTCTTTCCACATTTCCTCCCACTTTTTTTACTTTTTGCTACTGCTTTCGATTGTCCACTCATATCTTAATTTTTGGAGACCCTTAGTTCCAGAATATGCATGGGCCACCAGATGAGACCACCAGATGAGAAACTTATTTATGGGAATTTGAGCTTCTGTATTCTTGAATATTCCCCCAAAGTGCTTTTGGCTAGGATAGGTGGGAATAGCAATCATCTTTTTCAGATCCTTCATTTTACAGATGAAGAATCTGAGGCCCAGAAGATTCAAATGCCTTGGTCAAGGTCACACAGAGATTAAAGAAAGCAATTAAGACTGAAATCATGATCTTTTGCCTTTTGTAGACTATAAGCTCCTTGAAGACAGGCACAATTTGACTTTTTATCTCTGTGTTTCTGGCACATAGTGTTTATTTAAATTGATTTGTTTCTCAATTTAATATTCTTTCCACTACATTGCTCTACTATCTGTAGAGAAGATGTTATAAAGGTTTTATCTCAAGCAATTCCCAATATATCTGCTGGATTCAATCATTTGTTTTCATTCTACTTTGGGATATGGTATTAAGTACATATTGGCACCATGGTCCTGTGGAGTGGAATGATATGAAGAGTGAAATATGATGCATTTTTGAACTTAGTGGGAATCACAGAATAATGGAATAATATTTCTAAAAGACTCTTAAAAGGTAGAGAAGGGTGGCAAACTAATAAGACCAAAGCATTTGGGTTAATTATGCAGTTGAATAGCTATTTAATGTGTGGTATTTTATCAGTGCATAAAGTGAACTAAGCAAGGACTGAATTTCCAGTGTTAACTCATTAAAATAGGAAAAAGGAACCAAGAAGGAAAAAAACACTTTGAGTCAGTTTAATGTATGGTAAACAATTCCTGTTCTATTCCTAATATTTAAAGGAGGGAAACTATGTATGTTCTTCTTAATTATCTTCTCCATGTGATCTTTCTAAAAAATCTTCTTTATTGATTTTCATAAAATTCTGGTCATTTCTAGATATAGTTTTCTCATCTCCCCCCCCTTATCTGAACCATTCCATTTTTAACAGAGTAAAATAGTTAAGCACAAACAATTGATGCAGGAGACTTGACTGAGCCTTATATACCATAGCATTATGTATTCTCTGGGACTCAGATTACTAGGATTAGCAGAGCTTGGAGTACTTTTAGTTTTCTTCTTGTTTATATTATCATAGTAATTGTTCTACTGCTTTTAATTGCTTTACTCTGAATCAGTTAATACATAGCTTTCCATGTTTTTTTGAGTACCTCACATTTGCCATGTCTTAACAGATAATAACATTTGATAAATCATATGGCACAATTTGGTTATTTCCTAATTAAGGCTCATCAAATTTGCTTCCAGTTCTTTGAAAGTACTATTCTCCATATTTTTCATAAGTTTATATGTATAATTGTTATTTTATTGTTTGGCTTCTCAAGAGGTAGAGGAAGAGCAGGAGGAAGAGAGAGAATTTGGAAGTCAAAATTAATATCAAAATTGTCTACATACAATTGGGAAATGTTTGACAAAATGAATTAAGATGTATTTAATAAAGAGAAAGTGCTATTGAAAAGCTTTTTGGTACGTGTAAAACTTGTCTATCTTTCAGCTCCTGAAGTGTATCTGTAATAGTGCTATCACTGGATCAAAGGATGAAAATAGTTTATTCACCTTTTTCTTTTAATTGCAAATGATTTTTCAGAGCAGCTGGGCAGTTCTCCATCAGTGTCTATGTCTTTGCCAGCACTTGCAAAGACTGTTTTCATTTCTGGGGTCATCTTTGCCAATTGGTTGAGTGTGAAGTGAAGCTTATGTGATCTTTAAATATTCCAGAAGTCATTTAGATGCTGGTGGCTAGAGAGGAAGATGAGCAATTCAGAGAACTGAAACAAAGGAAAAGATTCAAGAGAATTTTCTGCTCTTGGTTTGCATTCATTAGAATATTACTTTCCAATTCAGCACTGAAAGTAAAAAGATTTTTTAATACTTTGAGTCTTCACTGCTGTGGCTATACCACAGATGTTGTATTAAGATGTCTCCGGTAGAGACAGGAGGTCCTAGGTTCAAATTTGGCCTCAGACACTTCCCAGCTGTGTGACCCTGGGCAAGTCACTTAACCCCCATTGCCTAGCCCTTACCACTCTTCTGCCTTGGAGCCAATACAAAATATTGACTTTAAGACAGAAGGTAAGGGTTTAAAAAAAAAAAAAGATGTCTCTGCCCTCCTCAAGGGTTGCACTTGTAGAAAGTGAACCAATATGTGATATAACTGGTTGTTTGGGAATTAAATGGCTCATTAATGAGGAGCTTAAAGAGACAGTAAAGGTCATCTTGACCAAATCCCTAATTTCACAAATAAGGAAATAGTGACCTAATGAAGTCACCACCTATATACAGGTAGTAAATGGGAGAACCAATATTTAAATCCAAATCTTTTGACTCCAGATCCAGTTTCTTACCTATGTACATTTATTCCATTAATAAGAAAGCCCCAATTCCCACCTCATTTCTATAACTATACTTCCCATTTGGTAAAAATGACAATCCTGGCTCAGATGAGCAAATAGAAGTAGTTGTCATTAATGTTGATGTTCTGTCATTTCAGGCTTATCTGACTTCATGGCCCCATTTGGTATTTTCTTACCAAAGATCCTGGAATGGTTTGCCATTTCCTTCTCCAGTTCATTTTACAGATGAGAAAAATAAGTCAAGTGACTTACCCAAGGTCATACAATTAGTCAGTATCTGAGGTTAAATTTTAACTCAGGCAGATTACTTTTCTAGTCCTTCCAGTCCTGACACTAATCACTGTGCCTCTTAGCTGCTCATAAGAAGTAATACAAAACTGGCCAGCCTGAACACAAGATCCTCTTTTTGATTCTAATGGATGCAAACCAAGAAACACAAGAAACCTCTATTTGATCTTAGCCCACACCTACTTAGGTCTGATGACATCAATTGTCCAGTTTATCTCTGACACTGTGGGTTAATCTGTCAACACCTGAGTTGCTGGTATTTAAAATGCCATATACACAGTTCAGCAAACAAAGGACATAAGTGTTTGCGTATTAATCACTTCTGGGCTACCAGTCAAAACATTTTTTCTATGTGAAAATGCCTCTCCTATTTTGTACCAATTAATACTGGATGGAGCTCCGGAGCCGTAGTTAATCTGTTGTAAGACTTTTATTTGCTGTCAGGAATATATACATGAAAAATGCTCCATGCAATATTTTAATTAATAAAAATATGCTGAGAAGCATATTTTTCCTAAAGCATATTTTATTATACTTCATTACATTTCCCAATTTAATGGACACATATATTATGTCCTGTTGCCATGGGAACTGCAGGGGGACAGTCTGTTTATGGGCTGTCGGTTGTAGTTATAAAACTCTCACAAAGACGAAATTGTTTCTTACAAGTTTAAAAGGAGCTCTGCTCCTGCTTACAGTATGGATAATTTACCCCTGGGCCTGGAGCCATGGAGAAGGGTCTTTGCTTGATTTAGATACTGGTACTTCCTATTATGAAGCTCTCCACTTTTAATTATTTCAGGCCCAAGTTCATGCTGGTATAACTCCAACTATATTGAGAGTAAATATAAAAATGCCTGATCTTCAATTTCATAGCAAATGAGAATCTTTAACACTGGAATGAGTGAAGACTGCTGAAATTTCTTTAAAGCTTATAAGAGAAAAACCATCAGCAGAGACCTGTATAAGCTCCCTACTAAGGAAGCAGAGGCACAGATAACAGTGGGATTGTACAATGAACAAAAGATGTCCTGTAGATCCTGCCTCAGTGACCCGCTAACGCTTCAGATGAAGACTTCAGATTTCATCTCATCAATAAAAAAAGTAATTTGATGTTTTATTCATATATTTTCCATGTGTTAAATACACATTCCCCCTACCCCGAAAGGTATCTACTCTTTGTACCTCTGATTTCTTTTCCATATTAAAGCTAAGAAATGGGTCTGATTTTCACATCAAAATGCTGTTTGATAACATATTTTTCCTTGACTTTTTCCAACTCTTAAGTTCCCAGTGAAAGGTTTATACTATCCACTCATAAGTCCCCTTTAGCTGGCAGGACAGAAAAGCTCAGTTTCACCCTGGTGCAAATTGTTTTTCCAATCAGTTCCTGATTTCCTGACTAAAGCAGAGATGCTGCCTTTTAAGTTAAGCAGGCAGGGCAAGATGAACCCCCTTGGGAAACCTCTTCTCCCACACTTTGTCTGCCTTCCACTCCCAACATTCTTGAGCCACACTATTTGGCTGGAATGAATGGGATTACTCAGGACAGGACTGGGTGATCAAATTTTCCCACTGGTTCAGCTATTGCTTTGAAAAGTATATGAGTTCTCAGGCTGCTACAATAAAATCTTGCTAATGAATCTTGAGAAACAGAAAGCTTCTGGTTAATTTAACTTTATGTTTATGAGATCCCTAAGATTTTTAACATTTAGTATTAAAAATATTTCTTAAGTACATTAGCCCATTTTTCTGTCTTTTATACACAGGTTATACATGACTAGAACCTTTCTTTCTTTGATGACTAAAGATATTCCAAGGCCTCAGGGGCAGACTCAAGTTAATTTGACAATAAAAGGGACCATTAAGTATCCCCAGTTTGAAGGCCCTCGAAGCTGTAAACAGAAAAGGACCATGGAAATCCTACTGCAAGGAAGGTGTTACAGAGGAAAATTCTGGATCCAAGTACAAGAGAAGTTTGGTTTAAATCTTGCCTTTGATGCTCATAATTTGTATGGTAGGCTGCAATTTATCTAACCTTTCCAGGATTCCATTTCCTCATCTCTAAAATGAAGGGGTTGGATTGGAAGGCCTCTTTGGTTCCCCCTGGCTCCAGATCTATGATTTCAGTTTCAGTTAATCTCTGCTACTCATTTGGTGGAGCATATCATCTGTAATAGGTAATCTTGTATATCTAGGATTAGAAGTAACTTTAATCAAACCCACTTATTTTACAAATAAGGAAATTGATGTTCATGGCAAATAAGTAACCTGACTAAGGCATTAGAGGTGAGGTTTGAATGCAGATCCTCTAAATCTCTACATGATGGTTCTCCTCTTCTATACTCTACCCCTTTCCCCAGAGGGGCTTATAGTAGAACTCAGATTTGATAGCATTCATGGACATGGGACACTATTCTATCATCTCAATATTCAGACTGAATTAATCCCCTTTTCCTGTTGGTAATGAGGAATAGAACCTTCAGTTTGGGTTAGAATTAAGGGATGTAGCAACAAAGGAGCCAAATTGGCTCTGTTGAAAAAGAGGGATTGAAGGTCATTATAACATAAATTCTGATAGTAAGTAAGCATTTTTGTTTGCAGTGTTTTTTATGCCCTAGTACATGGTCAGTCTTTGTAAATGTACCTACCATGTGCTGATGAAAAGAAAGTATATTCCTTTTTATCCCTATTTACTTTTCTCCATATATCTATTAACTATACTTTATCTAAGATTTCAATCACACCTATTGTTTCTTATTTATTTTCTGGTTTAATTTATCTAGATCTGATAGAGCAAGGTTGAGATATCCTACTAGTATAGTTTTACTATCTATTTCCTCCTAAAGTTCCAATAGTTTCCCCTTTAAAAATCTGGATGCTATACAATTTGGTGCATACATGTCAAGTACTGATAATTCTTCATTGTCTATACTGCCTTTTATCAGGAGGTAATCACCTTCGTTATCTCTTTTAATCAGATCTATTTTTATTTTGGCTTTATCAGTTATCATGATAGTATTCTCTCTTCCCACCCCCACCCCATGCACCTCTTTATGTATTATAATTTATCCTATTTTACCCTTCCTTCAATACTCTTTTTCATCCCCACCCACAATTTTTTACATATCCTCTTAAACAGTTTAATACTACAACCTCTGCCTATGAATATTTTCTCAATTACTCTGATAATGAAAATAATTTTAAGTGTTACAGATATCATTTTCCATATAGGAACATAATCAATTTTGCCTTATCAAAGCTGTTAAGTTTTTCCCCACTCTTTCTTGTTTATCTTTTTATGGTTCTCTTGAATTTTGTATTTGGACTTCAAATTTTCCATTTTGTTCAGGTCTTTTCTTTAGGAATGCTTGGAAATCTTCTTTTTTATTACATGCCCATACTTTCTTTTGAAAGCATATAGTATCTTTGATGGGTAGGTGATTCTTGCTTGTAGACCCAGTTCTCTTGTGTTCCTGAATATCATATTCCAAACCTTGCAATCCTTTAGTGAGGAAGCTGACAGATCCTGTGTAACCCTGACTGAAGCTCCTGAATATCTAAATTGTCTCTTTCTGGCCATTTGCAGTATTTTATCCTTGGCCTAGAGCTCTTGAATTTGGCTCTAACATTCCTGGGAGTAGTCTTTTGGGGATTTAATGTAGGGATAAATCTGTGAATTCTTTCAACATCTCTTTTGCCCTCTTGTTCAAGAATATCAGAGCAGTTTTCTTGGATACTTTCTTATAATATATCAAGGCTTTTTTTTTTCCTCCCAGGCTTTCAAGTAGTCCAATAATTCTCAAATTGTCTTTCTTGGTTCTATTTTCAAGGTCAGTTGTTTTTTTATGAGATATTTCATGTTTCCCAGTATTTTGTCATTCTTTTGACTTTGCTTTTTTAAATCTTGCTGTCTTATGAGATCATAAGCTTTGACTTGCCCCATTCTAGTCTTTAAAGACTGATTTTCAGCTGTGGTCTTTTGATTTTTCCTTTTTGGTTTTGTCTATCCTGCTTTTCATGGCTTCCAGCAGGTCAGTTCTGAACTCCATTTTTTTATTACTTCATTTTATTTCTATGCCTCTTTTTACATATGGGTAATTTTGTCTTTTAAGTTGTTATTTTCTTTTTTTGTATTACTTTCATTTCTTTTCCCCACTTTCCTTCCCATTTTCCTCTATCTTTCTTATTGGTTTTTGAACTCCTTTTTGAGGTCTTCATGAGCTTGTGACCAATTTCCATTTTGGGGGGAAAGTTTGGTTGTGTTTGCCCTCTTACTGCTATTGCTTCTGTATTTGGCTCTTTTCCCCATAGAAATTTTCCATGGTCAAGAGATTTTTTTTTTGCTGTTGCTTATTTTAATCCTTTTGCCACTAGAGGACATAAGGACCTAAACTGGGCTGGCATCTGTGTGAGTAGAGAGAAAAGAACATATAAAAGAGAGGTTAGACTATAGAAATGACCAAATTTGGCAATAGATTGTACATGTGGGATGAATACTACATGTGTAAATTGAGGATGATAGTGAGATTGCAAACCTGGGTGATTGGAGAGATGGTAGTGTTCTTGAATTTATGAAGAGGGGAAGGATTTGGGGGAAAGATAATGAGCTCTCTTTTGGTTGGTTGAGTTTGAGATGTCCATGGGAATTAATTTTGAGGTGCTGAACTATAGCTCAGGAAAGAGACTAGAGCTGGATCTATATCTATATCTATATCTATATCTATATCTATATCTATATCTATATCTATATCTATATCTATATCTATACCTATATCTATATCTATATCTATATCTGGGAATCACAAGATATTTGAGCCTATTAGAGCTAGTGAAATGACATAGACCAATAAGAGAGAGTGGCCTTTGAAAACACTGATTGTTGGCATGGCATGGATGACAAACCAGGAAAGCACATGGAGAAAGATCAGTCAGACACATATGAAGAAAATCAGGAGAACCATCAATTTCAAGAAAACATGTATAGAAAAGTGTCTAAAAGTGGGTGATTGACAATGCTAAAGACTACAGAGAGGTCAAGAATGAGGACTGGACAAAGGTCATTAAATTTGGCAATTGAGATGATTTTTCAAAATAGCTCACAGGATATTTAGAAGAGAGTGAGGGGAAAAGAGAGAATATAATGATACTTTATCTTTTGAAGCAGAGCTAGGAATTGTACTTCGCCATTTTTCAAGTTGTGTGGGTACTTGTCTTTGAAGTAAAAAATCATTCTACCTCTTGAACTTCATTTTGCTGGTTCTTTTCTTACCACGCTCATGATCATTTAGGAAAATAATCACATTAAACCACTAACATTTAAATACAGCAACAAGCTAGCATCTGAAACAAAATTTGTAAATTATAATATATTAACACTGTGCATCGAAACATCAATGGAATCATCATCTTAGTGATGCTGTTACCCTGTCCATGATTCAGAGTACAGCCTATCCATGGCTTTCTTCCTGAGGAATTCTTAAACCTCTGTGTGTGTGTGTGTGTGTGTGTGTATAGAAATATATAAATATGTATATACTATACATGTAAAATATGTGTGTTTGTATATATTGTGGATATAAGAGCAATGCTTATGTTTTGCTTCCTTATGTTGCCTCAACTCATTTTAAGTACTAGTAACTGTTGGTAATTATGTGGCAGGCTATTTATATCTACTTATATCTTTCTATTGGCCTTCTGGTCATCTGTGATTATGATTTTTCTGAGATAGTGGTGTTCCATGATTCAAAGCCATATATCATCACTGGGAGAATTAAAAATTGGACTTTAGAGTCATTGACCTACTTGAGTTCTTTAAAAACATTGCACAGGATTGAAGTATGTTTGAAAGTAATTTGTATCCAGAATCTCAGGCAATGGAGAAGATATTGTAGAGATTATGGCTAGTAGAACCTGAGTTTCCATGTAGGAAGAGAGGCCTGACTTTGGTGCTCTGCAGAGCTAGTGCCCTCAATGCTGAAATGGGAAAAGTAGGTGGAAGTATATAGAGAGTATCTTACCCATGTGAAGATTAAATTTAACTCTCCCCATTGTGAAAATGAAATTAACTTCCCTGCCCATTTTTAGATTTAATCACCAAAAGTGTAAATATCCCACTTAATCATTAAGTGGGAGGTCTGTGACCCACCTGTGCAATAGTTTGTGATGAACCAGAATTAAATTGACTCCTCCTGGGCAGTCCTAAAGCAAAGCTTCAGTTGTGATTGGTAAGTGTAAGATTAGGGAATGGCACAGGAAGTGACACAAAAGAATGTGTCTTTAAAAGGGAGTTACAATTAAAGTTACAAAAGTTACAAAAGGGAGTTGAACTTCCTGTGAGGGGGAGTTCTTCATTCTTTGGAGTTGATACTGGAGAAGAATCTGCTGACTGGACTTGAAACCCTGTTTCTGGTGAGGCTGTTTTTAAATCTCTTCCTTTGGACTGACATGTGGTGAATGAAAAGGTTGACTTCTTCCCTGGATTTTCTGAAAAAAACTAGCCTCAGGAGAGATCTACCTCTTGACAGAGACTTCACCAGGTCCTCGGCTTTGCTGAAGCCAGCTAAGGACTAACTTTCCCTACCTGGATTGATCCAGGGGCTGGGAGTAAATTACTTAGTGCTTAGGGTAGATATCTTACCCTATCCTCTCTGATTTTCTTACTTCACTCTCTATATTTTGGAAATAGATTTTAAATAAATCTCTTTGGAATAAATTAAGTTCTGGTGACCCTATTTTACATATAATCCAGTACAAACTTTTGTATAAATAATCCCTTTCCTCCACTTATACTCACGATGATTTCACCATAACTGGATTCTGGTCTACCACCACATTCCCTAGAAAAGGATACTGGACAGTTATACTGTCAAATGAGTAGAAGAGAATGGGACCATGTTATACCTAGAAATATTGGGGAACTCCTTTCTTTTTCATCTTGAGTGATGAAATAAGGATGTTATGTTATCTTCCCACTCCCAGAATATCCAACAAAGCCATAATAAAGGTCAAATTTCAACAATTTAGCTGAAAGAACATGAAACTGGGATTCAGGAAAACTTGATTTTAAACCCTGGACTAGATTATCTTTGGAGCTACATTACCTCCACCTTAAAAATGACAATAGTATCTCTAACATCTCTATCAGCTTTAATTGTCTATTAATTTGTGAGAAATGAACTCCATTTGACTTCAATTCAATCTCAATAGTCTTAAGAGTTTAAAGACTATTCCTTGGTAATTTAGGGGAAACAATTTACTCTCTTTTGTAAAACTTAAAATTTCTTAGACTTATGAATGTTGGAAATTTCCCCATTGGGAAATTTCATACTGGAAAAAATTTCCTACTGATAATAAGAACTCTATTGGAATGTGAAACCCCATGGCATGGGAGGATCCTTCTCCTCTCTACTTAAGACTACTTTAGGACAGAAACCTTTTGCTAAACAATGGAAAGGGTTTTGACCTATGCTTAAGCATAGAACAGGAAGTTCTTTGAGTCATGATTGATTTTAGAATTGATACAATAGAGATACTTGGAATGACAGAACCAGGTTTTGGAAAATACAATCTCCACCCTACTTAGAGTAACAGGATTTAGGAAGGGCTGCAGCAAAGATCAAGATTTAATTATTTGAGAATATGACCTTCAACAGACATGTGCAAAGCCACAGACCTCTGGGCGGTCCTGGGTTAAACTAGAGCCACCATTGGCACAAGGGAGACATTGACAGTGATTGGTAGACGTGAGAACTGAGGGGAGGGAACTTAGATGGTTTCCTTAAAGATAGCGGGGTCTGAGGACAGAAGGGAGAAGTTTTTTTTGCTCTGAGAGTTTTTTGCTCTGGGAGGTTTTGCTCTGAAGGAGGCTGGAGGTGGAGGCCCCTGAGACTGTTTCTCCATTTTGGTCACGTGAGTGATAGGGACTGATCTCTTTTCTTTGCCTCAGCTATCTAAGGGCTTGGGCCTTTGGCCCAGCCTAAACAGAGGGGTTATTTAAGCCCTATTCCCTTCTCTCCCCTTTCTCTCTCTCTCTCTCTCTCTCTCTCTCTCTCTCTCTCTCTCTCTCTCTCTCTCTCTCTCTCTCTCTCTCTCTCTCCTCTCTCTCTCTCTCTCTCTCTCTCTCTTTCTCTCTCTCTCTCTTTCTCTCTCTCTCTCTCTCTCTTTCTCTCTCTCTCTCTCTCTCTCTCTCTCTCTCTCTCTCTCTAATACCTTTCATCCTCCTGTTTGTAATTAAAAACTCCATAAAAGGTTGACTGCTGACTTGAGTTTTCATTTAGGAATTACATAGCTGAATTCCTTGGTGACCTTAAATTAACATATATCAGTCTTTTAAAGTGATTTCCATGTCACACTTTAGAACCTCAGTTTCCTTTTTTTTGCAAAAAGAAATGCATGATCAATGATGCCGGTTCTAGCTCCAACATTGTATAATGGCACTGTTTGTGTGATCCTACACAAATCCCAACCTCTCTGGGCTTATAGGCTCATGGTCCATGGTTCCACAGAGATGGAAGAAACTTCAGAGGGAATCTTATTCAGCCCCCTTTATTTTATTGATGAAGAAACTGAGAATCAGAGAGCTTGAGTGACTTGCCCAAAGTCACAAAGGAAATAAATGGAGGAGTGGGAATCTGAATCAGCATTTTCTACCCCTAAATCCAGCTTTGAATTTCTACCAAACTGGTGTTCTCAATGTAAGATAAGGTGTTGGTTTAAATAACTTTTAAAGACCCTTCAAACTCTAGGTTTATTATCTTATGAACTTTAAGGTTTTAGAGAGTATGAGATTGCTTTTAAGTCCCTTTTCATATTCTTCCTACAAAATATCTATTTGTTGTAATGTTACTCCTTCATTCTCACTCTCTAATGATCAGGCTATTTGCATGCTAAGTGTGAAGAAACAACTGATCTTAGCCCAGGTTGTCAAGTATAATTAGTTAACTTAATAATTTTAATGACAAAACAGGTTGGGAAAACACACCTCTCTTCTCTCTTTTTCAGAAGTAGGGAGTTAGGGGTGCAAGTCTTGTATAGCCTGTCAGATGCTATTATATTGTTGATAGGTTGGTTGACTACTCAAATTTTCTTTTAATTAAATAAAAATCTTTCTCATAATAGTTGACTCAATTTGGAAAAGAGGAATAGAGACATATTTGGAAATGATGAATATGTAAAAATATAGCAATAAAAATTAATAAAAAGGAGTAATTAATTAAAACTGGAAGCTACTCGGTGATAGTTCCTCTTTCTAGGGATGGTTTCATCACCAGCAGTTAACAGTTTTCCTTTCTTCAAACAGTGGGGTATCCTGTCCTCTGCCCTTTCTTCCTTTCAACAACACATCCACATGGGACTGTCTTTCAAGCTACTTTCTCTGGCTGTGTTTTGAGGTGTTCTCTCCAAATAAAATAAATTCAAATAATGTTTCTGTTCACTTATTTCTTAGCATGTGGGGGATTACACTACCTTAAGAAAACAATATCCCATTCTTTGAAACTAAAAATTTGGTGACCTCATGTCTCAACTTTGCTCTCACTTAATTTTAATGTTGAGTTTAAATTTGAACAAAGCCATCAAAGTATTGTAAGATTTTAATGGGTATGAGAGATACAGGTTTAAGAAGTCTGAGTAAAGATACATTTTTTATTAGTAAGTATAGTGCTTTTTTAAAAAAAATTATGAACAGAGACTAGAATGATATCTATTTCTCTATAATTTTCAGTTAAATGATAATTGTGAAGAGATAGGCTGTTATAGAAATGTATCTGTAAAAACACATATTCTCTTATTTTAATTAAGGATACCCTTGATGCAAGAACAGACCATTTTCATGAATAATTTTTTGGGATTAAAAAAGTAGAAATATGTCTCTTCTTGCTGATATCTTCTTGGTTCCTTTGCTTTGCTTTGCTTTGCTTTGCTCCGCTCAGCTTTGCTTTCCTTCCTTCCTTCCTTCCTTCCTTCCTTCCTTCCTTCCTTCCTTCCTTCCTTCCTTCCTTCCTTCCTTCCTTCCTTCCTTCCTTCCTTCCTTCCTTCCTTCCTTCCTTCCTTCCTTCCTTCCTTCCTTCCTTCCTTCTCCTCTTGTTTTCTTTCCTTTTAAATAATATTATTTTAGGTAATTCAATTGGTATGGCACTAAATATATAGATTGATTTTGGTAGAATTGTCATTTTTATTATATTGGCCAAGCCAACCCAATAGCAATTAATATTTTTCTAATAGTTTAGATCTGACCTTATTTTTATGAAAAATGCTTTGTAATTATGTTCAAATTCCTGGGTTTGTCCTGGCAGGTAGACACCCAAATATTACATGTGATCTTCTATTAATTTAAATGGAATGTTTTCTCCCTCTTTTTGCTTGGATTTATTTGTAACATGAATAAATACTTATAATTCATATGAATTTATATACTGCAACCTTGTGTTAGTTACTTTAACTAGTTTTTTTAAGTTGAACCTTTAAGATTCTCTTAGTATACCATTGTATCATCTGTAAAGAGTGATTGTTTTGTTTCCTCATGGCCTAGTTTAATTCCTTTAATTCTCTTTTCTTCTCTTACTGCTGTAGTACATTTCTAGTACAGTACTGAATAATAGTGGTGATAATGGACATCATTGCTTCACCCCTGATCTTATTGGGAAGGCATCTAGTTTATGTCCATTAAAGATAATGCTTTCTGGTGGTTTCAGATATCCACTATTTATCAGTTTAAGGAAAGCTCCATTAATTCCTATGCTCTCATGTTTTTAATAATAATGGATGTTTTATTTTTTCAAAGGCTCTTTCTATGTCTAATTGATATATTCATATGATTTCTGTTGGTTTTTATTATGATAGTTAGTAGTGCTGATGGTTTTCCCAATTCAGAGGATTCATCCCTGGTATAAATGCCACCATGTTCTCATAGTGTTTGATCAGTTAGTATTTTATTTAGGAATTTTTGTATCAATATTCATTAGTGAAGTTTGTCAAATTGTCTTGCTCTGTTTTTGCTCTTCCTGGTTTAGGGATCAGTACTATATTTGTGTTGTAAAAGGATTTTGGGAGAATTCCTTCTTTAACTATTTCCCCCAATAGTTTGTATAGTATTGTTTAATTGTTCTTTAGATGTTTGATAAAATTGATATTTGAATACATATGGTCATAGAGATTTTTTCTTAGAGAGTTCATTGATGGCTTGTACAATTTCTTTTTCTGAGTTGGCATTATCTAAATATTCAATTTTCTTTTTTGTTAATCTAGGCATTATATTTTTGTAAATATTCTTCCATTTCACTTAGATTGTCAGATTTGTTGGCCTACAATTGAATAAAATACATCCTAATAATAACTTTAATTTCCTCTTCTTTGGTAGTGCACTCATCCTTTTCATTTTTGATACTTATAATTTAGTTTTCTTCTTTCATTTTTTAAATCAAATTACCAATGGTTTATCTTTTTATTTATTTATTCATTTATTTTATGAAACCACCTCCTAGCTTTATTAGTTCAATTGCTTTCTTATTTTCAATTTTAATCTCAGCTTTGGTTTTCAGAATTTCCTTTTTGGTTTCTAATTGGGGATTTTTACTTTGTTCTTTTCTGAGGTCTTTTTTATTGCAAGCCTGATTCATTAATTTGGTCTTTATTTTATTGATGTAAGTATTAAACAATATAAATTTTGGTATGTTGTTTCATTGTGGTCATTCTCCTTAATAAAATTATAGATTTTCCCATTATTTGTTCTTTGATCCACTTATTCTTTAGAATTAGATTAGAGAATTTGTAATTCTTAATCTCTTTCCATGGACTTTTATTTGAAAGTCATTATTATTGCTTTATGATCTGAAAAGGATGCATTTAATATTTCTGCTATTCTGCATTTGGTTGTGAGGTTTTTATGCCCTAATGCATGGTAAATTTTTGTACCAAACACTACTGAATAAAAGGTATATTCCTTTCTATTCCCATTTAATTTTTTCTAGTCTATAATATCTAACTTTTAAAAAATTCTATTCACCTCCTTAATATTTCTTGTCTATCTTTTGGTTAGATTTATCTAATTCTGGGAGGGGAAAATTGAAGTCTTCCTATTGGAGTAGTTTTGCTTTCTATTTCCTCCTAACCTCTCATTTAAAAAATTGGACACTATACCACTTAGTTCATTTGTGTTTAGTATTGATGTTACTTCATTTTTTATGTTGGCAACTTTTAGCAAAATAAAATTTTCTACCTTATCTCCATGAATGTGGTCTATTTTTACATTAGCTTTGTCTGAGATGATGGTTGCTACCTTTGCTTTTTTTTTAATTTTAGCTAATAGACTCTGGAAAGCCCTTTATCTTACTCTTTGTGTGTCTCTGTGCTTCAAATGTGTTTCTTGTCTACAGTATATTGTAGGATTCTGGTTTTAATCCATTCTGTTAGCTGCTTCAGTTACATAGCTGAGTTTATCCAATTCATTTTTATGATGATAATAATTAACTATATACTTCCCTTCATCCTACCTTTCCCGTTTCTTCTCTCTCCTTTTACCTTGAGCTACCGCACAAGCATTATACTTCTCACTACCATCTTCCTCGATCTGTCTTCCCTTCTATAAACCTCCCATTTCTTTTCCCCCATCCCTTTTTACTTCCCTTTAAGGGCACAAATTTAGGGTTAGGGCTATGCATTTCTATTTCTAACCGAATGTGTACTTTATTTCCTATTTGAGTAAAATTTGATGAAAGCAAAGTTCAATTTTTGCCTAACCTGCCCCCATCTTCTTCTCTTATATAATAGTTTTTTTAGCCTCTTGTATGTGAGATAAGTCACTCCATTCTATCTCTCCCTTTGCTTTTCTCTAAGTGCAATCTTTTTTCTCCTGACTTAATTGTTTTTATATTTTCCCATTAGCACAAATTCACTCCCACACTCTTATATGTATTCCTCCTTATGGCCCTAATATTAATAAAGCTCATAGGAGTTACAAGTATGGTCTTATCATATTAGAATATACAGTTTTACATTAATGAATACTTACACTTTCTCTTTCATGTTTACCTTATGCTTCTTTTGCATTGTCTCTTTGAATGTCAAATTTTCTATGGATCCTTGTCTTTTCATCAGGAATTCTTGAAAGTTCTAAAGTTCATTAAATATCCATTTTCTCTTGAAGTATTATACTGAATTTCATGGAGTAGGTGATTTTAGGTCATAATTCTAGTTCCTTTGCCTTGCAGAATATCATATTCCAAGCCCTGCAATTCTTTAAAATGGAAGCTGTTAAATCCTATGTATTCCTTATTGTGAATTTATGGTATTTGAATTGTTTCTTTCTGGATATTTGAAATATTTTTTCTCTGTGGTTTGGGAACTCTGGAATTTGACTATAATATTTCTGGGATTTTTCCTAAAGTGATTGGTGAATCCTTTCAAATTCTACTTTACCCTTTGATTCTGTTGTTGTTGTTTTGGTAATTTCTTGAGGCATAATGTTCCATCTTTTGCTCTTGGTTTCCAGGCAGCTCAGTGATTAAAGAATCTTTAAGTAATTGATTTTTCCAAGTTAATTTTTTCCAATGATAAATTTTATATTTTAAATATTTTTATTTTCATTCTTTGCTTTGGTTTGATTGTGTCTTAAAGGCTCATGGAGTTATTATTTTCCATTTGCCTTTTTAAAGACTTGTGTTCTTCAGTGAATTTTCGTACCATCTTTTCCATTTGGCCAATTTTACTTTTAAAGGAATTGTCTTCCTCAGTACATTTTTGGATATTATTTTCCCTTTTCTATATTTTTCAAGCTGTTGATTCTTTTTTACATGATTTTCCTGCATTAATCATATTTCCCTCAAATTTTTCTTATAACTCTTTTATTTGATTTTAAAATTCCTTTTTAATCTCTTGTAGGAGGTCCTTTGGGGCCTGAGACCAATTTATATTTTTTTTATGCTCCAAATATAGCTATTTTGACAATGTCTTCCTCTTCTGCATTGGTATCTTGAATCACCCTGTCACCATAATAACTATACAAAGTTATATCTTTTTTCTTTTTTGATCATTTATATTGTGATATTTTTTACTGTAGAGTTGAGTCTTGCCTGTAGGTTGGAGAGGGTGCTTCTGGCTTCCAGATTCAAGAGAAGATGGAGAATGTCAACCCCTCACTTTATGTTGTTCAAGGAAAAGACTGCAGAAAGAAATCAACATGGGACTTCCAGTCAAGATGGCGGCTTAGAGAAAGCTAAAGTTCAGATCTCCGGAAAACCCTTCCCAACTGATCTCAAACTATAAGCTCCTAAGGCGCCGAAATTCAAGATGATCAACAGCATAGACCCTGGGAATCCTCCTCCTGGACCTGGACCTGGATCAGTATGGCCCACCTCAAAAGCCAGAATCCGAGATCACTTGGACCTAAGGGGTAGGAGCACAGAGTCCAAGGCTCCGGTAAGCCGCAGCCCCGCCCTGTTCAGAGAGCAGGGTCGTTTGAAACAACAACAACCCTCAGGGCCTTCTATCCAAGTCCCACTGAAAGTCACTGCCCCGGAGCTCCCCCCACAGAGAGCAGGCTTGTCTGAAACAACAGCAACCCTCAGGGTGGGCAAGACAGCCTCACGGGCTGGATCCTGCTATCCAAGTCTCAGTGAAAGTCACTGCCCTCGGAGCTCCGGGAAGCCGCAGCCCATCCCCCCGCAGGCCGACGAAACAGCCTCAAGGCCAGCTATTCTGAAGGCAACTTCCGGAAAGCAACCCGACCCAGAGAGCCGGGGGAGAGTGTGGCCTCCTGGTCTGACCCTTCCACTCCAGTTCCACTGAGGCATACTCAATTTAACCCAGGGAAACCTCATAGAACCGACAATCTGCCCAGGACTAAAGCCTCTGAACACCAGACAGAGATAAGAAAAGCTAATCCTCCACATTCAGAGATGGAAAACTCCACAGAAGCACAGAAGGCCCAAAATACCAAGAAAAATAAGAAGAAAGGGGCGACTTTGGACACATTTTATGGAGCAAAAATACAAAATACAGAGCAGATAGAAGATGATATACAAGAAAATTCTCCAAAACCTTCCAAAGGAAATGGAAACTCTCCACAAACCCATGAAGAATTTGAATCAGAAATGACCAAAAAGATGGAAGCCTTCTGGGAGGAAAAGATGGAAATAATGCAAAAGAAATTCACGCATCTACACAAAACTGGTGTGATGAAACTGAAAAGGAAAACCAGGCTTTAAAGGCCAGAATCAGGCAGCTGGAAGACAACGATCGTGTAAAAGAGCAATAATTAATAAAGCAAAGCCAAAACACCAAGAAATTAGAAGAGAACATAAAATATCTCACCGACAAGGTGACAGATCTGGAAAATAGAGGGAGAAGAGATAATTTAAGAATAATTGGACTCCCAGAAAAGCCAGAAATAAACACCAAACTGGACATGGTGATACAAGATATAATCAAAGAAAATTGCCCAGAGATTCTAGAACAAGGGGGCAATACAGCCACTGACAGAGCTCACAGAACACTTTCTACACTAAACCCCCAAAAGACAACTCCCAGGAATGTAATTGCCAAATTCCAAAGCTATCAAACAAAAGAAAAAATCCTACAGGAAGCCAGAAAAAGACAATTTAGATATAAAGGAATGCCAATCAGGGTCACACAAGACCTTGCAAGTTCTACTCTGAATGATCGTAAGGCATGGAACATGATCTTCAGAAAGGCAAGAGAGCTGGGTCTCCAACCAAGAATCAACTACCCAGCAAAACTGACTATATACTTCCAAGGGAAAGTATGGGCATTCAACAAAATAGAAGACTTCCAACTTTTTGCAAAGAAAAGACCAGAGCTCTGTGGAAAGTTTGATACCGAAAATCAAAGAGCAAGGAATACCTGAAAAGGTAAATATTAAGGAAAGGGGGAAAATGTTATCTTCTTCTTTTACTCAAACTCTCTTCTATATGGACTACATTTATATCAATCTATGCATACTAATATGTGGGAAAAATGTAATGTATAAATAGGGGGTAAAGAAAGACCAAATAGAATAATCTTTCTCACACAAAGATTCACATGGGAAGGGGAGGGGAAGAAAACTCCTATAAGAAGGAGAGGAAGGGGGGGGTTACTTAAACCTTAATCTCAGGGAAATCAACTCTGAGAGGGAAAAACATCCAGATCCATTGGGATCTTGAATTCTATCTTACCCAACAAGGGTAGGGAGAAGGGAAAACCAAGGTGGGGAGGGGGAGAGGGAGAACAAAAAGGGAGGGAAAGAGAGGGGGGGAGGGGGAGGGAACAAAAAGGGAGGGACTAAAAAGGGAAATATCAAGGAAGGGGACAAGGGGGACTGTTTCAAAGTAAATCACTGGACTAAAAGGTAGAGCTGAAGAAGAAAAGGTTAGAATTAGGGAAGGCTATCAAAATGCCAGGGAGTCCACAAATGACAATCATAACTTTGAATGTGAATGGGATGAACTCACCCATAAAACGTAGACGAATAATTCTGAGAACCTAGAAGAAGGAAAATTTCAAAGAGAAGAGAGTGACTACTGCTTTCAAAGACTGCAGGAAGTTAGAGGAGAATGAGAACTGAACAAATGCCATTGTATTTGACCACTAAGAAAACATTGGTAATTTTGGAGCAATCAATTTCAATGAAATGATTGTAAAAGGTTAAAAAGAAAGTAAAAACTGGTATGTGGAACTATATATATATATGCATTACATATATATGTGCAAAATGTTGATCTTCTCTAGTGCAGGAATAGGAAAGCTTGGAATTCAAATATAGCCAAAAAAAAGTTTTAAAATAAAAATAAAATAAACAAAATGAAGACAGTAGGAGAGAAAGTGGAGACATCTATTGTAAATGGTCTTTTCAAGTTTAACTACAAAGAGCAGAAGACATATAGGGCAATAATGGGGATAGAGGGATCAAGAGAGGTTTTTTTCCAAGATGAGGGAGATAGATGGGTCTATTTGTAGGCAATAATAGGAAATTAGCCAGTAGAAAGGGAAAGTTTGAGAATAGGTGATAGAATTGAGAAAGCCAATGAATAAGAAAAAGGAGAGAGGGGGCAGGTGGGTAGCTCTGTGGATTGAGAGCCAGGCCTAGAGACGGGAGGTCCTAGGTTCAAATCTGGCCTCAGACACTTCCCAGCTGTGTGACCCTGGGCAAGTCACTTGACCCCCATTGCCTAGCCCTTACCACTCTTCTGCCTTGGAGCCAATACACAGTATTGGCTCCAAGACAGAAGGTAAGGGTTTTAAAAAAAGAAAGAAAGAAAGAAAAAGAAGACCTCCTTGAAAATGTTATTTACTAGTGCCAGGAATTTGCCATGTGAAACAGAATTAGAAATGATCACAGAATAGCAGAAGTGAAAGGGATCTTAAGGTCCAGCCTATGAATTTCTCTTTAAACATTTTTATTTGTTCCTTTTTTGCTGCTATAACAAACATTTCCAAATATATCCCAATTCCAACCCAATTACTCTTCCCTTATTTTAAAGAAAAACTGTTGGACTTCCGGTCAAGATGGCGGCTTAGAGAGAGCTAAAGTTCAGATCTCCAGAAACCCTTCCTAACTGTTCTCAAACTGTATGCTCCTAGGACACCGAAATTCAAAACAAACAACAGGATAGATCCCAAGAACCCTCCTCCTGGACCTGGATCAAAAGGTATGGTCCCCCAAAAGCCAGAACCCGAGATCACTCGGATCTAAGGGGTAGGCAGAAGGAAGGTCCCAGGACCCATCCCCCTCAACCCAGAGCACTGAGTCCGAGGCAGCAGCGAGAACCTAAGAGCCAGCAAAAGGACCTCAGGGCCGGCTATTCAGAAAGCCACATCCTGAAAACAACCTGAGCCAGTTGTGGGGTCACCCAGACAGCAAGGAAACAGAGAGAGACAGAGGGGAGCCTATAGCCCCCTGGCTGGATCCTTCTATCCGAGTCTCAGGGAAGGTCTCTGCTTTAAGACACACTCAGTCCAACCGAGCTGAAGTTAATCCTATCAGGAGCCCTCAGAGCTCTGAGAAGCCTCGGCCCCTCCCCCCCTCAAAGAGCAGGCCCTTCTGGCCCACAAAGGCTCTGAGATACCTCGTGGACAGTGCCAAGCCAGGCTCAGAGTGTGGAAGTAAGGCAATGAAGAAGCATTGGGGAGGGAACTGAGAGCAGTAACACCCACTAATGGACAATTCGCCTGGGGCTAAAGTCTCTGAACACCAGACAGAGATAAGAAAAGCTAGACCTCCCCACTCAGATAGACATGGCAAACAGCACAGAAAAGCCCCAAAACTCCAAGAAAAACAAGAACAAGGGGGCAACTTTGGACACATTTTATGGAGCAAAAATACAAAATACAGAGGAGATAGAATAGGAAACACAAGCAAATGCTCTGAAACCTTCCAAAGGAAATGGAAGCTCTCCAAAAACCCATGAAGAATTTGAATTGGAAATGATCAAAAAGATGGAAGCCTTCTGGGAGGAAAAGTGGGAAATAATGCAAAAGAAATTCACACATCTACAAAACCAGTTTGACCAAACTGAAAAGGAAAACCAGGCTTTAAAGGTCAGAACCAGCCAACTGGAAGACAACGTGCATGTAAAAGAGCAAAAATTAATAAAGCAAAGCCAAAGGACCAAGAAATTAGAAGAGAACATAAAATATCTCACTGACATGGTCATAGACTTGGAAAATAGAGGGAGAAGAGACAACTTAAGAATAATTAGACTACCAGAAAAGCCAGAAATAAACAGCAAACTCGACATCATAATACAAGACATAATCAAAGAAAGTTGCCCAGAGATTCTAGAAGAAGGGGGCAATACAGGCACTGAAAGAGTTCACAGAACACCCTCTACACTAAACCCCAAAAAGACAACTCCCAGGAATATAATTGCCAAATTCCAAAGCTTTCAAGGAAAAGAAAAAATCTTACAAGAAGCCAGAAAAAGACAATTTAGATATAAAGGAATGCCAATCAGAGTCACACAAGACATTGCAAGTTCCACTCTGAATGACCATAAGGCATGGAACATGATTTTCAGAAAGGCAAGAGAGCTGAGCCTTCAACCAAGAATCAGCTACCCATAAAAACTGACTATATACTTCCAAGGGAAAGTATGGGCATTCAACAAAATAGAAGATTTCCAAGTTTTTGCAAAGAAAAGCCCAGAGCTCTGTGTAAAGTTCGATATCAAAAAACAAAGAGCATGGAATACCTGAAAAGGTAAATATGAAGGAAAGGGAAAAGGAGAAAAAGTTATCTTTTTCTTTTATTCAAACTCTCTTCTAAAAGGACTATATTTATATCAATCTATGTATGTTAATATGTGGAGAAAATGTAATGTGTAAATAGGGGGAAAAGAAAGACCAAATAGAATAATCTTTCTCACACAAAGATTCACACGGGAAGGGGAGGAAAACTCCTATAAGAAGGAGAGGAAGAGAGTCTTTACTTAAACCTTAATCTCAGGGAAATCAACTCTGAGAGGGAAGAACATCTAGATCCATTGGGATCTTGAATTCTATCTTACCCAACAAGGGTAGGGAGAAGGCAAAACCAAGGGGGGTAGGGGAGGAGGGAACATAAAAAAGGGAGGGAAGAAGAGGGGGTGGGGGAGGGAACAAAAAGGGAGGGGCTAGAAAGGGAAATATATCAAGGGAGGGGACAAGGGGGACTGATTTAAAATAAATCAATGGATTAAAAAGTTAGAACTGAAGAAGAAAGGTTAGAATTAGGGAAGGATATCAAAATGCCAGGGAGTCCACAAGTGACAATCATAACTTTGAATGTGAATGGGATGAACTCATTCATAAAACGTAGATGAATAGCAGAATGGATTAGAATCCAAAACCCTACCATATGTTGTCTTCAAGAAACACACATGAGGCGAGTAGACACCCAAAAGGTCAGAATTAAAGGATGGAGTAAGACCTTCTGGGCCTCAACTGACAGAAAGAAGGCAGGAGTTATAATCATGATATCTGATAAAGCCAAAGCAAAAATAGACCTGATTAAAAGGGATAGGGAAGGTAATTATATTCTGTTAAAAGGGACTTTAGATAATGAGGAAATATCACTAATCAACATATATGCACCAAATAATATAGCACCCAAATTTCTAATGGAGAAACTAGGAGAATTGAAGGAAGAAATAGACAGTAAAACCATATTAGTGGGAGACTTGAACCAACCATTATCAAATTTAGATAAATCAAATCAAAAAATAAATAAGAAAGAGGTAAAAGAAGTGAATGAAATCTTAGAAAAATTAGAATTAATAGACATATGGAGAAAAATAAATAGGGATAAAAAGGAATACACCTTCTTCTCAGCACCACATGGCACATTCACAAAAATTGACCATATATTAGGTCACAGAAACATGGCACACAAATGCAGAAAAGCAGAAATAATGAATGCAACCTTCTCAGATCACAAGGCAATAAAAATAATGATTAGTAATGGTACATGGAAAACCAAATCTAAAACCAATTGGAAATTAAGCAATATGATACTCCAAAACCGTTTAGTTAAAGAAGAAATCATAGAAACAATTAATAATTTCATCGAGTAAAAAGGCCATGGCGAAACATCCTTTCAAACCCTTTGGGATGCAGCCAAAGTGGTAATCAGAGGTAAATTCATATTCCTGAATGCTTATATTAACAAACAAGGGAGAGCAGAGATCAATCAATTGGAAATGCAAATGAAAAAACTCGAAAGCGATCAAATTAAACCCCCCAGCAGAAAACCAAACTAGAAATCCTAAAAATTAAGGGAGAAATTAATAAAATTGAAAGTGATAGAACTATTGATTTAATAAATAAGACAAGAAGCTGGTACTTTGAAAAAACAAACAAAATAGACAAAGTACTGGTCAATCTAATTAAAAAAAGGAAGGAAGAAAAGCAAATTCACAGCATTAAAGATGAAAAGGGGGACAGTACCTCCAATGAAGACGAAATTAAGGCAATCATTAGAAATTATTTTGCCCAATTATATGGCAATAAATACACCAATTTAGGAGAAATGGATGAATATATACAAAAATACAAACTACCTAGACTAACAGAAGAGGAAATAGAATTCTTAAATAATCCCATATCAGAAATTGAAATCCAACAAGCCATCAAAGAACTTCCTAAGAAAAAATCCCCAGGGCCTGATGGATTCACCTGTGAATTCTATCAAACATTCAGAGAACAGTTAATCACAATACTATACAAACTATTTGACATAATAAGCAATGAGGGAGTTCTACCAAACTCCTTTTACGACACAAACATGGTACTGATTCCAAAACCAGGCAGGTCAAAAACAGAGAAAGAAAACTATAGGCCAATCTCCCTAATGAATATAGATGCAAAAATCTTAAATAGGATACTAGCAAAAAGACTCCAGCAAGTGATCAGAAGGATCATTCACCATGATCAAGTAGGATTCATACCAGGGATGCAGGGCTGGTTCAACATTAGGAAAACCATCCACATAATTGACCACATCAACAAGCAAACTAGCAAGAACCACATTATTATCTCAATAGATGCAGAAAAAGCATTTGATAAAATACAAAACCCATTCCTATTAAAAATACTAGAAAGCATAGGAATAGAAGGGTTGTTCCTAAAAATAATAAACAGTATATATCTAAAACCATCAGCTAATATCATCTGCAATGGGGATAAACTAGATGCATTCCCAATAAGATCAGGAGTGAAACAAGGATGCCCATTATCACCTCTACTATTTGACATTGTACTAGAAACACTAGCAGTAGCAATTAGAGAAGATAAAGGAATTGAAGGCATCAAAATAGGCAAGGAGGAGAGCAAGTTATCACTCTTTGCGGATGACTTAAAGAATCCTAGAGATTCAACCAAAAAGCTAATTGAAATAATCAACAACTTTAGCAAAGTTTCAGGATACAAAATAAACCCACATAAATCATCAGCTTTTCTATATATCTCCAACACAGCTCAGCAGCAAGAACTAGAAAGAGAAATCCCATTCAAAATCACCTTAGACAAAATAAAATACCTAGGAATCTACCTCCCGAGACAAACACAGGAACTATATGAACACAACTACAAAACACTCGCCGCACAACTAAAACTAGACTTGAGCAAATGGAAAAACATTAACTGCTCATGGATAGGACGAGCCAATATAATACAAATGACCATCCTACCCAAACTTATTTATCTATTTAGTGCCATACCCATTGAACTACCAAAATACTTCTTCACTGATTTAGAAAAAAACATAACAAAGTTCATTTGGAAGAACAAAAGATCAAGGATATCCAGGGAAATAATGAAAAAAAACTCATATGATGGGGGCCTTGCAGTCCCTGACCTTAAACTATATTACAAAGCAGCAGTCATCAAAACAGTTTGGTACTGGCTAAGAAACAGAAAGGAAGATCAGTGGAATAGACTGGGGGAAAGCGACCTCAGCAAGACAGTATACGATAAACCCAAAGATCCCAGCTTTTGGGACAAAAATCCACTATTCGACAAAAACTGCTGGGAAAATTGGAAAACAGTGTGGGAGAGACTAGGAATAGATCAACACCTCACACCCTACACCAAGATAAATTCAAAATGGGTGAGTGACTTAAACATAAAGAAGGAAACCATAAGTAAATTGGGTAAACACAGAATAGTATACATGTCAGACCTTTGGGAGGGGAAAGGCTTTAAAACCAAGCAAGACATAGAAAGAATCACAAAATGTAAAATAAATAATTTTGACTACATCAAACTAAAAAGCTTTTGTACAAACAAAACCAATGTAACTAAAATCAGAAGGGAAACAACAAATTGGGAAAAAATCTTCATAGAAACCTCTGACAAAGGTTTAATTACTCATATTTATAATGAGCTAAATCAATTGTACAAAAAATCAAGCCATTCTCCAATTGATAAATGGGCAAGGGACATGGATAGGCAGTTCTCAGATAAAGAAATCAAAACTATTAACAAGCACATGAAGAAGTGTTCTAAATCTCTTATAATCAGAGAGATGCAAATAAAAACAACTCTGAGGTATCACCCCACACCTACCAGATTGGCTAACATAACAGCAAAGGAAAGTAATGAATGCTGGAGGGGATGTGGCAAAGTAGGGACATTAATTCATTGCTGGTAGAGTTGTGAACTGATCCAACCATTCTGGAGGGCAATTTGGAACTATGCCCAAAGGCAACAAAAGAATATCTACCCTTTGATCCAACCATAGCACTGCTGGGTCTGTACCCCAAAGAGATAATGGACAAAAAGACTTGTACAAGAATATTCATAGCTGCGCTCTTTGTGGTGGCCAAAAACTAGAAAATGAGGGGATGCCCATCAATTGGGGAATGGCTGAGCAAATTGTGGTATATGTTGGTGATGGAATACTATTGTGCTAAAAGGAATAATAAAGTGGAGGAGTTCCATGGGGACTGGAACAACCTCCAGGAAGTGATGCAGAGCGAGAGGAGCAGAACCAGGAGAACATTGTACACAGAGACTAATACACTGTGGTATAATCGAACGTAATGGACTTCTCCATTAATGGCGGTGTCATGTCCCTGAACAATTTGCAGGGATCCAGGAGAAAAAAAACACTATTCATAAGCAAAGGATAAACTATGGGCGTGGAAACACCGAGGAAAAGCAACTGCCTGAATACAGCGGTTGAGGGGACATGACAGAGGAGAGACTTTAAATGAACACTCTAATGCAAATATTATCAACAAAGCAATGGGTTCAAATCAAGAAAACATCTAATGCCCAGTGGACTTACGCGTCGGCTATGGGGGGTGGGGGGAGGAAAAGAAAATGATCTATGTCTTTAACGAATAATGCTTGGAAATAATCAAATAAAATATATTAAAAAAAAAAAGAAATCAACATGAGAAGAGCTGAAAATCTTTATCACGCCTCTATCTTTAGCTTACTACTCCAGAGACTTTTGGAACTTCCCCTTCATTGAGATCTAGAACTCCCTGTCTTGCTTGAACTGAATTATCTCACTTCCAATGGGAAAATGCCTTTTCTGTATTGTTTGGCATATATTCTACAATGTGTATTTTCTCTGATTTGTCTTTTACTATTATCCTGCATAAATTGATTACTTTGATACTCTCTGTATTCATTATGGAACATAATGGGAAGGAAGTGAAAAATTCTGAATATAAATCTTGAGTTCTTGCTTTTCCCATTCATGAATAGTGTTCAAAAGCTTTGATTAAACTTGAGAACTCAAACCCTAGAAGGGAGCAGACAGATATAATTCTAGTTGAGTACTCCTTTCTGAGGAAAGCAAAGAGATAAGCATCTGTCCTTCATGTATTCTTCTATAGGCAGTGATGAAAGTTTCTTTTAGAGGCGGTTGAGGGAGAAGAAGCTAGAGATGTCTGCTTTGCTTCCTTTTGAGCCACACAATGAGAGTTCCATGGTACAAATGAAGGGCAGCCTCATAAAATACACAGAAAATATTATTAATTATTATTGTTGTTGTTATCTAATCTGTATGGCCACATGAGAATATATCAATAGATGATAATGCACAGACAATTGTCTTTCTCGGTCACCGAGAGACTTCCACTACTATGGTCATAATCCTAGAGGTCTGTTTTACTCTTTTGTTCTATTAATCTCTCACAGTTGGTCTATTATCATGCCCCATTGTTGATACTTTTTTTTGCTTATTATTTGCTTATTTTTATTATTTGCTTATTATTAGCTTATTATTGCTACAGCCCTTCCTTATTGCCTTTGCTAGTCAGTGACATCCAAGAACAACATCAATTAAGAGTTCATGTTTATTTGCAAAATATCATTAAAGAAGTTGGTGGAAGATTCTGTTGGACTTTCAATGACCTTTCGTTTCTATTACTCTTAATATAATTTTAGGGTACTCCATTATTACTACCTAACATGATTGTTGCAAGAGCCTTCTTTTAAATTTCTTTTACAAAATTTTAAAATTTAAACATCAAAAAATAATATTTTGGGGGCAACTGAGTAGCTTAGAGAATTGAGAACCAGGCCTAGAGATGGGAAATCCTAGGTTCAAATTTGACCCCTGTAAGGAGGAAAATGGGTTAATTTTAAAAGGGTTGGACTGGATTATTTAATAGTGTGGTCGCCAGGAATTTATATTAATCCCAAAGAGATTTATTTACAATTTATTTACAAAATGTAGAAAGAGTGAAGTAAGAAAATTAGAGAGAGGATAAGGTAAGATATCTAAGTCTCTCTCAAGAGATAAGTCTCTCCTCAGGTTATTTTTTTTTTCTTCAGAAAATCCAGCATTTAAGAGTCAGCTTTTCACTTACTATGTATCATTTCAAAGAAAGAGTTTTAGAACAGCCTCACCAGGAACAGGGTCTCATGTCTAGCCTCCACTCCAAAGAATGAAGAATTTGTCTCCAGTCTCCACTTCCAAAGAATGAAGGACTGTCCCTCACAGGAAGTGACAACTCCTTTTAAAGGTGCTTCTTTTGCATCATTCCCTGTGTCTTCCTCTAATTTTGTGTCTACACATCACATTTGAAGCTTTGCTTTAAGACTGCCCAGGGACAGTTAGTTTAATTCTGATTCATCACTCATTGTTGCACATGTGGGTCACAGACTTCCCACTTAATGATTAAGTGGGATGTTTACACTTTTGGTGATTAGATCTAAAAGTGGGCAGATCTCCATACTCAACTTTTAAGTAGGGTGTTGACACTTTTGGTGATTAAATCTAAAAAAAATAGGCAGGGATTATAATTTTAATCTTCATAATCAGCAAGAATTAGTTTTAATCGTCATACCTCAAATACTTTCTACCTCTGTGATACTGGGCTTAACAACCACTGCCTAGCCCTTACCACTCTTTTGCCTTGGAACCAATGCATGATATTGTTTCCGAGATGGAAGGTAAAGGTTATAGAAAAAAAAGAATATTTTAATGCATAGAATACAAAAAGCAGATTTTATATGAAACTGTAAATCACCACTTCCAACTGCTTGATGTTTAAAAATGTGTATATAATAACAATATTTGCTAACATTTATAAAGGACTTTAGAGTTTTCAAAGTGCTTTACAAATATTATTTCATTTGACCCTCATAAAAACCATGGGAGGTAGGTATTATGCCCACTTTACTGATAAAGAAAACTGAGGCAGACAGAAGTTAAATGATTTCCCCAGGGCCATATAGTTAGTAAATATTTGAGTGTATATGTATACTCAGGTCTTTCTGAATCTAAATCCAGTGCTTTATCCTCTGTGCTACTTAGCTGCCTAATACTACATTCTTTGCCTTATTTTAAAAACTGTTTTGTTTGTGCTTCTTTCTGAATCTCCTGTTTTCTTCTGTGCTTTAATTTTTTTCAAAGTTCCTCTTTCCTTCTTTTTTTGCATTTGCATTACCAACCTCCTCATCCCTCCCCAAATAGCACTTTTAAAGGTCTTTCTGAATTCTCTCTCTGCTCAAATTAGTTATTAACCCTGCAGCCAGGATAATTTTTCTTAAACTTGTATTTTACCACATCACTTCTGTATTCTTAGATCATCAGAGACTCCTCTTGCCTATTGAAAAAATTTAGCTTCCTGTGTCCCCACAATTTAATGCCACAACTTTCCTCCCTAATTCACTCTATACTATCCAAACTGGTATAGTCTCTGTCCTTAGAGTTTCTATTAATTCTCATGTTTCCATGATTTTATCCAAGTCATTCTCTAAACTTGGGATTCCCTTTTCTTAATCTCATCACATAATGAATTACTATTACCTTTTAAATCCCAAATCAAATCCCAACATTTACTTTGATATTTTCCCTTGTTCCTTTGGCTGGGAATGAACTCCTTCCTTAGATATCACACAATACTTTGTGATGTAACTTTCCAAAGTGATACTGTATTTTATTGTCCATTTTGTTCTCTTTTCTCCTCTCTAAACTATAAGAGTTTTTTTATTTGTTTGTTTTTGTGAGTTTTTGGAAAGTGGATTGTATCTCAGTCCAACTTTGTATCTCTCCTAATACAAACAACCATGCTCTGACTAAGGAGTCATTTAATAAATATTGATTGTATTTATATTTTTAAAAATCTTTTCAACTTATGTGTTTGCTATTCTGCTTTTTATTTCAACTTTTAATGCTCTAGCAGTAGAAAATACCAGAATCTCTAGGGGCTAATTTTCATCATGCTGCTTCTCACTATTTGGCAGAAGCATTAAAACACAACCTTCCATCATATCCTTCAGTTATATTTTGCAAATAAACTTGAACTCTTAATTGATGTTGTTCCTGGATGTCACTCTGACTGGCAAAAATATTAAATTATTCCTAGATAAGAAATTTTCTAAGCCCTTTAGTCTCCTTTGTATGCCAACTATTTGACTTTGGTTAAAATTCTCTAAAAATGTTGCTACAATTAATATCTTCTTTTTGTTCAAATTTCCCATTTTTCACAGTTAGTATTTGGTTTAAACACTCATCTCACTTATCCAGGTTCATAATGTTAACAGCATCCTTTAGTCTTTTCCATCAACATCCTATCAATTTCCTTGTTGAGTTTAGTCTCCTCTCTCATGTCTGTCTCTTTTTTTCTTCATTCACCAAGACATCCTCTTATTCGAGTTCTAATCATCTCTGGTATAGATTATAATAATAACCACCTGATTGATCACAGATACTTTTCTTCTCTCTCTCTCTTGTCCAGTATATCATAGACATAGATGACAAAATAATCTTTATAAGTCATAGAACTGTTATTAGCTTTCCTCTACACAAAAATCCTCAGTTGTTTCCATTTCTTTCCAATAAAATACAAATGATTAAAACTTTATGCTATACAATTTAACAATGCTGGACTTGTTATTTCAGGTATTAAAGTACCAAAAAAAAGCCTAATGTTCATAAACCATGTTCATAGCAAATTTTAAGTTGAAAGAAATAGGCATAGTTGGTCATGTGTAAAAGTAGCATAAAAAGGGGGCAGCTGGGTAGCTCAGTGGATTGAGAGCAAGGCCTAGAGATGGAAGGTCCTAGGTTCAAATCTGACCTCTGACACATCCCAGCTGTGTGACCTGGGCAAGTCACTTGACCCCCATTGCCTAGCCCTTACCACTCTTCTGCCTTGGGGCCAATACACAGTATTGACTCCAAGACAGAAGGTGTGACAAGGAAATCACTTTTAAAAGAATGATATATATTAATTTAAGGTCGCCAAGGAATTCAGCTATGTAATTCCTTAATGAAAACTCAAGTCAGCCGTCAACCTTTTATGGAGTTTTAATTACAAACAGGAGGAAGAAAGGAATTAGAGATAGAGAGATAGAGGGAGAGAGAAAGGGGAGAGAAGGGAATAGGGCTTAAATACCCCTTCTGTTTAGGCTGGGCCAAAAGGCCCAAGCCCTTAGATAGCTGGGGCAAAGAAAAGAGGTCAGTCCCTATTACTCACGTGACCAAAAATGGAGAAACAGTCTCAGAGGCCCCCACCTTCAGCTTCCTTCAGCGCAAGCTTCTCAGAGCACACCGCAACCACTCTGACAAACTCCTCAACCACCTCCTCCAGTCTTCAGACCCCCCTATCCTTAAGGAAAACCCTCCAAGTTCCCTCCCCTCAGTCCTCACATCTACCAATCACCTCTCCATCAATTTCCCTGTGCCAATGGAAGCTCTAGCTTAACTCAGGACCGCCCAGAGGTCTCTGGCTTTGCACATGTCTGTTGAAGGTCATATTTTCAAATAATTAAATCTTTGATCCTTTGCTACAGCCCTTTCTAAATCCTGTTAACCTGAGTAGGGTAGAGATTGGAATAATTAAATTTTGATCTAGGCTGCAGCCCTTACTCAATCCTGTTAGGACTGAATAGGGTGGAGATTGATTCCAAGTATCTCCATTGTATCAATTCTAAAATCAATCATGACTCAAAGAAATTCCTGTTCTATGCTTAAGCATAGGTCAAAGTCCTTTCCATTGTTCAGCAAAAGGTTTCTGTCCTAAAGTAATCTTAAGAAGGGAGGAGAAGGAACCTCCCATGCCAATGGGGTTCACATTCCAATAGTCAAGACCCACTATCAATAGGAAATTTTTCAAGTATGAAATTTCCCAATGGTAAAATTTCCAACATTTATAAGTCTAAGAAATTTTGAGATTTACAAAGGTAAGGGTTTAATAATTTAAAAAAAGTAGCATAAAATACCTATTGTGATATATTGTCACAATATTAGAATTCCGACCAATATGTGGCTTATTAACATTGTCTTTTTCCTTGTATTGCATAAGAATTTGCATCTAGTCTTCAAGTTGCCCTAAATAAATCTTAAAAGTCAAGCATTTGATTTTTTTTTCTTCTTGGGTAGGGAAGCAAAAAGGAGATGTGATGAATATATAATGGGGTCATTTTCAGAGTCAATCTTTCTGAATCTGGTGAAACTATGGGGTAGGTTTGGGGTATACTTCTGGTCCTGTGGTATTCCATTGCTCTAAATAAAAGAATATGCTGCATTGGCCCTGAGTCCCCTTTTCCATCACCTCTCCAATCTCACCTCCCATAGCATTGAGGGTGGTGGAGACATGAAGTGTCCTAAAAATAAATATAATCTACCTTTATTAACATTTCATACACATCCCTTTCAAAAGCTATATTCTAGCAAAAACAGAGTATTGTTTTTTGAATTAAAGACTTCTCAAGACCTGAAATTACATTCTACCTGAAAGCTTTACTTGATGTGCTACTATGCCAAATCATCTAAATTTCTCTGAGCCTCAGTTTCCTTATCTGTAAAATGGGAAAAAAACCACTTGTAGCACCTACCTCATAGGTCACTTAACACTAACTGCCTAGCCCTTACCATGTTTCTGCCTTGGAACCAATACTTAGTACCAATTCTAAAAGGAAAACCATGGGTTTATTAAAAAAAAGAATTGGTTAGCTAGGCAGAACATTTTGGTGGTCGTAATAAGGTGGAGTGTGGAGGAAAGTAGCATGTCACACAAAAATGCACAGATTCTGGAAACTGAAAAGTCTATTTGGGTAGAGAGTGGTTATACACTAATCAGTCTGAAGATGAAGATTATATAAAGGAGTAGTGAGAAATAATGCCTAAAACATAGATTGAGCTACAATTCTGACAAGCAATATAGGGGAGAGACATAATGAGAAAAAAGAGTCTTGGGAAGATTTTTAAGTCTGTTAACAATATACCCTAGAAGTGAGAATGAATGAATGATCTGTTCCTGGTATTAACTTGAAGATCTATATTATTAAAGAATCTTGTGTGTTGATTTATTCACATGCATATGTTTATACATATATATGGAGAGAGAGAAGAAGAAAGAGAGAAAGAGAGAGAGAGAGAGAGAGAGAGAGAGAGAGAGAGAGAGAGAGAGAGAGAGAGAGAGAGAGAGAGAGAGAGATTTTCAAAATTTAAAATGGATAGCAAAAAAATTATTTGGTTAACTGAAGCCTCCAAGTGATTTTGCTTAACTTTGGAAACAGTGTGATCCAATGGAAAGGGTTCTAGATTTGGAATCAGAAGAGCTGGGTTCTTCTGCCACCTATAACCTGTGTGGCTGAACAAGTTGTTTCAATCTTTCTGGGCCTTAGTTTCTTCATTTGTAAAAATAATAATAATAATAATAATTAGACAAGAAAGCTTTAAAACCTTCTCAATGTTAAATTTTCTCCTTTTCCTTTGAAAGTGATGTTACTGAGAGTTTTATATTCTTGTAGAAGTGTACCAGTTAAGTTCTTTTCATGAACTACATCTTTTGCATTTGGGGAATAGAATCTGAGCTGGTCAGCAGCTGTATTCATTTCTTGGAAAGGCATGTTGCTGTTTCTGGCTCAATCTCATTTCATCGATGCTGCAGGACTGGCATTGCTCCAGGTCCACATTGGTGGGGAGTCCATCTGGCCGTTTCATGCTATAGTTTGCCCATAGATGGCATTAATAGCTAACTAAAGTGGATCGTCTTCAATCTGTCTTCCATTTTCTCCAATCCTTGGGGATGTTGCCTGTCAAAGTTAGTGATAACATTTTCCCATCTATGCTGCAGTTTATGATCACTGATTATCCCATCATACCTTTTGTAAACATAATTTATAGGACACAGTCCCCATCTGGTGGTCTTTCTAGTCCTTTGGCCATTTCTAAATGGGCTTCCTTTTTGTACGCTGTTTTTTTTTTTTTTAAATCTTTTTAAAAAAAGATCAACCATACTTTCAAAGTATCTCTTTCATCTTTGTCCCCTTCAGGGGTGTAAACCTCTTATAACAAAAAATAGAGAGAAAAATTAGGGAAAAGACTGTTTTGTTAAAATTGACCAATATTCTGAGAAAAATCTGACATTATATGCAGTGCTTCATAGTCATGGTCCCTCATCTCTGCAAAGAAGGTAAGAAGATGCTTCCAACCTTGGCCATTATAATTTCATAACATTCAGGATTGATTGCTTAGTGATTATTGTTCTTTCCATTTACAGTGTTATAAGTATTATGTATATTTCTAAAAGTATCTTTGAAGAAAATTGTTATCAATTGACTTGTAATTGACTTAGACCTCTCCTCATCTCATATACTAGAGTCCTGGCTAAGGTGACTTACTCCAATGGACAAAATAAATTAATCAGTAAGCATTCATTAATTGCTAATAGTTAACCTGCTGTGTCTTAGCTTCTTCATTTACAATAAGACAGAGTGTACTGAATGATGTCTAAAGTGACTTTTAGTTTATGCCAAGCATTGTGTTGGAAGCTGGGTATGCAAAGACAAATATGAAACAGCTTCTGCCCTGTCTCTCAGTGAAGACAGACAAAATGAGTATATTCTAAGTATATGCCAAAAGAAGGTTGAAATTTCATGGATGGGGAGTGGGGGAGGCAGGGGCTTTTGGAGCAGAGACAGGTCACATGTAGAAAGTGATATTTGAGCTGAACTTTTGTTGAAACAAAATCTTAGCTTCCATGACACATTTTATATATCCTTTCTTTATCTAAAGTACTTCATTTTTGTCAACTTATTTTCCATTTATATGCTGCTTCTACTTGATTTACCCAGATGGTGAAAATGGGTTTAGAAGGCTACTTCTAGAGGTGATCTTGTTTCTAGATGCCTCACATAATCATGAAGATAATCTCAAAAAGCAAAATAAATCCTAACTTCTATTGCTAGAGTTTCTGGTACAGGGGTGAGGGTAGAGTGACATGGTCAACCCATGTTTCTTCTAGGAATTTCTTTTTAAATTTCAATATAATAATGATAACAGCTGTCATTTGCATAGTGCTTTGAAGTCCACAAGGTGCTGAATAAACAGAATTTCACTGGAGACTCACAAAAAAACCTATGAGGTAAATACACTTGGTATTAATATCTTCCTTTTGCAGACAGTAATTGCCAGAGCAAAAAAATAAAGTGACTTTATGATCTTTGCTCAGTTCCTAAATATCAGGCATGGGATTTGAACTTAATTATTCCTGACCCAAATCCCATACTCTACCTTGGAAGTTATATGAACCTCAATGACTATGTTAATCTCTAAACCAATATGAGCCATTTTAGCAAATATTACTTTATGGCTTTGTGTCATTGGCCTCACCAAAGAACAATTACAAAACTATTTCACTTCCTTGAATCATTGATTTTCTAATTCATTGGCAAAAATCTATTATTTCAGTCTGATATAATATCTTCTTTATAAATCCATCTTATCTCTTGCGTATGATCCCATTGTGTTCCATCCGTTTAAAGATTTTCCATCTTATTATATTTGTTTCATTATTTTCCTGAGCCAGTGTTTCTGAATTAAAATAGCTGGGCTCAGCCTTTCTACCTTCTCTGAAGAATGATACCACATCTGCTTTTTTACTAATCTTATAATATTTCTTGAGTGCTATGTTTGAAAACAATTATAAGCAATTCAGTAGGCACTTGCTAATTCCCTTATTAGCTTAGGATGCATATCATCCAGACCAAATTGTTTATGTTCCCATTAATTCTAAGTATTCCCTCACCTGCATTTTGCCAATAGTTATTCTGCAATGTCTCCATTACTTTCTTATTGTGCAAATTTATTTTTCTAATTTGACTTGGTAAACACGGGTTGAAAAATGAGTACAATTGCTCAGCCAAGTTTAGAGCCATAATAATTTAGTGCCCCATCTTCATTATTAACAGGCTTATTTTCTGTAGAGTCTATATTTCTCCCTTGGTAGGCTTGTGAAAACCCTTTTTCTTTCATTTTTTTCCCTTGCTTCTGACTAGCATTAATTCTTTTCTGAATTTTCACTGACTAGATCAATTTCTGCCACACCTTTACTGATAGAGTAGGTGTTTTTATCTTTTCTTTCTTGGCCCCTCCCTATGGGACCATAACATAAATTATGGACATCCATTTTCATGTCATAGAAACCAAACCAGTTAACAGGAATTTCATCAATGGCTCTGATCATTGACCTTGATAAGAACTTAAACCTTTTAATACTGGCATTTTAAAATCTTGTCAGAACCTATGAAGGATCTTCACTTGGCTTTTGCTGGATGTTATAACTGATAGTTATGTTATAGTGCATGTAGGAGGGCAGGGCAGGAGACAAAAAGGAGAACAGAATCCATCTGTGAATCCTACCACTGATACCAAGTTTGCCCCAATAATCTAAAACTTAGAAAAGTAGTTCTGAATAGAGTCCTGCAGAGAGGTTTCTGGTAGCCATAGTAATTAGTGATATTAATAATCCTTCAAAAATATATAGGACTTTTCATAGGATATTTGTGAAGTTTAAAGGGGATAAATGCTCTGAAGTCCTCTAGAAAACATAAAGTATTCTATTTAGTTAGTTATTTTGTTATAATCGCCATTTTTTTGTTTGTATCATTACAGCAAAAGGTGGAGATGAAGAAGGAGCATGGCATAGGGACCCGGCCAACATACACATTACATTTACCATATTAATATGCTGTTGTTCTGGAGTTTAAAAGAATTTTGCTCTCTAAAACAGAATAGATTTCCAAGGCAAGAAACAAATATAGATGAGATCTGTGTTCTTTGTTTTACCTTTATTTTCCCCTTCAGTGAGGACATCTTCCAAGTTGTTACCCCTTCCTTCTATATTCTTCCTCCCTTCCTGTCCCCCTTTCCTCTTTCAGGATATCTCATTTCATTTCTCTTGTCAATTTTCCCCATAAATATTCTTTATTTTCCTCCTAATAACTCTCATACAACATGAAGCTTCTGAAAAACTGCAGCCTTGCAGTACATAGAAATAAATTTATCTTTTTGGTCTTTTCATGTTATATGTATTTGTTAACCTTCCATATTTTTCTTTTCTCTAATGAATTTCCATAAAAAAATTCCACTACTTCTACCTCAAGTTTCCTTAGTAGGAACTAAGGCAATTAAAATTAAAATCCCTCAATCCTCCCATGAATCCATCTTATTTTTTAAACTAATAATTTAGCTCACCTTTAAGAAATATATTATTCTGGCATGTGAACTGATTTTCTTTGCTTTTCAGGATATCATATTCTAATTCAGGATATCATATTTTATTTCTTGTTAACAGTGTCTTAGGCAGTTAACTAACACTGCTGAGCCTTGTGTTAGTTTCTTGCAAAATCTTTCTCAATGTTATGGTTTTGGGACTTGATAACTATGTTTCTAAGGAAGTCAAAAATGTTTTACATAGATTCAATTAATATGTTTTTGACCTCTGTTTCCAATACTTACAAATAATTTCTTTGCATAATTTTATGAATCATGTCATTCAGGGTTTTTTTTACCATTTCACAAGTGACTGAAAGATATTGAGAACATAAGAGTCCAATATGCTTATTATTTGTTGTTTATTAAAAATCAATTTAATTTATAAGAGCATTTTTCATTCATATTCTTTTATAGCAAGGTATCTTCCACACATACATCAGAATCATTTAGTATCCATTGAAAGATATAGCAATAGAAGGAACATTTCCCAATGTACCTTTGATTATAAATATAACATGAAGCATAAATGTTCTCCAAAGGTCTTCACCATTGTGATAGAAGAGATCTAACAGAGAGTCCTAGTTAAAGGGGAATTCCCTATGGAAAATGGGGTCTTCCATAAACTTCTTTTTGTTATTAACATTGTACTAACGGCATTTAGGCATGGAAGACTGTGAACCATTCTGGCAGATATTTATAATCTCAAAGGAGTTTGACTTAGAACAAGAAAGATCAAGTAGATGAAGAAAATCTCATTTTCTTTTCCACATTACAAAATAGCATCTTGGGTTTAGGTCAAGAAGGGACCTTAGTGATCATTTAGTCTAATCTACTAATTAAACATGAGGCAACTGGAGGCTGGAGATATTGTGATTTGTCCAAGGTCACAAAGGAAATAAATGGTAAAGGTAAACTAGGATATGAACCCATTTTTCTGCTTTCAAAGATAGCACTTCTTACACTATATGTTTGGACAATCTCTAGTACTTGTTCATCAACACCTCTATCTTTGGCAGACAACAGAGAGGGATAACAAGTTGGATCCAGAATTGAACTAGAGTAGAAGAGTATATTGAATTGCCTTTAGGAAATTATAAGCTTCCTTTGATGACCATAACTTTCCTATGAAAAAGGGAGACTTATTTAAAAATAATGTTAACCTTCCACTAGTGTTGCTGTAGGGCAGCAAGATATAGGATAGATTCCAAATGATTAAAAATACATATTATATAGCAATCAATAGAAAAAAAAACTTAGCAAACATTAGCAAACTGATATAAATGGCCTATGAGAAACATTGAAGAACAGGATTAAAGATGTTTCAAGAAATTGGGTGTTGTTAATAAAAGAGGTACTGGGAATGTGGTAGAGATAGCAAGATAGCTATGGTGCTCTTTTGGTATTCTAGCAATTTCAAGAAATATAATAGAAGGCACCAGCATGCTGACTTAACCTACTGTGGCATTTTACTTCATTTAAATATATTTAATATTTCATTTATTTTAACATTCACTTATAAATATAAGGGTTTTTTTTTTTTAGTTCCAAACTCTCTCCTTCCTTCTGGCCTCTCCCTCATCCACCATGAAGGTAAACAATATAAATCAGTTATACATGTGAATTCACTCACAATATATTTCCATATTAGCTATGTTTCAAAGAAAAAAGCAAGAAATATAAACATAGCAAAACAAAGTGTGTTTCAATCTGGACTCAGAGTTCATCAGTTCTCTCTGGAAGTGTATAGTATTTTTTATTATGAATTCTTTGAAATTGTCTTGGATCATTGTTTTGATCAGAGTTAGCTAAGGTTTTCAAGCTGAGCATTTATACAATATTATTGTTAGAGAGTGAGAAGCTTTCCTGGTTCTGCTCATTTCACTTTGCCTCAGTGCAAAGGCTTTCTAGGATTTTCTGAAATGATATCTCTCATCATTTTTAGCACAATAATATTCCATCAAAAGCATATATCACAACTTGTTTAGCCATTCCTCAACTTGTGGGTATCTTCTCAATTTCTAATTCTTTGCCACCACAAAAAGCTACCATAAATATTTTTAACATATAGGTCCTATTTTCTTTTCTTTTGATCTCTTTGGGATAAAGATGTGATAGTGGTGTTACTGGATCAAAGTGTATGAACAATTTTATATACCTTTGAACCTAATGCAAAATTGTTCTCCAGAATGGTTAGACTAGTTCACAACTTCACTAAGAATTCTTTAGTGTCCATATTTTTCCACATTCCCTCCAGCATTTGTCCTTTTTCTTTTTTGGTGATTGTAGCCAATCTGAATCTGAGGTATGAAGTGGTACAAAAAAGAGTTGTTTTAATTTGCATTTCTTTAATTAATTGAGATTCAGAGCATTTTCATGTTATTGTTATTGACTTTGATTTCTTCTTCTGAAAATTGTCTATTCATATCCTTTGACCATTTATCAATTGGAAATTGCTTGTCTTTCTATAAATATTGTTCAGTTCCTTTATATATATGAAGAATGAAGCCATTATCAGAGAAAGTTGCTATAAAAATCATCCCTCAGTTTTCTGTTTTCTTTCTAATTTTGGCTGCATTAGTTTTGTTTGTGCAAATTTTTTTTTTAATTTCACATAATCAGAGTTTTCAATTTTATTTCCCATGAGTCTATCTCTAAAAACCTAATTAAGCAGTTTTAATAAGTTTATATTCATTGTTTTATGCCTTTTATAGCTATATACCTTTAAATGAAATCTCATTATATATTCAGTATTTTTGTTATAAATTGTAACTATAGATTTAATAATAAGTAAAAATCCCAGTTATTACCTGAACAACTGTGTATGAGAATCAGTAATCAATAACCACAGTAAGGAAAATCCCCTGTTGTGCTTTGCCAAAGGAAGTTTGAGTATGTCTTTAGCATCCTTTAATATATCTAGGAGTTTCTAAAACTATAGAGTCACATTACCTCATCTGACTCTGAAGCTACAGAATAATCTTGGACATCGTCATTGTCACCATATATGGAATGGATGCCTACATCTTCTGCCATTTGGAAAAAAACAAAAAACAAAATCTGATCTTGAAAGAGGAATTCAGCTACTGGACCCTCTTTAATGAGAATTAGAACTGCCTGGTTTTCAGGGGAACAAAATGAAAGTTTCCCTACTTTTAAAGGACTAAGAGATGTAGTTGATCTACTTTCCCTTCTAGGAGGAGTTTGTGTAATCTGACTTTCTTGAATAAAGTACATAAAGAAGTTGCCAAATGGACTCAAGGGCTTAGACAATCTGGGCATGTTAATACTCTGATTTAGTGATTTCAGTTCTTACAATAGTCAGTTTGGTTTAGAAGATGGTTACCCAGTATTTTTCATTTCATACTTCTTATCACAATATCTTCCTTAATCTTATAATTCTGATAGGTAGATTTTTCCATGCTCCACACTTTTGCAGTTGATGTCATCCCTTATGTCTAAATAGTGTACTCATTTTGTACTTATCTTGGTATATAGTGTGAGTTGTTAGTTTATACCCAGTTTCTGTCAACTGTTCCCCTTTCTACCCCCAGTAATATTTGTAAAATAGTGAGTTCTTTACCTAAAAGTTTGGATCTTAATTTTATCAAACACTAGAGGTTATGGTCATTTACTACTGTACTATACTCGATCTATTCCACTTAACCACATCTCAGTATCTTAACTAGTACCAAATTGTTTTGATAACTGTTTTGTAATATTGTTTGAAATCTGGTACTGCTGGGCTGCCTTCCTTCCCATTTTTTTCATTGATTCCCTTGGTATTTTTGACCTTTTGTTCTTCCAGATGAATTATGTTATTATTTTTTTATAGCTCTATAAAATCATTCTTTGGTAGTTTATTGTAATGGTACTGAATAAGTAAATTAGTTTTTAAAAAGGCCATTTAAATCATATCGACTCTCTCTACCCATGAACAATTAATATTTTTCCAGTTGTTTAGATCTGTCTTTATATGTGTGAAAAGGATTTTTCAATTGTGTTCATATAGTTACTGAGTTTTTCTTGGCAGGCAGACTCCCAAGTATTTTACATTGTCTGCAGTTCTTTAAAATGGAATTTCACTTTTGATCTTTTCCTGCTAGGATATTGTTTTGCTAATACATTAAAAATGCTAATAGTTTATATGGGTTTACTTTTCCTGTACTTTCATTAAAGTAATTAATTGTTTCAACTAGTTTTTTAAAGTGATTCTCTAGAATTCTCTAAATATAACATGATTTCATATATAAAGACAGATCATTTTGTTTCTTTGTCATCTCTTCTTATTCCTTCAATTTATTTTTCTCATCTTATTGCCATAACTAGCATTTCTAATATAATACTGAACAATAACCATGATAATGTTGCTTCACTCCTGACTACTGTGGTAAAATTATAAGAGAACATAGATGAAGGACATTTAAGAGGGGAATCATGGTTGAGTTTTTATCTGCATTTTTGGAGGAAAGTTCCAAATTAATGTGATCAGATATCTATTCTGAGTTTTTGAAAATATTTGTATGAGAGACCAATAATCATTATCTCACAGTATTGAGCCTTCAAGGTCAAATACTTTGGCTTGTAGAAAATTTAAATATCCTTTCAATTCTGCCATTTGTTGATTACTTTGGTATTCCTTTCTTTGTATTCCTCATCTCTACATTTTTTAGTTCTGTCACTGCCAACTCTTTTTTAGTGTCCACTTCTTTAGTTAGATTTCTCAACATGTTCTGAAAAGTTTATTTTCATTTGTCTTTTAAAATTCTTTTTTTGAGGACAATAGCTTCTGTCCTATTTTCCATCTTTGATTCTACCCCCTTTCCCCATTTATTGAACTTTTAAACCCATTTTGAGAATTTGATGTGTGTCTCATCATCATTTATGGAGTGCAAGTTGTTATAGCTTTATAATGACCCACAATAAGATTATTATGGGACAAAGTGAGAGTTTATTAAATGTTTCTTGACTGACTTTTATTCTTCTCTGCTGGGTGTTTCATGCCATTTTCTTTTATGCTGTAATGTTTTTTCTTATTGAAATAAGGTCTCATTTGGAAGGCTTTTTGATGATAGTTCTGTTTTCCTTGTGATTATTTTTTCCTTCCCATTCTTCTTCATGGTCTTTGCTGATCTTAGATGTGAATTCTTATTCAGTTATCTTGCTTGAAGTTCTTTCTTTCCCCTTTCTTTCCTTAACTCATTCCCTTGATTTCCTTTTTTGTTGTTTATTTTATTTTAAAAACTGTTAATCACCTACTATGTGCCAGGTGCTATGCTAAACACTGAGGATACAAAAAAAAAAAAATAGAGAGGCCTTGCCCTCTTGGAATTAACAGTCCAATCAGGGAAGACAACACACAAAAGAAAACTGAAAATGCTATGTCATGCAAGAAGATAATTGGTGAAAGCATGATAAAGGAGTCCAGTGAAGTCGAAAAGCAATGTAGCTGGTAGGAAATGAAATGACTGTCCTAAATCTATACCTTAAATGGATATTTTAAAGCTTATGGCTCCATTCTTCAATTAGAGGTGCAGAGAATACTGGTGACATGTGATTCATCTCATCATCAAGACTGATTTCACCTAACAGGATGATCAGATATCGCAATGATGAGATACCTGAGACATGATGGAGAAGTCCAGAGTTTAAAGCTTTCAGATTATGCTAATTGAACAATATGCATACATTTTAACATTAGATAATCATCAATTGGTCCAAATAAATAGAATCATAGAATTCTAGTGTTAGAAAGGATTTTAAAGGCCACCTAGAACAATCCATAACTGACCAAGTAGTCCACCAGATCATATTAAACTAGTGATCACACATTCTCTACTTGAAGACTTCCACTGAGGGATAACCCACTCTCCTAGCTTTGAGTAACTTTTTTCCTTATATCAAGCCTAAATATGCCCCTTTGCTCCTGGTTCTGCCTTTTATGACCAAGCTGAGCAAGTTTAATCCTCCTTCCACATATGTGTCATTCAGATACAAGAAGAGCATTTCCACCTCTCCCTAAATTTTCCCAACTTCTGCGTAAACAGGTCCAAACATATTAACTGAAGGAAATGTTAACCAGACTCTAAAGATGACCATAATTTCACCATTATCTTAATGTCATTTGAGTGAGGTTTGGAATTCAATAATAATACAATAAAAGAGAACACTCTAAGACAGAACATAACATGAAATGGGAGCCAGCAGAGAAAAAGTAAATAAAACTTACTTTATTCAGGAGAAAAGTTCACAATGCAAGGGGGTAGTTGAATGAAGAGGATGGGACAAGGTTAAAGCTTGCTGGCATGCCCAGTAAAAAAGGGCAGCCAAACTCATGAAATCTCGTGGGTTTTGAGAAGTTCAAGGAGAACCAGAAATTTAGGGGAAGTAGCCAGGAACCTCTACTTAGTGGTCATTCAAGGTTTGGGGAATGATATTAATTCATAGGGGGGAAATGAATCTATGTAGAACTGAAATTCTAATTGATATTCAAATACTTTATTGACAAGAGAGGGATCTTTTAGCTGTTATAGCAGATCTTACTTCAACCAGGTATTACCCAGGATTTCCTTGTTTATTGAGTTGGGGAGGCTACTGATAGCCTTACAACTAGCTAGAAAAATTTGGCGCCTTTACCACAAATGATTTCTAGTTCATGTTTTCCTTGAAAAACCTAGATAATATCTAAATACTGAGGGTCTTTCCTCACCAAAATAAACATCCTTAGTCCTCTAGTTTCTTAGGGTCCAGAAATATTTCATATTACACTACCTATTTTTCATCTCTGTGGAGATCACAATGCAATTTTTTGTACTATAAAGATATTTTATTTCACCAATTATTTATGATAAATTTCCACATAAGTTTTCTGAAGTTTATGATTTAAATTATTTTCCTTTCTCCCTTCTCTCCCCCATCCTGAAGCTGGCAAGCAATTCCATCCAGGTTATATGTGTATTATCATGTAAAACATATTTCCATATCATTCATTTTTGTTAGAGATTAATCATATAACCAACCCCCTAACTAATATCCCAAATAAATGAAAGTGAAAATGTTTTCTTTGATTTGCATTCCAACTCCAATAGTTCTTTTTCTGCAGGTGGATATCCTTCTTTGGCAGGATATTGTCATAAGTCCCTCAAAATTATCCTGGATTTCACAGTTTCATAACCCTTTGGGAAGAGTTCCAAATTGCCCTCCATAATGCTTAGATCAGTTCACAGCCCCATTAGAAATGTATTAGTGTTTCATTTTACCATATCTTCTCCAACATTTATCACTTTCTTTTACTGTTATATTAACCATTTGATAGGTATGAGGTAGTACCTCTAAGGTGTTTTAATTTGCATTACTCTAATCATGAGGAATTTAGAACATTTTTCTTATGATTATTGATAGATTTGATTTCATTATCTGAAAAATACTTATTCAGATCCCTTGATCATTTGTCTATTGGGGAATGACTTGGGTTCTTTGTGAATTTGGCTTAGTTGTCCATGTACTTGAGAAATGAGACTTTATCAGAGAAATGAGTTATATAGTTTTGTTCCCAGTTGTTTTCTTCTAATCTTGGTTATAATGGTTTTGTTTGTATAAAACCTTATTAATTTAGTATAGTCAAAATTATTCATTTTATATCTCATGATGTTCTCTGTCTCTTGCTTGTTCATTAATTCTTCCCTTTTCCATAGATCTGACTGGTAAACTATTCTGTGTTCCCCTAATTTACTTATGGTATCACTGTTTATGTCTAAATTGTATACCATTATCTTGGTATAGGGTATGAGATACTGGTCAATACCTAATTTTTGCCATTCTGTTTTCTAGTTTTTTCAACAGTTTTTGTCAAATTGTGAGTTCTTATCCCCAAAGATGGGATCTTTGGGTTTATAAAACACTAGACTGCTAAGGTAATTTATTCCTAATTTATTCCATTGATCCATCATTATATTTCCTATTTAGTATCAAATTGTTTTGATGATTACTGTTTTATAGCACAGTTTGAGATCTGGTACTGCTAGGCCACCATACTTCACATAATTTTTCATTAATTCCCTTGATATTCTTGATCTTTTGTTCTTCCAGATGAATTTTGTTATTTTTGTTCTATAAAATAGTTTTTTTTGGTAGTTTGATTGGAATGGCACTGAACAAGTAAATTAATTTAGGTAGAATTGTCATTTTTATCATATTAGATTGACCTACTCATAAAGCAATTAATGTTTATCCAATTGCTTAGATCTAATTTTATTTGTGTCAAAAGTGTTTTGTAACTGTGTGCATATAATTCCTCTGTGCTTTTAAGTAGATTTGCAGGTATTTTATAATTGTCTAGAATTATTTTAAATGGAATTTCTCTTTCTATGCCTTGTTGCCGAACTTTTTTGGTAATATATAGAAATGCTGATGATTTTGTGGCTTGATTTTGTATCTTACAACTTTGTTAAAGTTTTTTAGTTGTTCTCTAGGATTCTTTAAGTATACTTTCATATCTTCCTTAAAGAATGATAGTTTAGTATTAGTTTCCTAATTACCTACTTTAACTCCTTCAAATTCTTTGTTTTTTCTTATTGCTAAAGTTTGCAGTTCTCATACAATATTAAACAATAATGGTGATAATGGGCAACTTTGCTTCACCCTGATCTTATTGGAAAGGTCTCTAACTTATGCCCATTGCAGATGACATTTGTCAATGGTTTTAGATAGATATTGCTCATTATTGTAAAGAAAGGCCCATTTATTTCTATGCTTTCTAGCGCTTTTAATTGATATGAATGTTATATTTTGTTGAAGGCCTTTTCTACATCTATTAAGATAATTATGTGATTTGTGTTTGTTTGTTGATATGGTCAATTATGTGGATGGTTTTCCAACTGTTAAATAGGTTTTGCATTCTTAGTACAAATCCCACCTGCTCACAATGCATAATCTTTTAAGGTATATTGTAATCTCTTTGCTAGCATTTTATTTATGATTTTTGCATTGATATTTATTAAGAAATTTGGCCTATACTTTCCTTTCTCTATTTTTGGTCTTGCTGGCTTAGGTGTAAGCACTATATCTGTGTTGTAAAGGCAATTTGGTGGGACTCCTTCTTTGCCTATTTTGCTAAATAGTTTATATAGTATTGCGATTAATTGTCAAATTATTAAAATAAAATAATCGATAAATAATTCAACCTTATTGAGTCCCTTAAAATTTCTCTTTCTCATTAACTTTCCATGCTTCTCTTGAATCTTGTATTTTGATATCATATTTTCTGTTTAGATCTGGTATTTTCATCAGGAATACTTAGAAATCTTCTATTTTCTTACATGATCTTTTTCCCCCTGAAAAGATATAGTCAGTTTTGATGGGTAAGTGATTCTTGGTTGTAAACCTAGTTACTTTGCCTTCCAGAATATCATATTCTAAGCCTTCCCATCCTTTAATATATAAGCTTCTAAATCCTATGAAATCCTGATTGTGACTCCATGATATGTGAATTCTTTTGGTTGCTTGTAGTGTTTTCTTCTTGACCTGTGAGCTCTTTTCTTTGGCTGTAATATTCCTGGAAGTTTTCATTTAGGGATTTATTGAAGAGGGTAATTTCTGGATTTTTTTCACTTTCTTTTTTACATTCTTGTTCAAGAATATCAAGGCAGCTTTCTTTGATAATTTCTTGTAATATTCTGCCTGCTCTTTTTTTCCCCATAACTTTCAGATTGGTTTGAGAGGAGTCTAAGAGCAATTCTAGTCTTCCATGCTGCTACTCTGCCATCTTGCCACAACGCTATTTTGGCATTTCATGAACAATATTAGGAAAAGGGAATGGGGCACAGATATATACATTTCCTGGCTGGAGAACAGTACTTCTTATCTTAATGAGTGAAGCAATGAGAGCTATATTAAACAGTACAGAGAAATCTAAGATCTCACTTTTCATTTGCCTGAAAAGTAACAGGGTTTTACTGACAGGAGTATTTATGTAGTGAAGATTTTCCACAAATGTTTTTTTGCCACAAAGAAATAAACTTCAGTGCCTTGGAATATCCTACATGGGGGATTTAGAGTTGTCAATAGCCTTCACTTTGTGGTTTCACAATCACCCCAAAAAGCATGAAGCCAGTGGGTATGTTACCTTTTGTTTTGGTCTTTACAAAGTCACCATTATCTTGCAGACTCCAATAAGATAATATTTGTAAAAAATGCTTAATATAGTACATATGTGTGCTTAATACATTGGGGATACAAAAACAAATATGAAATAGCCCCTGACTTCAAGAAGCTTATATTATATTGGATGTCATTTTGGTCCTTTTTTGATATGAAGGACAACCACCACCATCACCAAATTGTACTGACAGAGATGGCATATCCACATATAAAAACACAAAAAGCAAATACAAGGAAATTTTTTATAACTATTAGTTGAGAAATGAATAAGCATCATTGAACTAAATATAAAGTTTTAGTTATTGTTGTTGTTCAATTGTTTTAGTAATGTCCAACTCTTTTTTTTTAAATATATTTTATTTGATCATTTCCAAGCATTATTCGTTAAAGACATAGATCATTTTCTTTTCCTCCCCCCCCCACCCCCCATAGCCGACGCGTAAGTCCACTGGGCATTAGATGTTTTCTTGATTTGAACCCATTGCTTTGTTGATAGTATTTGCATTAGAGTGTTCATTTAGAGTCTATCCTCTGTCATGTCCCCTCAACCTCTGTATTCAGGCAGTTGCTTTTTCTCGGTGTTTCCACTCCCATAGTTTATCCTTTGCTTATGAATGGTGTTTTTTTCTCCTGGGTCCCTGCAAGTTGTTCGGGGACATTACACCACCACCAATGGAGAAGTCCATTACGTTCGATTATACCACAGTGTATTAGTCTCTGTGTACAATGTTCTCCTGGTTCTGCTCCTCTCGCTCTGCATCACTTCCTGGAGGTTGTTCCAGTCTCCATGGAACTTCTCCACTTTATTATTCCTTTTAGCACAATAGTACTCCATCACCAACATATACCACAGTTTGTTCAGCCATTCCCCAATTGATGGGCATCCCCTCGTTTTCCAGTTTTGGGCCACCACAAAGAGCGCGGCTATGAATATTTTTGTACAAGTCTTTGTGTCCATTATCTCTTTGGGGTACAGACCCAGCAGTGCTATGGCTGGGTCAAAGGGTAGATATTCTTTTAGCACCCTTTGGGCATAGTTCCAAATTGCCCTCCAGAATGGTTGGATCAGTTCACAGCTCCACCAGCAATGAATTAATGTCCCTATTTTGCCACATCCCCTCCAGCATTCATTACTTTCCTTTGCTGTTATGTTAGCCAATCTGCTAGGTGTGAGGTGATACCTCAGAGTTGTTTTGATTTGCATCTCTCTGATTATAAGAGATGTAGAACACTTCTTCATGTGCTTGTTAATAGTTTTGATTTCTTTATCTGAGAACTGCCTATCCATTTCCCTTGCCCATTTATCAATTGGAGAATGGCTTGATTTTTTGTACAATTGATTTAGCTCTTTATAAATATGAGTAATTAAACCTTTGTCAGAGGTTTCTATGAAGATTTTTTCCCAATTTGTTGTTTCCCTTCTGATTTTAGTTATATTGGTTTTGTTTGTACAAAAGCTTTTTAGTTTGATGTAGTCAAAATTATTTATTTTACATTTTGTGATTCTTTCTATATCTTGCTTGGTTTTAAAGCCTTTCCCCTCCCAAAGGTCTGACATGTATACTATTCTGTGTTTACCCAATTTACTTATGGTTTCCTTCTTTATGTTTAAGTCACTCACCCATTTTGAATTTATCTTGGTGTAGGGTGTGAGGTGTTGATCTATTCCTAGTCTCTCCCACACTGTCTTCCAATTTTCCCAACAGTTTTTATCGAATAGTGGATTTTTGTCCCAAAAGCTGGGATCTTTGGGTTTATCGTATACTGTCTTGCTGAGGTCGCTTTCCCCCAGTCTATTCCACTGATCTTCCTTTCTGTTTCTTAGCCAGTACCAAATTGTTTTGATGACTGCTGCTTTGTAATATAGTTTTAGGTCAGGGACTGCAAGGCCCCCATCATATGTGTTTTTTTTTTTCATTATTTCCCTGGATATCCTTGATCTTTTGTTCTTCCAAATGAACTTTGTTATGGTTTTTTCTAAATCAGTGAAGAAGTATTTTGGTAGTTCAATGGGTATGGCACTAAATAGATAAATAAGTTTGGGTAGGATGGTCATTTTTATTATATTGGCTCGTCCTATCCATGAGCAGTTAATGTTTTTCCATTTGTTCAGGTCTAGTTTTAGTTGTGTGGCGAGTGTTTTGTAGTTGTGTTCATATAGTTCCTGTGTTTGTCTTGGGAGGTAGATTCCTAGGTATTTTATTTTGTCTAAGGTGATTTTGAATGGGATTTCTCTTTCTAGTTCTTGCTGCTGAGCTGTGTTGGAGATATATAGAAAAGCTGATGATTTATGTGGGTTTATTTTGTATCCTGCAACTTTGCTAAAGTTGTTGATTATTTCAATTAGCTTTTTGGTTGAATCTCTAGGATTCTTTAAGTAGACCATCATGTCATCCGCAAAGAGTGATAACTTGGTCTCCTCCTTGCCTATTTTGATGCCTTCAATTCCTTTATCTTCTCTAATTGCTACTGCTAGTGTTTCTAGTACAATGTCAAATAGTAGAGGTGATAATGGGCATCCTTGTTTCACTCCTGATCTTATTGGGAATGCATCTAGTTTATCCCCATTGCAGATGATATTAGCTGTTGGTTTTAGATAAATACTGTTTATTATTTTTAGGAATGACCCTTCTATTCCTATGCTTTCTAGTGTTTTTAATAGGAATGGGTGTTGTATTTTATCAAAGGCTTTTTCTGCATCTATTGAAATAATCATGTGATTCTTGCTAGTTTGCTTGTTGATGTGGTCAATTATGTGGATGGTTTTCCTAATGTTGAACCAGCCCTGCATCCCTGGTATGAATCCTACTTGATCATGGTGAATGATCCTTCTGATCACTTGCTGGAGTCTTTTTGCTAGTATCCTATTTAAGATTTTTGCATCTATATTCATTAGGGAGATTGGCCTATAGTTTTCTTTCTCTGTTTTTGACCTGCCTGGTTTTGGAATCAGTACCATGTTTGTGTCGTAAAAGGAGTTTGGTAGAACTCCCTCTTTGCTTATTATGTCAAATAGTTTGTATAGTATTGGGGTTAACTGTTCTCTGAATGTTTGATAGAATTCACAGGTGAATCCATCAGGCCCTGGGGACTTTTTCTTAGGAAGTTCTTTGATGGCTTGTTGGATTTCAATTTCTGATATGGGATTATTTAGGAATTCTATTTCCTCTTCTGTTAGCCTAGGCAGTTTGTATTTTTGTATATATTCATCCATTTCTCCTAAATTGGTGTATTTATTGCCATATAATTGGGCAAAGTAATTTCTAATGATTGCCTTAATTTCCTCCTCATTGGAGGTGCTGTCCCCCTTTTCATCTTTAATGCTGTGAATTTGCTTTTCTTCCTTCCTTTTTTTAACTAGATTGACCAGTACCTTGTCTATTTTGTTTGTTTTTTCAAAGTACCAGCTTCTTGTCTCATTTATTAAATCAATTGTTCTATCACTTTCGATTTTATTAATTTCTCCCTTAATTTTTAGGATTTCTAATTTGGTTTTCTGCTGGGGGTTTTTAATTTGATCGCTTTCCAGTTTTTTCATTTGCATTTCCAATTGATTGATCTCTGCTCTCCCTTGTTTGTTAATATAAGCATTCAGGGATATGAATTTTCCTCTGATTACCGCTTTGGCTGCATCCCAAAAGGTTTGAAAGGATGTTTCGCCATTGTCATTTTCCTCGATGAAATTATTAATTGTTTCTATGATTTCTTCTTTAACTAAACGGTTTTGGAGTATCATATTGTTTAATTTCCAATTGGTTTTAGATTTGGTTTTCCATGTACCATTACTAATCATTATTTTTATTGCCTTGTGATCTGAGAAGGCTGCATTCATTATTTCTGCTTTTCTCCATTTGTGTGCTATGTTTCTGTGACCTAATGTATGGTCAATTTTTGTGAATGTGCCATGTGGTGCTGAGAAGAAGGTGTATTCCTTTTTATCCCTATTTATTTTTCTCCATATGTCTATTAATTCTAATTTTTCTAAGATTTCATTCACTTCTTTTACCTCTTTCTTATTTATTTTTTGATTTGATTTATCTAAATTTGATAATGGTTGGTTTAAGTCTCCCACTAGTATGGTTTTATTGTCTATTTCTTCCTTCAATTCTCCTAGTTTCTCCATTAGAAATTTGGGTGCTCTATTATTTGGTGCATACATATTGATTAATGATATTTCCTCATTGTCTATAGTCCCTTTTAACAAAATATAATTACCTTCCCTATCCCTTTTGATCAGGTCTATTTTTGCATTGGCTTTATCAGATATCATGATTACCACTCCTGCCTTCTTTCTATCAGTTGAAGCCCAGAAGGTCTTACTCCATCCTTTAATTCTGACCTTGTGGGTGTCAACCTGCCTCATGTGTGTTTCTTGAAGACAACATATGGTAGGGTTTTGGATTCTAATCCATTCTGCTATTCGTCTACGTTTTATGGGTGAGTTCATCCCATTCACGTTCAAAGTTATGATTGTCATTTGTGGACTCCCTGGCATTTTGATTGCCTTCCCTAATTCTAACCTTTTCTTCTTCGGCTCTACCTTTTAGTCCAGTGATTTACTTTGAAACAGTCCCCCTTGTCCCCTCCCTTGATGTTTCCCTTTTTAGTCCCTCCCTTTTTCTTCCCTCCCCCTCCCCCCTCTCTTTCCCTCCCTTTTTGTTCTCCCTCTCCCCGTCCCCCCCTTGGTTTTCCCTTCTCCTTACCCTTGTTGGTTAAGATAGAATTCAAGATCCCAATGGATCTGGATGTTTTTCCCTCTCAGAGCTGATTTCCCTGAGATTGAGGTTTAAGTAACCCCCCCCCTCTCTTCCTCTCCTTCTTATAGGAGTTTTCTTCCCCTCCCCTTCCCATGTGAATCTTTGTGTGAGAATGATTATTCTATTTGGTCTTTCTTTACCCCCTATTTATACATTACATTTTTTCCCCCACATGTTAGTATACATAGGTTGATATAAATGTAGTCCTTATAGAAGAGAGTTTGAGTAAAAGAAGAAGATAACATTTTCCCCTTTCCTTAATATTTACCTTTTCAGGTATTCCTTGCTCTTTGATTTTCGGTATCAAACTTTCCACAGAGCTCTGGTCTTTTCTTTGCAAAAAGTTGGAAGTCTTCTATTTTGTTGAATGCCCATACTTTCCCTTGGAAGTATATAGTCAGTTTTGCTGGGTAGCTGATTCTTGGTTGGAGACCCAGCTCTCTTGCCTTTCTGAAGATCATGTTCCATGCCTTACGATCATTCAGAGTAGAACTTGCAAGGTCTTGTGTGACCCTGATTGGCATTCCTTTATATCTAAATTGTCTTTTTCTGGCTTCCTGTAGGATTTTTTCTTTTGTTTGATAGCTTTGGAATTTGGCAATTACATTCCTGGGAGTTGTCTTTTGGGGGTTTAGTGTAGAAGGTGTTCTGTGAGCTCTGTCAGTGGCTGTATTGCCCCCTTGTTCTAGAATCTCTGGGCAATTTTCTTTGATTATATCTTGTATCACCATGTCCAGTTTGGTGTTTATTTCTGGCTTTTCTGGGAGTCCAATTATTCTTAAATTATCCCTTCTCCCCATATTTTCCAGATCTATCACCTTGTCGGTGAGATATTTTATGTTCTCTTCTAATTTCTTGGTATTTTGGCTTTGCTTTATTGATTCTTGCTCTTTTACACGATCGTTGTCTTCCAGCTGCCTGATTCTGGCCTTTAAAGCCTGGTTTTCTTTTACAGTTTGGTCAAACTGGTTTTGTAGATGCGTGAATTTCTTTTGCATTATTTCCAACTTTTCCTCCCAGAAGGCTTCCATCTTTTTGGTCATTTCTGATTCAAATTCTTCATAGGTTTGTGGAGAGTTTCCATTTCCTTTGCAAGGTTTTGGAGCATTTTCTTTTATATTATCTTCTGTCTGCTCTGTATTTTGTATTTTGGCTCCATAGAATGTGTCCAAAGTCGCCCCTTTCTTCTTATTTTTCTTGGTATTTTGGGGCTTCTGTGGTTCTGTGGAGTTTGCCATTTCTGAATGTGGAGGATTAGCTTTTCTTATCTCTGGTGATCCGAGGCTTTAGTCCTGGGCAGATGTTGGTTCTATGAGCTTTCCCTGGGTTAAACTGAATATGCCTCACTGGAACTGGAATGGAAGGGTCAGACCACGAGGCCACACTCTCCCCCTAGCTCGCTTTCAGGAAGTTGCCTTCAGAATCGCTGGCCGTGAGGCTGTTTTGTAGGCCTGCGGGGGGATGGGCTGCAGCTTTCCCAAGCTCTAGGGCAAGGACTTTCACTGAGACTTGGATAGCAGGATCCAGCCCGTGAGGCTGTCTTGCCCGCCCTGAGGGTTGCTGTTGTTTCGACCAGCTCTCTGCAGCAGAAGCCCCAGGCAGTAACTTTCACCGGGACTGTAGAAGGCCCTGAGGGTTCTGCTCTCTGAGCCCGGCCGGGCTGCGGCTTCCGGGAGCCTTGGACTCTGCGCTCCTACCCCTGAGGTCCGAGTGATCTCGGGTTCTGGCTTTTAAGGGGAGCCGTACCTTTTGAACCAGGTCCAGGTCCAGGAGGAGGGTTCCCAGGGTCTGTGCTGTTGATCGTTTTGAATTTCGGCGCCTTAGGAGCTTATCGTTTGAGATCGGTCGGGAAGGGTTTTCAGGAGATCTGAGCTTTAGCTTTCTCTAAGCCGCCATCTTAACCGGAAGTAATGTCCAACTCTTTGTAACCCCATTTGTGGTTTTCTTTAGATACTGGAATGGTTGAGTATTTCCTTTCTCAGCTCATTTTTCAGATGAAGAAACTGAGGCAAACATGATTAAATGACTTGCCCAGGGTTACAAAAGTAGTAAGTGTTTGAAGTCATAGTTGAACTGAAGTCTTTCTAATTCCAGGTCTGGCATTTTATCTACTGCTCCACCTAGCTTCCCTTATTGAAGGAATCAAGGGAGTCCAAATGGCAAAGGCACCTTTGAGGCATGAGGAGCATCATAGAAACAGGAGATCAAATGTCATGTGTAAGGAAGAGCAGGAAGATCAGTTTTGATTATATAGAGTACAGTATGTGATGTAATATGTAATGAGTTTGGAGTGCATGATGAACAGAGGTTTTGAAGGGCTTTAAATGCCAAGAAAGAATAGACTGTACTTATCACTGAGGCATCAGGGAGTCACTATTTGAGAAGGAAAATGCCATGCTTGCATTGTAGGAATATTAATTTCACAACTGTGTAGCAGATGGATGGGAAATAAAAGAGATTTGATCATGTGAGTTGGGATAAGGGGATGAATGTTGTGGAGGTAGAAGCTTCAAGGCTTGACAATCAAATGTAGGATGAGATAGAATGAGAAAATTGGGTTGATTCCAATGTTGTGAACCTCAGTGCCTGGAAGAGCAGTGGCCCCATCTAAAGAAATAAAAATTTGGAAGAGGGGCAAATTTAGGTGGAAAGATAATAAATTCTGTTTCTAGTTATGATAATTTTGAGTTGCCCATAGGTTGTCCACTTCATAATGCCTAAATAGGAAATTATTTATGCAGAAGAAGACCTCAGAAGAGAAATCAAGACTAGATTTATAGATATGTGAGTCGCCAACCAACAACTGATTATTTAATTGATGATACTTGGTTCCTTCAATTCTCTAGCTCAAGTGCTACTTTCTGCAAGTGGACTTGCTTGATATTCCTTTATGGTACTACATGACAGTCCTGTCTTGGAATGGAGGGTCAAAGTGATGCTTATCAAAAGGTGAATGAAAAAATGGCAGAATAAATTAAAATCCGAGTATTTTGGGAGCAGTAAAATCCAAGGAGATTAGATGATAATAATGTTAATAATAAAATTGCAGTGCTTACTATGTGCCAGTCACTGGGATAAGCACTTTTATAAGCATTATTTCATACTACAGAGAATATTATGCATAGGTGAAGAAATTTAGACCAGAACGACAGTAATCGATAGTAGAAATGTCAGGAGAAACTGACCATTTTTTTCTGCCTCAACTTGTAATTCTCAAGTTTTGATCTTTACATTGTGGCTGTTTGGATTACCCTTTCCTAATGTGCTGGTATGGCCATGAGTGGTTTCTGTCATTCCCTTTCCTTCCTCAGTCTCACTCATATGATTATAAGCTGGCTTACCCTGGAGCTTTTTGTTTGCTTCAAAGGATGGAGTAGGATTACATGAGACCAAAGAAGTGCTTGAACATCACTCCCCTACACGTACGAGGGAGTTTGGAAGGCAGCATCTTTTTCTGTATGCTGTCTGGGTGTAGTAGGTACTGGGAAATACACTGTCAGCTGGTATGCATGAAAAGGGGCATCATTTCTCTTTTCAAAAGTTTTCTTTTAGCTTTTTATGACATTGACTCCATCCACTTTCCTTAAGAGACCTGGCCCCAAGGAAGAAACACCTTTAATCAGGTATGCATGTCACACAAAAACAACACAGCTGGGGGGCCCACCTGTGAGTGTGATACAGATCAGCACATGCCCACAGTCCCTTAATTGCCATCTGTTGTTCTCAGATAAGTCTTATAAACCTTTATGCCCAAGAAATCCATGGCTGCCTGTCCTGCGGCAACCGTTTATTATCATTAGCAGAAATGCAATGACTGGTGCTTGGAAAATCATCTGTAAAATGATCTAGGAAATTTGTCAGTTCACGAGACTCTTACTCCAATAAGTCTCTATTTAAACTTCTGAAAGCAAATGCATTCCTCTGACTTTTTATTTCTTTCGGCATCATACCTCCCTACTGTTTCATCTTTATTTTTTCCTATGCAGCCTAGCTTGTCCTTTCACTGGGGAAACTTTTAAATATGTGTAATAACAAGAGAATGGAACAAAAAATAGGAATATAGAAAAATATGACATTTTATATTTTGATTCTTTCTACATGAGTATTACGTATTCTGTTTTATTTTTGTTTGAGCACTCTTAGCTAGATCTGAAGAATTTTATCTATTCAGATGAAAATCAAAAAGGAAAAAGAAAAGGCTATCAAAAATCCAGATGTGTTATCGGTATGCTCCAGGCCTTGGGACATTTGGAAACACACCTGGACTCCTTGGATTACATTTTTCAATTTTTATTAGTCTATCTTGCCTCTTATAAACATAGCCAAAGTTATGTTCTCCCTTCCCCAAGCTCCTTCCATGGCATATAGCCATATCATCACTGCCCTCACCAGCTCTCTGTCACAAAGAAAAATATACTATGCTATAATGAGTGAAAAGGAAAAAGGTTCCCCTGCCTTTTGGAAAAATAATTTTCTTCATAAAATTCTGGTCATTTTTCTCTCTGCATACACTCAGGTATATGCATGATGCATTTTTGCTTCAGGGATCTGTTTTCATAGGTCTATTAAGCAATTAGTGATGACTTGTCATAAACTTTTAAAATTTATTTTACACTTCCCTTCGGGCTTATGTATTCATTTAGTTTTAATAAAACAAAAAGGAAGATTAAAGGATATTTGATAAATATTCAGTTTTCAAAGACAAAAGATAATTTCACCTCAAAATGCACAATGAATAGTCTGTGTTCTCTAGTCAATAGTGATCCAGCTTTAAAAACAGGGAAAAAAATTGGGTTCAACTTCCCCACCCCCTACAAAATACCAACAATATCCCAAATCCTCAAATTCTCAATAACCCTCACTTCCATATGGCATCAAAAGAAGAAACAAAACTATTCAAAAGAAAAGTAAGTAGATTTAGTTAACTCAGAATTACTTGTGAGAGATAGTTCACAAGAGTTGATATACAGCTGGATTCAGGAAAACTTGGGTTCAGATCCTACCTCTGACACAATGGCTGTGAGCCAAGGCAAGTCAATCAACCAGTTTCTTAATGCTCCTTTGCTACTCTCTAAGACAAGTATTCCTAATAATTTTTTTCATGTCATAGATTTCTTTTTCAGATTAATGATATTAAATGCATAAAATAATAAATGTAGTATTATAAAGCAAACATTATTTATCAAAATATACTAAAAACAAGTTTGTGAATCCCAGATTAAGAATGCCAGATTAAAAACACTTCTAAGACTTTAAATCTCAGAACTGTTGCACACCTCAATGATCTCTGTTGCTAAAGGGAGTCCCCTGACTGGGAGTGCTTTTTGCCAATGAAATAAGAAGTTTGGATTAAAAAAGAAGATTATTTGTATTGTTGCTGGCAAGATGACGTAAAATATCAGGCAATGATAGTCAATTGTGTTTAGCTTTTTTATGTGTTTTTGAACACTTGGCTAATATAAATTTATATATCTTCTATCTATCTGTCTATTCATCTATCCATCTATGTATGTATCTATATATCTATCTACTGTCCATATCTATATACACACATCTGTCAGAATTTCATTAACCAGCTCCATTCCAATGAAAGCCTTTTTGGTGGAAGATGAAGAGTCAGAATATGTGTTTTCTTAGCTCTTTACAAAAATGCACTTAACTAGCCTTCTGTAGTTCATATTCTTAAAAAGTAGCCTGGGACACTGAGAAATTAAATGAGTCACTCATGGTCATAAGAGGCAGTAAGTATCAGAGGCAAGACATACCTTTTTCTTCCTCATTCTAATTCTTCCCATAGTATTTCATACTATGTTTTTATAAAGTAAAGAGGAAAGATCTCCGACCTCCACCCCCCATCATGCCCTCTGGATATATAATCATATATACATAGATATATAATTTTGGTGAACCATAATGATTAAAACTAAATTATAAGGAAGCTTTTTATTAAGTCTTCAGGCCTATAGGGAATATAGATCCTGCAGGACCCTTAAATAATGCTTAGGAATAGTGTTTATATCACAGCAATCATAAGTTCATGGCTAGAAAACTACCATCTTGAGTAACTGTCTCTATTCACATTTTAGGGTTGCTGAGGTCTTGCCTCCCTTCCCTTGTTTTCCCTTGCCTTGTTTTGCCTTGTCTTCCTTTTTTAGTGTTTTAGTTTTATTTTTTTATGTGTCAATACGGTTTTTAATAATTATTTTTCTAAAATTTTGCAATCCATGTTTCCTTCCTTCTCCTTACCCCATTGCCATCTGTAAGAGGCAGGAAATATGATATATATATATATATATATATATATTTTTTTTTTATCATACAAATTTCATATTCATTGTGCTATGAAAGAAGACACAAATAGCTTATACAAGAAAAATTTATGGAGGAAATAATGTGAAGAATGGCATATTTCCATCTTCATTCAGACTAAATTAATTCCTTCTATGGCAATGGATAGCCTTTTTTTTTTGTCATGAGTCTCTTGGAGTTGTCCTGGGTCTGTGATTTAGAACATTTTTTCCTTGGTTACAGGAATCATATAGTTTCCCTCCCCTCCTACTACCCTCTCCCATAGCTGATGCACAATTCCATTGGGTTTTACAGTCAACATCCTTATGATCAAGTAGTTGTTTTCCTTCTGTGTTTCTTCTCCCACAGTTTTTTCCTCTAAATATGGATAGTGTTCTTTCTCATAAATCTCTCTGAATTGTTCTGGATCACTGCATTGCTACTAATGGAGAAGCCATTACATTTGCTTGTACCACAGTGTATCAGTCTCTGTATATAATGTTCTCCTGGTTCTACTCCTTTCACTCTGCATCAATTCCTGGAGGTCATTCCAGTTCACATGGAATTCCATGAGTTCATTATTCCTTATAGTTCAATAGTATTCCATCACTTAGATATATCAAAATTTTTTTAGCCATTCCCCAATTGGAGGGCATCCCCTCATTTTCCCGTTTTTTGCCACCACAAAGAGAGCAACTATGAATATTCTTGTAAAAGTCTTTTTCCTTATTATCTCTATGGGGTTCAAACCCAGCACTGCTATGGCTGGATCAAAGGACAGACAGCCTTTTAGTGCCCTTTGAACATAGTTCCAAATTGCCCTCCAGAATGGATGGATCAATTCACAACTCCACCAGCAATGCATTAATGTCCCAATTTTGCCACATCCCCTCCAATATTCATCATTTTCCTTTGCTGTCATGTTAGTCAATCAGTGCTAGGTGTGAGGGGGTATCTCAGAGTTGTTTTGATTTGCATTTCTTTGATTATAAGAGATTTAGAACACTTTTTATGTGCTTATTAATTAATTAATTAATTTTTATTTCTTTATCTGAAAATGGCCTATTCTTTTCCCTTCCCCATTTATCAATTGGGGAATGACTGGATTTTTGTACAATTGATTTAGCTCTTTATAAATCTGAGTAATTAGACCTTTGTCAGAGATTTTTGTTATGAAGATTTTTTTTCCAATTTGTTGCTTCCTTTCTAATTTTAGTTGTATTGTATTTGTTTGTACAAAAACTTTAATTTAATGTAATCAAAATTATTTATTTCAAATTTTATAATTTTTTCTAAATCTTGCTTGGTCTTAAAATCTTTCCATTCCCAAAGATCTGACAGGAATACTATTCTGTGTTTCTTAATTTACTTATAGTTTCCTTCTTTATATTCAAGTCATTCACCCATTCTGAGTTTATCTTGGTGTAGGGTGAGATGTTGATCCAAACCCAATCTCTCCCACAGTATCTTCCAATTTTCCCAGCAGTTTTTATCAAATACTGGATTTTTGTCCTAAAAGCTGGGATATTTGGGCTTATCATAGACTGTCTTGCTGAGGTCACTTGCCCCAAGTCTATTCCACTGATCCTCCTTTCTGTCTCTTAGCCAGTACCATCTTGTTTTGATGAACATTGCTTTATAGTATAGTTTGAGATCTGGTAAAGCTAGGCCACCTTCCTTCACATTTTTTTTCCATTATTTCCCTGGATATCCTTGATCTTTTGTTCTTCTAAATGAACTTTGTTATGTTTTTTTTTTTCTAATTCAGTGAAAAAGCTTTTTGGTAGTTCGATGGGTATCACACTAAATAAATAAATAAGTTTGGGTAGGATTGTCATTTTTATTATGTTAGCTCATCCTACCCATGAGGACTTAATGTTTCTCCAATTATTTAGATATAGTTTTAATTGTGTGGAAAGTATTTTGTAGTTGTGTTCTTATTGTTTCTGTGTTTGTTTTGGCAGGTAAATTCCTAAGTATTTTATATTGTCTAGGGTGGTTTTAAATGGAATTTCTCCTAATTCTTGCTGCTGAGAAGTGTTGGAAATATATAGAAATGCTGATGATTTATGTGGGTTTATTATGTAACCTGCAACTTTGCTAAAGTTGTTGATTATTTGTACTAGCTTTTTAGTTGATTCTCTAGGATTCTTTAAGTAGAACATCATATCATATGCAAAGAGTGATAGCTTGGTCTCCTCATTTCCTATTTTGATACCTTCAATTACTTTTTCTTCTCTAATTGCTACTGCTAGTGTTTCTAGTACAATGTTAAATAATAGAGGTGAAAATGGATATCCTTATTTCTCTCTTGATCTTATTGGGAAGGCTACTAGATCATTCTCATTACTGATGATGTTTGCTGATTGTTTTAGATATATGCTGTTTATTATTTTTAGTAAAGGCCCTTCTATATTTTCTAGTGTTTTCCATAGGAATGACTTTTATTTTGTCAAAGGATTTTTCTGCATCTATTGAGATAATTATGTGTTTTTTGTTGATTTGCTTGTTGATATGGTCAATTATGTGGATGTTTTTCTTAATATTGAACCATCCTTACATTCCTGGTATAAATTTCACTTGATCATAATGAATAAATCTCGTGATCACTTGCTGGAGTCTTTTTGCTAGTATTCTATTTAAGATTTTTGCATCTATGTTCCTTAAGGAGATCTGTCTATAGTTTTCTTTCTCTGTTTTTGACCTGACTGGTTTTGGAATCAGTACCATATTTGTGTCATAAAAGGAATTTGGTAGAACTTCTTCTTTGCGTATTCTGTCAAATGGTTTGTATAGTATTGGGATTAGTTGTTTTTTGAATGTTTGATAGAATTCATTTGTGAATCCATCTGGTCCTAGGGATTTTTTACTTAGGAAGTGCTTAGATGACTTGTTCAATATCTTTTTTTCTGATATGGGGTTATTTAGGTATTCTATTTCTTCTGTTAATCTAGGCAATTCATATTTTTATAAATATTCATCCATATCACTTAGATTGCCATATGTATTACCATAGATTTGGGCATAGTAATTTTTAATGATTGCCTTAATTTCTTCTTTATTAGATTTGAGGTCTCCATTTTCATCCTGGATGCTGTTAATTTGGTTTTATTTTTTTCCTTTTTTATAAATTTAATTTTTAATTTAATTTTAATTAGGTTGATCAGTACTTTGTTTTTTCAAAGTACCACCTTCTAGTCTTATTTATTAATTCAATAGTTCTTTTACTTTTGATTTTATTATTTTTCCTTTTATCTTTAGGATCTCTAATTTAGTTTTCATCTGAGGTTTTTTAATTTGTTCACTTTATAGTTTTTTAATTTTCATGCCCAATTCATTGACCTCTGCCTTCCCTAATTTGTTAATAATGAACTTACGGATATAAATTTCCCCCTAAGTACTTCCTTGACTACATCCCATAGAGGTTGAAAGGATGTCTCATTATTGTCATTTTCTTCAATGAAATTATTAATTGTTTCTATTATTTGCTCTTTAACTGATTTTGAAGAATCATATTATTAATTTCCAATTAATTTTTGATTTGCTTCTCCATGTACCCTTACTAATTATTATTTTTATTGCATTGAAATCTGAAAAAGTTGCATTTATTATTTTTGCTCTTTTGCACTTATTTGCAATGTTTTGATGTACTAGTACCTGGTCAATCTTTGTTAATGTACCATGTACTGCTGAAAGGAAGGTGTATTCCTTTTTGTCCCTATTTATTTTTCTCTATATATCTACTAACTCTTATTTTTCTAAGATTTTATTCACAACTCATACCTCTTTCTTATTTATTTTTTGGTTTGATTTATCTAGATCTGATAGAGGAAGGTTCAGGTCTCCAACTAGTATAGTTTTTCTATTTCATCTTTGAGCTCCACTAATTTCTCCTTTAGAAATTTGGATTCTATGCCATTTGGTGAATACATGTTGAGTACTGATATTTCCTCATTGTCTATATTGCCTTTTTTCAGGATGTAATCACCTTCCCTATCTCTTTTAACTAGATCTATTTTTACTTTGGCTTTGTCAGATATCATGATTGTGACTCCTTCCTTCTTTTTCTCACTTGATACCCAATAGATTTTGCTCCATCCTTTTACCTTTAACCTGTGAGTGTCTACCTTCCCCATGTGTGTTTCTTGTAGACAACATATGGTAGGATTTTGGTTTCTAATCCACTCTGCTATTTGCTTGCTTTTTATGGGTGAGTTCATTCCATTCACATTCAAAGTTATGGTTACCAGCTGTGTATTTCCAAACATTTTACTTTTTACTCCTAGTCCTACCCTTTCCTCTTTTAGTATATCTATCATTCTACACCAGCGTTTGTTTTTAATTAGTCCTTCTATTTCCTACCCTTATTTTGCTTCCCTCCCCCCCACTATTTATTCCCCTCTTATTTTTCTTTAGGTTCTTTTTAATCTACCCCCACACTCTCTCCCCCTTGGATTGCTTCCCTCCCTACCAGTTTGTTTGTTACCCTTCTCTTTAGGACTTCTCTATAGGACAAGAATCATTTGGAACATTTTGGCTGTGACTATGCTGCCTGCTCTATGCTTCTCATCCAGCTGCCTCTATGCTGCTTATGTTCTGTGCCCTGAGCCTAGCACAGCTGTGCCAGGAAGGACTAGTACCTGTGCCTGTCCAATGATTCCAGCCCCTGCTGGAGACTTAGCACTGTAGGTGGGGGAGGGGTCCTGGGAAATCCCTTCTTCTTTCCCTTTAAACCAACATATTCTAGAGTTCAGGCTTTTGGGGGTGCATACCTTTTAAGTTGAATCTAACAGGAGGGTTCTCTAGCTCTGTCCTATTGTTAGATTTGGTTTTCAGTCCCCTCAAAGCATTGTGTTTTTGATTGGTGAGGAAGGGTTTGGGGAGGTCTGAACTGTTGCTGTCTCTATGTTGCCATCTTGACTCTGCCTCCCATGAATTGTTGATAATAATTAAGTCATTTAAAGTTGATCATCATACATGATTTTTGTTATTATGAACAACATTATCCTTCTCATTCTTCCCTCTCCTCTTCATCCCTTCACCTCCCATTTGTAAAATGAGACAATTGGAACTACTTCACCTCTAAGTTCTCATTTGTCTGCATTTAGTATCTTTACCATGATATTTCATGGTTGAAGAAGAGGAGAGAGCCTCTAAGATTATTTCCTAAAAGAAGGAAACAAATAGAGAAGTAATAGAGTTGACCAGAGAGAACTCGTAGAGACAGGAAAGTTCAAAGATATATGGTGAGAATGAAATATAACAAGTATGGGGACAATCAGGACAAAGAGAATTTTCTCTAAATTTTCCTTGCCCCTGTCTACAAGCTTCTATTCCACTGGAGATCAATAAGTTGGGAGAAACAGAATCCTTTATCTCTCAGTTGGAAAGAAGTAGTCAGAGAAAGGTTAGGGTGTTGATGTCTGTAAATTTCTGTGACAATGAGAAGAAAATTAGAGGCATTGGGAGCCCAGGCCTGCATCATACACAACCCTCTGGCCCGAAATTTACTTGACTTTCCTTGTCTTGATTCTAGGAGTGGAACATCATTTGGCAGCTGTGTTTTATTTCCTATTCTCCTTTGCTTGACCTTTGGAGCAGTGGTTGGAGTGGGGTAGAGAGTTTGAAACAAATTGAATTTTGTTTTGCTTTCCCCTAGAAAGGAGTGTAACTGAAGCACATCTGGGTTTTGGACCATGATTATGAACTCATTAAATCCTGAGAGAAATTGTAGGTACACAATAGAGGCTTTATTATGTATTGTTTTGTTACCTTTGTGGTTCTATGCCAAGAGAAAAATTATGTATATAGTTAAGTATAAGTCTATTTACTTATGTGGCAGGCAGATGCCATGATTATATTTATTTGTTGGGGAAAAAGAGGTAGGATTTCCTGAAGTAATGGCAGTTCAGAATTTTTCTAATTGGTAAATCCATGATGACCTTTCTTTTTTGGACTAATGAAGTAAACAGAATTACAAAAAGAAGATGAAATCAGCACAGAAGGTTGATTATTCTCTGAGAACTGTAAAAAGCTCTTAATTTCTCCATAGCTCTTGTGTGGTTCCTGAAGTATACAGCAGCCACAGCATGTGGAGGACTTCCCAGGAATGCATTCTTTGGGTGAGTTGAATCAAGTTACTGATTTAGCAGTGTCACTTATGGTTAAATATAAATCCATGATCCCACAAATAATGCTTGCATTAATAGAGACAGGGAAAAGAATGAAGTGACACTAAGACATGTTTTAAGTGATGATAATAATTAATTTAACTGAAAAATATATTTGCACATGAGCATATTTAAGTAATTTCTTTTTAGGTCACTTCCTAAACTTCCCTAAGACTGGAATTATGCCTGATACTTTCTATGAAACTCTTCCTTTGCCCTGTATACTGATCTATACATATGGAACACTTAGTAAATAGTGGATATATTGACTGTAAAGGTTGTGTGAATTTTAAAAATTTTCCAGTGGATAAGTGATCAATATTTCTATCCTCACATGGGGAAATAGAATCATAATTGGATAGATATCTTATCCAATATATACTGCACCAAACAGGAATGCACTGAGGATTAATTCGTCAACATTTGTTGAATACTGACACTGTGCCAGATACTAGGGTGGGTCCCCAATATTTAAAAATGAAACCATCTCTGCCTTCAAGGAGCTTATATTTTGCTGGGGGCTGGATGGGGGGAGGCAATAGTATGGATAATAATACCATTTTTCTTCTCTTCTTTCCCCAACACCAAACATGTCTCAAGATCTAGACTTGGTACTTATTTTCCTTTGGGATTTCCTGTCTCTTTTTGCCTTCCCTTTATATATAACAAAAGGGCTTCCAATATGCAGGCTTAGGAAAGAAACATGATAAGTACAGAACACACTCATTCCTTCTTAATTGCCTGAACTTCCATCTGTTGGTCTGGGATAATATTGATAAAGTAATTAGAGAGGCAATGCCATCTCCTGCATGAAATGAGGACAGTCATCCTCAAATTACAAAGTATGACATTTTTATATTTTGTAACATAAAAGGGAAAGATCATTTAATTTATTTTAATGTGGCTAATTTAAAACAAGATTGGATCATCTAGTTAACTTTCAGGTTCTTGACTTTTAAGACCAAACACAGTGTAGCATCTTATTTCTACAGTGGCACATGCTCCTGTTAATACTGGTTCATGTCTAATCAAGTGGGAAGTTAACCTTGAATACCAAGCATAAAATCTATAAACCAAAAGCTAGAACTAACATGATTTGAAGGAGAGAGCAGAGTCTAAATAAAAGTCAGAGCTTCATGAAAGTGCTTCATGAAAACTGTCTTTGTTGCCAGCTGTCTAATGCTCAGACACATTAATTGAGAGTTCTAACTTTTATGAGGTGAATAAAACTTTGCTCCAAGGGCCAGCATCCAAGAGCACAGGTTTCTTTACTGATGTAGTATGCTTCTTAGGAGGACCTTCTTCTTTCCTGAGGTGGCGACTTTCCTGAGGCAGCTAAGTGGTGAAGTAGATGGAGCCCTGGGCCTGGAGTTCAGGAAGATCTGACTTAAAATCTGGTGTCAGATATTTATTTTAGCTATATGACCTTGGACAAGTCATTTATCCTCTGTTTGCCTCAGTTTCTTCAACTGTAAAAAAGGGATAATAACAGCACTTACCTCATAGGGTTGTTTTGAGGATCGAATGAGATATTTGTAGTGTCTAGCACACAGGCACTATCGAAATTCTTATTCCCTTCTCCTACTATCCTTGCACTTCAATTAGCATTCGTCCCCTGGTCCATGTTGAATTGTAGCACAGACTCCATTGTCTCATTCCTGTTCCTACAGTGTGTCCCAATCCTATCCTTGAAAAACTGCTACCCTCTCCCCTCAACTTTGCTGGATTGTTTTTGCCCCAGTTGAAATATTTCAGGTTGTGGCTCTGTATTCATCTGTCTTTGTAGATGAAAAGTACCTTTTACTATAGTGCCTAAGACCTTTTATCACCAAGGGAGGGAAGAAGAGAAAAAAGAATAAAGAAAATATCAACCCTTTTGGTCAATATTTTACACAGAAAGCTGGCCAGCCTAGTTCCTACTATTGCTATATGGCTTTGAGGTGGGAAACTCATCTCCAATCTCTCTCTCTGTGTACACACACACACACACACACACACACACATCTTTTAAGATGCAAGGTAAAGAGATCTAGATCTCGTCTCCCTTCCTATCAAGGAGTCATAGATTTCTTCCTGGGGCCTTCATTGAAGGATGAGGTTCTGAAAATCATGCCTGTTCAGAACCAGACCAGAGCTGGACAGCATACCAGGTTTAAGGCTTTTGTAGCCATTGGCGACTACAATGGCCATGTTGACCTAGGTGTCAAGTGCTCCAAGGAAGTGGCCACAGCTATTCGTGGTGCCATTTTTCTGGCCACACTGTCCATTGTTCCTGTGAGATGTGGCTACTGGGGGAACAAGATTGGCAAACCTCTCACAGTGCTCTGCACGGTCACTGGTCATTGTGGATCAGTTCTGGAACACCTGATCCAAGCCCCCAGAGGTACTGACATTGTCTTAGCTCCTGTGCCTAGGAAACTGCTGCTGCTGACTGGAATTGATGATTGCTACACTTCTGCTAGGGACTATACTGCTACTCTGGACAACTTTACTAAAGCTACTTTTGATGCCATCTCCAAAACATACAGCTACCTAACCCCAGACCTGTGGAAAGAGACTGTTTTCACCAAGTCTCCTTATCAGGAATTCACTGACCATCTTGTGAAGACTCACACTTGAGTGTCTGTCCAGAGGACCGAAGCAGCTGCTGTGGCCATCACATAAATGTTTTTTTTTTTATAAACAAGGAATAAATTGAACTCTGTCTGCTAAAAAAAGTGAGGGACAGCTGGGTGGCTCAGTGGATTGAGAGTCAGACCCAGAGGTGGGAGGTCCTGGGTTCAAATCTGACCTCAGACACTTCCTAATGGTGTGACCCTGGGCAAGTCACTTAACTCCCATTGCCTAGCTTTTACCATTCTTCTGCCTTAGAACCAAAACCCAGTATTGATTCTAATATGAAAGGTAAGGGTTTAAAAAAAAGATATATAGATCTCCTTACCTTCCATCTTAAAATCAATACTATGCACTGGTTTCAGGGCAGAAGAACCATAAGGGCTAAGCAATGGGGTTTAAGTGGCTTGTTCAGGGTCACACTGCTAGGAAATGTCTGAGGCTGAAAGTGTTTGAACAAAGAACTTTCTGTCTTTAGACCTGACTCTCAGTCTACTGAGCCATCTACCTACTCCAATCCATGTATTTTTTTAATATTTTAATTTGATCAATTTCAAACATTATTTCTTGGTTACAAAAATCATATTCTATTCCTCCCTCCCTTCCCTCGCCCTTCCTGTAGCTGATGCACAATTCCACTGGGTATTACATGTAACCTTGATCAGAACCTATTTCCATGTTGTTGATGTTTGCACTAGGATGTTCATTTAGAGTCTTTATCTCCAATCATATCTCCTCCACCCATGTAACCAAGCAGTTGTTTTTCTTCTGTGTTTTTACTCCCACAGTTCTTCCTCTGAATGTGGATATTGTTCTTTCTTGTAAATCCCTCTGTGTTGTTCAGGATCTCTGCATTGCCACTAATGGAGAAGTCCATTACAATCACCAATCCATGTAGTTTTAAAGATTCAGAGACTATTAACATTGGATGTATCCTTTGAGATAATCTATGCCAAATAATTCCTGCAGGAGTGACTAAACCAGATTTGCATTGGTCAATGTACTTAAAGTGGTTCAATGGGAAGGAACATCTATTTGTTTGAATGTTAAACTATAATTTCAATTGTCTTTGATCAAAGTCTTACTCTGATGACTTATCTTGGCATGGAGATGAGCAAATATTACTGAAAGCTGCAATAATGGTGCCCAGTGGATTGGGTTCTACTAAACTTGAAAGGCTTAGAATATTGTCTTAATAATGGATTCCAGATTGTTGTCTGAGAGCTGGTCTCATTAATGAAATTCATGAATAAGCTCTCCAAATATATATTAAGAATATTTTGCATGCAAGTACAATGTCTGACACTGTTGAAAATATAGAGTACAAATCACAGAACTATAGGATAACAGATTTAGAGCTAGAAGAAATTTAGCAGGCCAAGTCAAAGTATGGTCCCTACCTTCATGGAGTGTATAGTACAAGGATATATAAATGGAAAGTTATAATAATTAGATGATTTTCATGGAGCTTACAAAAGATTTCACATACGTTATTTTAGTTGTTTCAGGACAAATCTTCAGTGTAGACACTACAGCTCTCTTCATACTGGTAATTGACCAGATGAGAATACTGAAACTCAGAGATTTTTAGGGGTTTGCCTATAACACACAATAAATATTGGAGATGATATTTGACCCTAGGTTTTCCAGACTCCTAGTCTAGGATGTTATCTATAATACCATGAAATTCCTGCATTACAAAAAATAAAAAATAATCAGTGAACTAGTAAGTACTGAAAACAAAATTCTCCATAAACTTAGTGAAAAGAGGAACATTATATTGAGATTGGTATTCAGTTCTCTTTTGTCTCTGTTTTTCTATCTGTCTGTCTGTCTTTCTGTCTCCTCCTCTCCTTATATCTGTAGCTATATAATTGATATATATATATATATATACTTAATTATATCATCTTTGTCAATATTTATATCAATACCAATGCAGATATTGATACAGATATATTATAGTGACAACAATTTATGAAATCATCCATGAAACCACTGAGAGTATAGAATCTGCTTCACCAACCCCCAAACCTACAAAATAATGAAGTTTTCTCAAATATTTAAGTAATAACAGGCTCTATGACTTGAAAGGGGACAAAAGAGGTCTTTAGTCTAATTAATTTTTGGGCTAGTAAATTGGAGGTATTTACCTGCAAGGTTACAATAAAAGAGGTACCCTGCTGTCAGGGTCTGAATTTCACTTTATTTGTTAACTCACCCCAAGGTGCTTTTCATACATAAAGACTTTTTACCTGAGCCCCAGTAGTCTTTCTCCTTTCAAGTTAGTCATGTTCCTGATTCCATTTCTCAAATCCTCACTTCATTTGAAGACAAAATATTGACAGATCTTAAGGTGAACAGCTTTCCTGGGGATCTTAGATTCTGCAATTTCTGGTTAATTTTCCTTTACAATCTCCCCATTCCTTCCTTTGATTTTAGCCACATCTGTCTTTTCTGGTTCTGTTTTATTTGACCATGATTTTTTAAAGTAGAAAAGTGAGGGGGAACTCATTTAACAGAGCCGGTAGTAATCATGGAGTGAAAATGTAATCATTTCTTCACCAAAAATCTCTAATTCTATAATCTTTATCTTCCTTGGCTCCTCCTTTTTGAAATAATCAAGTGTGATTGTGAGAAAATGTCATTTTTACTGTGTAGTTGGCTCTTATCAATGCTGTTGGACAGGGGAAATGACATGTATAATTTGAACAACCAAATAACCCTTAAATTGACTGCATTTGGCTTTATATTCCATTTTATATTATATTTTACATTGCGTTGCATTTTATTACTTTTTTTAATAAGTAGCAGATCTTCCCTATTTATTTTGGCTTTGTGCAATATTAAGATGAATTTGTTTCATGAGTGCATGTTTACCAATAGAGGCTAAGGAAAGGCCAGGACAAACTATTTCCTGCAGGTACAGAGATAATACAAAGCTTCAGGATAGACAGTGTTTATTGGAGATCTTCAAATTTCTGTGAAGTTTAGCTAAGCCTCAGAAATATGTTATAAACACAACCCATTTCCCAGAGCACTAAGAATTCTAATTGACTGGTGTACTAGGATTTATAAAGCATTTTCCTTTAATAAATCACGTGTACTTGAAATCCAGCTCTTGTTTTCCCATTTTACAGATGAGTAAATTGATGCTCAGAGTAGTTAAATAACTTTCTGGGGATACATGGCTAATAAATGTCAGATATTTTATTTTTTAAATCTATATCTCCAGATTCTTGTATAGTGTTATTTCCATTATATCATGCTTCCTAAGAAAGAGAGAGTTCATATCCTTTGATTGTTGATCTCCTGGGAAACATCTTTGGTATGTTTCTTGTTTCTGGGTAAGGAAATGAATTTATTGATTAGGCTAGAAATAAACAATAAATTGATTTCTCTCCATGATCAGAAAAAGAAATTTAGCCTCATAGATCAATAAATACAATTTTAGAAGTCTTTTATTCAGCTTTTTCCTAGATATCCCAAGACATCTGTAATTGGCAAATAGCCAATAGATATAGTACAATATTTTCACAGCCCCTTCCCAATTCCTTTGTTCATTATGGAAACTCATTTGCCTGGTTCTAGATTACAGTGTTTGAAAGAAAAAAATCAAGTTTTGTCTGGTTAGGAGACATTTTGTTCAATATTTTTCATTCCTTCTTAAATTTTTTTTAACATGTTGATACAAGTTTTACTAATCAGTCCATGTTCTCTTTCTTTTTCCCTCCCCAAGACATCAAGTAATATGATAATCATACACATGCAATTATGTAATACATATTCCTATGTTCATTATGTTGTAAAATAAGACATTTCTTTCTTACACTAAAGAAAAATTCATGGAGAAATAAAATGAAGAATGATATGCTTCAATATGCATTCAGACTCTGTCAGTTCCTTCTATGGTGGTAGATAGCCTTTTTTTGTTGTTGTTGAGAGCTTTGGAGTTGTCTTCTACCCCTTGTATTGTTTATAATTGTAAAGCCATTAACAGTTGATCATTGCACATTATTGCTGTTACTGTGTACAACATGCTCCTTGTTCTATTCCCTTTACTTGGTACAATTTCATAATGCCCTATATATCTTGATATCAGACTTTCATCAATGATATTTTATTCAGAAATTTCCTGGACTAGATGATTTTTCTCTTTGTCCTGCTTTTAAAAAGGATTTTGTTTTGAAAAAGTATTTCAATTTAATGTAACAAAAAATCATTTTGTCTTCTACAATCACCTCTGTGCCTCATTTGGTTAAGAATTCTCTAACTCTCTATAGTTATAGAAGGCACTTCTTATTTTCCTATAACACTTTAAAAGATGTAACTTTATATATTAAGATAGTATAAATATTTAGAGCTTATATGGTATAAGACACTGGTCTAAACCTAATTTCTTTCCTTCTTTTTTTTTAAACCCTTACCTTCCATCTTGGAATCAATACTGCGTTTTGGTCCCAAGGCAGAAGAGTGGTAAGGGCTAGGCAATGAGAGTTAAGTGACTTGCCCAGAATCATACAACTATTAAGTATCTGAAGTCAGATTTGAAAGCAGAACCTCCCATCTCTTGGCCTGGTTCTCAATCCACCTGCCCCACTAAACCTAATTTCTGGCAAACTGTTTTCCACCATAACCATAAAGGGCTATGAAAAATCAATTATTTAAAAATATTTAAATATAAGAATTCCTAATACTATCAATAGTAATAGTGAATCAGGTATATAGTACAATGGTCAGAGATCTTGACCAAGAGTAAGGAAGCCCTGGGTTTACATTCAACCTCAAAAACTTAACAGAATTGAGTTCCTGAGCAAATTACATAACCTCTGCTTCCCTTGATTTCCTCTTCTATAAAATACAGATAATAATAGCACCTACCTCCTAGGACTACTGTGAAGATAAAATAACATAACATTTAAAAAGTACTTTTTAAACATCAAAACATACAAATGTTAGCTATTATTGCTATCATCATCATCATCATCATTATCATCCACTCTGCTCTTTTTTAGCTAACTAGTACCAAATAATTTTATTACTGCTTCATTACAAAGTCTGATGGCTGGTGTTGCTGTTTATATATTTGACTGTAAGCTCCTTGAAACATAGACTGCATTTTTTTTTGTGGTCCAAGTGCTTAGGACAGTGACTGGTGTCCAGTAAGTGCTTAATGAACTCTGACTAATTAATATTTGATCACAAGACCCAACCCTGAGAGTTGACAAAGATGGACAATACATATATAAATAAATAAGATAATTATATTTCTAGTCCCTGTTAGCAACATGTGTTTTTATTTTATTTTGTTTTTTTAAAACATTTTAATAAATTTTTGGTATTGCATAGATTCCCCTTCCACTTTGTTTTTTACTCCTCCCAGACACATCCTTTGTGATAACTAATTTTAAAAAGGAAAAAAAAAAGAGGACAGTGTTCTTTCAAATCACTACCGCCATAAAATAAGTACAGGAAAGGGAAAAATAGAATGAAGCCAGATATCTGGTATACCAATCTAGCTGCTGTGTGCACTGGTATCATATTTTACTTCCTTCTGGATTTCTCTGCATGTGAAAGAAGCATATAGAGGAAAGTTAGTGCCTTGCTGATGTGGCTCATTGGGCACAGAGTGAGTTGCATGTGTGTATTGTTTGGCACTGTTGTTGACAGGCAAAGAGTCACAAGTCCCTCTTGCCTCCGGCTGTGCCATTCCACATCAGAACAATTGGTCAGGCCAGTCAACTTCATGCTTAGATCAGTCCTGTTTGTTTGGTCATTGATTTGTCAGAATATTTAAATGATTAACTCTATTCTTTGTTATTCACCTGGTTACTGTGAGATCTGGTAGACACAGACTGTCATTCCTGCCATAATATCTGAAATAAATTAGAGCTATATCTAGAGTTATTCCTGAGGAATAGAGAATGCCTTTCTACCAATGCTAGCACCTAGAACCCCAGTTCTTTCCAATAATAATCTATCAAGCAAACAATTAACCTTTTAAGTGCCTACTATGAGCTAGGCACTGTGCTAATTATAAGTGAATCATATCCCAGTATCACTTAACTAATTAACAATAATTAGCTTTTGCAAAAGAATGGTTTTACCAAGATAAGGGAAGAACAAAAGTTATAAAATTTCCTTCATACTGGGGCAGGAGTGGAGCAAGGTATACTCTCTTCTATTCCATGTCAGTCCCTGAGAAGAATAAGTTTAGACTTAAAATAGTTTCTATAGATCATTAGTACCACTAAGTTCAATTTGATATGTGGAATGATTGCTGGGTAAGTTTGCATCTTCTCTACCCCTAGGCTAAATCAAACAGGCCATTCTTTAGGGCATCTGCTTTTTGTCAGGTAAAGTCTTCACTTGGGAAAATAAGAGTAAAAATTGTACAAGAGGATAGACAGTGAGAGTATAGAGAGAAAAGTTAATCTTTACCATCAAGTCACTTACTTCTTGGGGGAGACCACACTTAAAAACATAGGTACACAGGGGATATACACAGATTAGGAGGTAGAACAAAGATGGCAGAGTAGAGGCAAGGAAGGCTTGAACATCTCTGAGAACCCTGTCCAACCCACATTAAAATAACTTTTCAAAACAAATGCTGGAGTGATAGAACCAATAAGAGGATGGAGTGAAGCCACTTTTCTGCAGAAAATAACTTAGAAGTTAGGAAGAAAGATTTTGATTCACTGGGATGGGAGGGGAACACAGCCTACAGTAATACTCCAACAAAGAATACCCTTTCAAGCCAAAAGCAAGACCCCTACTCCACACCTACCACTCCAGATTTTGAATCTTAGCCCAAGCCAACTTCAAAACCCTGAGACACCTTGACTAATCCAATAGCAGAGAATCCCACTCTCACCCTTGAAGATTCAAAGCCTACCTTAAGACAGCAATGTAAACCCAAACCTTGCTCATGGCAGTTTCCAGGGAGTGTTAGTTTTATAGTCCAATCTTCACAGGAGCCTGGCCTGTGTAAGCCCAGAGTGGGGTCCTGAGCCACTGCCCAAGCCCAAAGTAAGACCTCACACCCAGCACAACAACAACAACAACAACAACAACAACAACAACAACAGCAACAACAACAACAGCAAAAATAAACAAGAAAGAAGAAAAGGAAGTAAATGAAATTTTAGGAAAAGTTAAATTTAATAGATCTCTGGAGAAAATTGAATGGGAATAGAAAAGAACATAACTTCTTTTTCAATACATGGCATTGATACAAAAATTTACCATCTATTAGGGAATATCACAATCAAATTCAAGAAAGCACAAATAATGAATGCATCATTTTCAAATCATATTGCAATAAAATTATAATCAATAGGGTTCCATGGAAAGACAAATTAAAATTAATTCAAAACTAAATGATCTAATTCTATAAAAGGAGTTGTTCAAAGAACAAATTATAAAAATAATCAATGATTTAAAGAAAATGACAATAAGGAGAAAGTATATAAAAATTTATGGAATATACTCCAAATACTACTTAGCAATAAATTTATAACTCTAAACACTTTCATTAATAAGACAGAGGAAAATGACTTCCAGGTAAACTTGGCTGCAGTTTAGACACAGGAATCTACCTCTCTTCATCATCTACTGATATAGACTACCTCAAAAGGCCAAAAAAACCAAATTCATATGAACGAAGGGACTCCACAGTAGGGCGCAGCATTGAATGTATATGAGATTTGGTTATTTCTACACTATAAGGGCCTGAAATAGCTTCCATAAAAATGGGATCTGATCTACTCTCCCCTATTCCACCTAAAGAGCCAGTGTGCTAGACTCAGAGCCAGCATGTGCTAGAATCATTGAGCGAGTGAGGGGCACCTCTAGGTCCTTGGCAGCTGACTAAGAACACCAAAGCTCTACCTCTGAGAGCTGTTACACTTGAGACCCCAACAGGTGGAAGAGCTCAGACCTTGGGAAAGGAGATAGCACAGAGAAGGGCTGCAAACAGTAGAAGCTCCAGAGATGTGAGAGGTGGCCTCAGGCAAAAACATTGCTCCTTAACTTCATGCACAGAGAGCCTGCCCTTCTCACTCAGACTTCTGACTAGAAAGGGAAGGAAAAACCAGTATAGTGATGGCAAAAATTGCCCAGGAAAAACAAATTCCCAACACAAAGAACAAGAAGAAGGCTTTGACCTTGGATAATTTTTATGGAGGAAAAATCCAGAATATGGAGGAAATAGCAGAAGAGGATGAACAAATAAATGTATCCAAACCTTTCAAAAGAAATGGAAATTGGCCACAAGCTCTTGAATAATTTAAATTGGAGCTTATGAAAAAGATGGAAGAATATTGCCAAGAAAAGTGGGAAATAGTTCAAAAAGAAAATAATAGTTTAAATAGGAACTCCCAATTGGAGATAGAAGCCCAGGAATCAAATGAAATGATAAATAAATTAGAGACAAAAATTAAACAGATAGAAGCCATGAAAAGCAGTATAGACCAAACTGAACAGGAAAATCAAAAGAATACAGCAGAGAATCAAAAGATTATAGCAGAAAACCAGTCTTTAAAGACCAGAATTGGGCAATTAAAGCCAATCATCTCACAAAACAGCAAGAATTAATAAAGCAAAATCAAAAGATGGACAAAATAGAAGGAAACATGAAGTATCTCACTGAGAAGATGACTGACCACGAAAATGGGTCTAGAAGAGACAATTGAGAATCATTGGTCTACTTGAAAACCCAGAAATAAACAGAAAGATTGACATCCTACTACAAGAAATTATCCATGAAAACTACCCTGATGTTCTTAAACAAGAGGACAAAATAGATGTTGAAAGAGTTCATAGAATACCATCTACACTAAATCCTCAAAAGAAACTGTTAGGAATGTAATTTCCAAATTTAGGAGCATCCAAGCTAAGGAAAAAAAAATTTATAAGGAACCAAAAAGAGACAATTCAGTTATCAAGGAACACCAACCAGGATCACACAAGATCTGGCAGCTTCTACACTAAAGGACCTCAAGGTTTACAATATGATATTGAAAAAGGCAAGAGAATTGGATCTTAACCAAGGAAGACCTACTCATCAAAACTGCCTATATAATTCTAGGAATAGGTATGGAAATTCAACAAAATAGAAGATTTCCAAGTATTTGTAAATAAAAGACCAGAACTAAGCAAAACGTTTTATATCCAAACACAAAGATCAAGAGAACCATGAAATGGTAAATAAGAAGGAGGGAGTAAATGGGGGAAATTTTTTAAATTTAAATTTTCTTCCTTAAGGTCTTTAATAAGATCAAATGGTTTATATTAATATATGAAAAATGTTATTTGTAACTCTCAAAAATTATATTCACTATTATAGTAATTAGAAGAATCATTCATAGGTAAAGTTTGGGGTAATAAGTGGTCTAAGATGATATGCAAAAAAAGAAAAATGGAGAGGGGAATATAAGATGGCACCAAGAGAAACTTGAAGGAATAAGATAAATAAGATAATCAATATCACACAGAAGAGGCACATGGGAAAGAAAAGGGAAGAATACTATTATAAGAAGGAGAGGGAGAGAGTGCTAATAGGAAATATTTAAACCTTACTGTCGGTGAAATCAGTTTTGAAAGGGAAGAGCATCTAGATCCATTGGGGTATAGAATTCTATCTTACCCTACAGGGGAAGTGAGAAGGGAAAAACTAAGGTGGTGGGGGGGAGTACAAAAAAAGAGGGGAAAAGGGAGGAAGGGAACTTAATGGACACTAAAAATATAATAAGAAGGGAACAAAAAGGGAGGGGGCAGAAAGGGAAGTATAATAAGGGTGGGGATTAGGGCTACTGATTAAAAGCAAACCACTGGTTTAAAAAGATATAGAGAAGGAAGAAAGGGCAGAAATAGGAGAAGGTATCAAAATGTTGGAGAATACAGAGGTGGCAATCATAACTCTGAATGTGAATGGGGTGAACACATTCATCAAATGAAAGGAAATATCAGAGTGGATTAGAAAGCAAAATCCTACAATATGTTGTCTAAAAGAAGCATACAGGAGGCAAGTAGACACTCATAGAATAAGGATGAGAGGCTGGCACAAAATCTGTTAGGCCTCAACTGAGAAAAAGAAGGCAGGAGTTGCAATCATGATATCTGACAAAAAAAATAGATTTGATTAAAAGAGATAGGGAAGGTAATTACATTCTAATAAAAGGCAGTATAGACAATGATGAAATATCAGTAATCAACATGTATGCACCAAATGATATAGCATCCAAATTTCTAATAGAAAAACTAGTGGAGTTAAAGGAGGAAATAGATAGTAAAATTATACTGGTGGGATACCTGAACCTTCCTCTATCAACTCTAGATATATCAAACCAAAAAATAAATAAGAAAGAGGTATGTGATGTGAATGAAGCCTTAGAAAAATTAGAATTAATAGATATGTGGAGAAAAATAAATAGGGACAAAAAGGAATACACCTTTTCAGCAGCACATGATACATTCACAAAGACTGACCATATACTAGGGCATAAAAACATGGCAAACATGTGCAAAAGGGCAGAAATGGTAACTGCATCCTTTTTAGATTATAATGCAAAACAGGATGGAAGCATGGATGACCATTATCACCACTATTATTTAATATTGCACTAGAAATGCTAGCTTTAGTAATAAGAGAAGAAAAAAGAAATTTTAGGAATTAAAGTAGGCAATGAGGTAACCAAACTATCTCTTTGCAGATAACATGATGGTATGCTTAGAGAATCTACTAAAAAACTAGTTGAAATAATCAACAACTTTAGCAAAGTTGCAGGATACAAAATAAACCCACATATATCATTAGCATTTCTATATATCACTAACAAACTCCAGCAGCAAGAGCTAGAAAGTGAAATTCCATTTAAAATAATTCTAGACAACATAAAATAGTTGGGAATATACTTGCCAAGACAAATAAAGGAAATGTATAAACACAATTGCAGAACACTTTTCACACAAATAAAGTCAGATCTAAACATTTGGAAAGATATTAATTGCTCATGGGAAGATTGAACCAATATAATAAATATGAAAATTCTACCAAAATTATTTCACTTATTCAGTGCCATACCAACCAAACTACCAAATTTTTCTTTTATACAAGTAGAAAAAATAATAACAATTCATTTGGAAGAACAAAAGATCAAGAATGGTAAGAGAATTCATGAAAAAAATGAGAAGGAAGGTAGACTAGGAGTATCAGATATTTAACTGAGCTGTAAGGGAGGATCATCAAAACAATCAGGTATTAGCTAAGCAATAAAATTGCAAATCAATGGAATATATTAGATACACAATATACTGGATAAATATGCATAGCAATTTAGTGTTTGATGAACACAAAGACTCCAGCTTTGGGGATAAGGATTCACTATTTGACAAAATCTTCTGGGAAAAATGGAAAACAGTATGACTAAAATAATATAAACCAACATACCCTATACAAGGATAAGGTCAAAATGGGTATATAATTTAGACATAAAAGGTGATACCATAAGTAAATTAGAAGAAGATAGAATAGTTTGCCTATCAATCTATGGAAAAGGGAAGAATTTATGATCAAATGAGACAGAGAACATTCCAAGTTATAAAATGATCATATCAATTTAAATTAATTAATTAAATTAATTAGTTAATAAATTAAATAAAAAAATAAAAAAATAAAAATCATATCAAATTTAAAAATGTTTTGTACAAAGAAAACTAATGTAAGCAAGATTAGAAGGGAAATAACAAACTGGGGAAATATTTTATAAATAATAATAATAATAAAATAAATATTGTTATTTGTTTATTTATTTATTAAATATTATTTAAATATTTATTAAATAAAAATAAATAAATAAATATAAATAAAAAGACCTCTGATAAAGGTCTCATTTCTCAAATATTTAGAGAATGAATTAGAATTTATAAGAACACAAGTCATTCCCCATCTACAAATGGTCAAAAATATTAACAACCAATTTAAGGTGAAGAAATCAAAGCTATCAATAATCATATGAGAAAATGTTATAAATCATTCTTGATTTGAGAATGCAAATTAAAACAACTCTGAAGCACCTCCTCATACCTATGAGATTAGCCAATATGACAATAAAGGAAAGTGATAAATGTTGGAGGGGATGTGACAGCAATGAGACTCTAATGCATTGTTGGTGGAGTTGTAAACTAATCCAACAATTCTGAAGGGTAATTGGGAAGTATGTCCAAAGGGCTATAAAACTTTGCCTGCCATCTCATCATGCAATACCATTACTGGGTCTATATCCCAAAGAGATCATAAGAAGTAAAAAAGGACTTACTCATATGAAAATATTTATAGCAGCTCTTTTTTGTGGTGGCAAAGAAGTACAAATTGAGGGGATGTCCATCATTTGGAGAATGGCTGAACAAATTGTGGTAGTCTATGATGGTGATGGAATACCATTGTGCTATAAGAAATGATGAGCAGGATGATTTTAGAAAAAGCTAGAAAGATGTACATGAACTGGTGAAGAGTGGAATAAGCAGAATCAGGAGAACATTGTACACAATAACAACAGGACAGTTCTGAAGGACTTATGACAAAGGATGCTTATTCACCTCCAGTGAAAGAACTGTTGAAATTGGAATGCAGACCAAAGCATATTTTTTCACAATTGTTTATTTAGGTTTTTATTTTGGAATTTTGGTGTTAAATGAGTATTCTCTTATAATAGTTACCAATATCTAAGTACATTTGCATGATAATACATGTATAACCCAGATCAAATTGCTTGCCATCTCAGAGAGTAGGGGGGAAAGGGAGAGAAGTAGACAATTTGGATCCTATAATTTCAAAAACCTACATTGAAAATTGTTATTATATGTAATTGTCAAATTAAAATATCTTTTAAAAAGAAAAAGGATATTTACACAGCAATCTTTAACTATGATACAAACTAGCTCAGTAATCATGTATAATTCTCTTTAACTTTCTGTATTCCATCTATAAAATAAGGAGTGTTGGACTAAGTCTTCTGGTCCAGCTTGAATACTTTATAGTTTCATTAACCTTAATTCTAGTTGTCAGGACTATATTATCCAAAAAGCTCTAGATAAAGTTCCTTCCATTATTGGGGTTCAAATGTGTGCCCAGAATATTCCCGTTTTCCTCTTTCTTTTGGCTAGTGTCCTAAGTAAGTAATACATCTTTTAACTCTATTCTTTCTTCTATTCCTTCATTCTCTTCAAAGAGCTTTGGTGGTGGTGATGGTGGCAGAGTTTGCACTACTACAATGTTAGACTTGCAAATCAGGAAGGAAGACACTTACTAGAAATATGACTCCAGGGAAGTCACTTAACTTTTCAGTGCTTCAATTTTTCTCATCTGTGAAATGAGAATAATAATACATGTACCAATTTTTACAAAGATCCAATGAGAAAACGGAAAGTGTGCTCTATTGAAATTTCATATCAATGTCTGTCATCATTATCGTCATCATTTGTGGTAGAAGTAGTAGCAGAGTGGAGGTGGTAGCAGTAGTTGTGGTTATATTAGAAATAGTAATAGTAGAGATAGTGGAATAATAATGGTGGCAGGAATGGTATTGGTAGCAGTGGTTGTGGTTATGATAGTAGTAATAATTGTTGTAATATTGGTGGTGGAATTAATCTTAGTGTTGTAGTAGTAGAAATAATAAGAGTGGTAGTAGTGGTAGTAATAGTGGTGGCATTGGTAATGGTGGTAGTGGTAAAAGTAGTGATAGTGGTGATAATGGTGGTGGTAAAAGCAGTATTAGTAGTAATGGTGGTAGTAGTGATACTAATAGTGGTAGTAGCATGAGGAGTGGTAGTGGTGATAGTGGTAGGGGTGATAGTGGTAGTAGTAGTGGTAGCAGTAGTAGTAGCAGTAGTAGAAGTAGAAGTAGTAATTATGGACTTAGGCATTTGCTATAGCTGAAGATAAGAAAGATGAGCTGCTTTAGGTCTGTAACTAAGTAGAAGACAGATTGACATGGAGTGGTTAGTAATGATGCTCTTTCTCATGTATTTTTCCCCCACTTCTGGTCCGTGCTGACCAAAGCTTGCATTCTTGAAGAAAGATAAAACTTGAGCTTTTGAGAAGATTGACTTCATTTTTTAGAAAAGACTAGTTTGTGGTATGATAGAAAGAGAACTGAATCTGGAATCCAAGGACCAAGGTAGAAATCCTGGCATCTGGGCCACTTAACCTTGAAACTCTCTTTCCTCACCTATAAAATGAGCAAGCTGGACTAGATGGTTTCTAAAGTTCTTTCTAGTCCTCAGTCTATGATAGGATGATCCTATTCCCAGCTTCTGCTAATTCTTTAAAACATCTTTGCCATCAGGGATGTTTTCTGTCCTATTCAGTTCTCTAACAGGATCAGAGGTCAAACAGAAAGGTCTGTGAGTCTGCTCAAGGTCCACCTCTATTTCAGAGTGTAATAATGGACACTGGCTTCATTCATGCTGCTCCACTATATTTCCCCTGGTATCAAAAGAGGATGTAGCAATTTTCAACTCCTAAGGATAGCAATGGTATTCTTTTCAGAAGAATGGAATCAAGCTGAGCTCCATCCTATCTTATCCCCTGGAACAAAAACCACTCTTAAATGATAGATTGCATAGGAGAAAATCAGCAGCAGCTGCTTACACCAAAAGGAAAGTGGAATTTGGCCCAGGTTCAGCAGCTTTATTTCACACTGCTTTTAGTACTCACAGACAAATGTGGTAATGGAAATTTAATTCCTAGAGTTGTTCCATCAGCTTTTTTATTTTACCTTGAGTTCTTTTAAATCCAATGGAGCCTCAGTTTCACTGATTACAAAAAAATAATCTCATGGTATTTATTCCCTCAGGGTGGAAAAAAATACAGTGACCTGTTTAACTCTTGCTGAATTTCTCTGGATGAGCTGATATAACTATTAATATTTTGAAATGAGATGAAGAGAAACATGAAGTTGAATAAAGATCATAGATTTTAGAGCTCATGGGGAACTTAGAAATCATCTAATTCAGATGTTTTTAACCTCTATTGTAGTTGTGTCATCAACCCCTATGGCAGTCTGATGAAGTCTCTAAAGCCATTTTCAAAATAACATTTTAAAATAATTGAACAAAGTGTTAACATTTTGTGGAGATATTACTGAAAATAAATACATTTTCCCCTATCCAAGTTCACGGACGCTGTGAAATCTATCCGTGGACCCCTGGATATCCGGTCTCCTCATTGTACAGGCAAGGAAACTGAGGCCTAGGGAAGAAAAAGGACTTGCCCAAACTTATGTAGCTATAGTAAGGAGGGAGAATGCCTGATTGATGAATTTTCTACTAATCCAGTTGATATTATAGAACAAAAGGGCTAGTGAAAGACAATGAAAATCTTAAAGAAACTGAAAAGAAATGTTTTCACTATTACCCTTTTAGAAGAAGTCAGAACTTCATGAACTTAGAGGGCCTCCAACTGTTGGCTTAGACATATACAAAGACCTTTTTAAAAAGCTAGATATTCTTTTGGAACTCCTTCTAGGCAGGAGACAGCTCTGGGAACGATGAATTTTGACAGTGGAGAAGAGAGTCATCTATATAAGTAGAAGCATCCCTTACCTCTGATGAAGGGATTTCTCTCTCCTCCAGTACCACACAAAGGTCATGATAGTTTTCAACAGATTTAATCATCAAATAAGAAATGTTACCCTCAGCAGGGAGCAGGGACCAGGTCCAGTCAGTCAAGGCATGATCACAGAATTACTGAATTTGAAAACAAAGAGGGACTCCAGAGGTCATCAAGTCCATTCCACATATGAAAGGAATGCCCACTAGACAGGAGAATTTGTGGGGAGTCTCATTCATAGGATCTGAGTCTCATTTAAAGATATGGCCTAGGGAGTTCAAAAGAAGGACATGTTCAACAGAGACACTGTAATTGAAGTCAAGGGAGAACAATATGAGGACACCATGAGAAGGGAAAGGACATCACGTCCCTGTGGTGCTAGGGACCATCTATGCTTCCACGAACTCTTTTCACATGCCTACTCTTTCCACTGACATTGCATATGTGAAATAGTGTTCCCTAGGTTTGTGAGGCTTTGGGGAGAAAAGGCAGAGTATTTTGTTACTATTCTTGTGATATCACCTCAGAAAATGACATTGCTGTGAGCTAACTTTGTCTACTGGTTCACTAATAAACACTGATGGGGGCTCCTGAGCTATATTTACAGACATGTGAACCTATAGGCTACCTCACACCTGGTATAACAGCAGCCTGAGAGACAGTGTTTGAGTTCATCTTGAGGCATAATGGGAAGGTAAAGGTAGCAGACAGAGGATTGAAACCTACATCTGATGACACCAAGCCTGGTGATATTTCCACTATGATCCTAATTTTAAAAATCCCATATTTAAAACCCAACATGAATTGATCTAGCTCTTTTGTGGAACATATGTGTATATATATATGTATATATTCAATTTTTGTAATTAACAAATCCCTTCAGTTGGTGATTACCTACATCCACATAATCAGTACTTTATTTGTTTTAAACTGGTCCCTCTTTGACTAAGTATCTTTAAGATCTGTTATTGAACTTGCTCATGTGAGCAGTCTTCTAGAGACAGACTGTTAGGAGAACAGCCCATGGTGGATATAACTAAAGGACAGTTATGTTGTAAGCTTTTGAGAACAGAGACTATCTCAATTCTGTCTTCATATCCCCAGCACCTAGTACTGTGCCTGAAAAACGTAGATGTTCAATTAAGAGTTTCTGACTGATGGATTGCTAAAGAAAAATGGAGGAAGAAAGACTTCTTCTCCTCTGTGCTAAGGAGGGTAGGTTGGTAAAGCCCCTTATCTAAAATAAATATAATTCTACACTTGGAAGAAGCATAATTAAAGGTCATTTAAAAGGTTTACTTCAGGCTTTTCATTCTCTTCTGTTCTTCAACTTCTTCCACTTTTGCTCTGTTTCTTTTTCCCATCCTCATTCTCTCTCTGGGTCTGGAACATGTCATATCCCCATGAAAACAAAAGGCAGGGGGTTGTGATTTTATATAGGACCACATTGGAATGAAGTGTTTTTCCTTCTAAATTAATTGATCTGAATGAAGGCTTCCTGCCAGAAAGCATAAATTTTTTTTTTTCTAAACACTAAGAGAAAGGGCATTTCAGAGTGGCCTCAAATCATTTGAGATGGATTTAATACACAACAACAAAAAAGGTGACAATAAAAGACTATTAGCAATAAAGATGTAGAATAATTAAACATGATAATTAAAAATACTAATAAATACTAGCATTTATACAGCACTTTAAAGTTTGCAAAGTCCTTAACATATATCATCTCAGCTGATACTTAAAATATCTTTGTAACTTAGACTCTGTTATTATTCCCATTTTATAGATAAGGACACTGAGGTTAAAAGAGGTTTAGTTGTCCAGTGCCAGGGAGTGTCTGAGGCAGGTTTGAACTCAGCCTTTCCCAACTTCAAGTTCAGTCCCCTAACCACTATGCCATAGGTGTGAGAATTTAAAATTGAAGTGCCAAATGTATAAATTTGTCACTGTCCAGAGACAGGGATTCACAACTGACGAGGCTAACATATCTCTCAATTTCAAATGGGTCACTGTATCTTTGGATGTCTCAGGAAGAAAAAGATAAAGATTCTTTTTTGGGGGAAAATTTCTCTCCATCTTCAGCCATCTGGTTGGTAGATAAAATTGTTTTCAGAATAGCAATGGAGATCATTTGTATTCATGTGTCATGGAAATTTAACGGCCTTAGCTATTTCTATGTAGACTGAAGACCTATGTAGTCAGAAACACTAACGCTACCAGTATTTGCCTTCTGTGTAGACTTGAAAAATGTTTAAAAAAGGCATAGTTGATTTATAGACCCAATCCTCTTGGGTGAATACATTACTTCCTGGGGGTAAGTTATATCCCTGGGGAATATCATAAATTCTTTTAGGCCACTCTAATACTATTCATTATATCTTGACACCCCCCAATTAATAGTATCCTAATGGATACTAAGATTCATGTATTCAGTGTTTATTTAGATCCCACTTTATTCAAGGCACTGTCCTAGGCTGAATAGGAATTAAAAAGACACACTCCTTGACTTTAAAGGATTTTAGCTTGGGCAAGTCACATCCAGACAACCTCCATCCTTTCTTCCCCTCTCTCCACCTTTCCTGGAGATGTAGTACAGGCATATCATTGTTTCCTTAACTGAAGGCATGTCAAGAAAGAAAAATGAAGAAAATCTTCCTTTAGTTTCAAGATGATAGTGGGAAATACAGGGCAGTGAAAATTAGAGAACCTCAGTTCTATTACTAGCTTTGTCACTCATTCGATGAGGCAGTTTCTATCTCTGGATCTCTGTTTCTCCCTCTGCTTCAAATGAGAGTTAAATTAGATGATTCCTATGGCCCTTTCACCTCTAATATTCTATAATGCTAATTTCATAGCAAATCGTGACTTTGATAAGGGAATTTTCCTTCATTAGTTTTATTACTATCTTTTTCCTTAAGACAAGTTATGAACCTTAAAAATTCCCCATTAGACCATTCACCATTTGGGCAATGAATCTACTTAGATCAGGAATGCGAGAACTCTACTTAGATCAGGAATTTGAGACCTCTACTCCACCCGTACTTAAGCAAGCCTGCTTTAGGGGAAAAAACTCCTTGCTGAACAATGAAAAGTACTTAAACCCATACTTAAGCCATGCCTATTTTAGGACTGATACAAAGGAGTGCTAAGTACTTATAAAGGTCAGGCAACTTGTGAACTTACAAGGAGCAAAGAGGAAAAAAACTTACTCAGAGATCCTAGTCTACTCAGATGTGAATTACTCAAAAGATTAGTCTACTCAGGTGTGAATTACTCAAAAGATTAGTCTACTCAGGTGTGAACTAAGAATGGTCTTTCCTTTGAAAAACATCTACTGTGATTGGTAGATATAAGGACTTAGGGGAGGTGACATAGGAGAAAATGCCCTTTAAATAGGAACTCAGATTCATTCAGAGAGACATTCAGATTCAGGATTGAGCTGGTGAAGTCATCTGAGATGGAGCTGGCCTGGTGTCACTAGAATCCTTGCTTGGACATATCTTGTGGTGAGTGATTAAGATTAAGGACTGACTGATCTTTCTTTAGGGCTTAGGCCTGGATTGGCCAGGGCTGCCTGGGCCGGCCTATCCTTTTCTCATTTATTTTCCTTTCTCTCTCTCTCTCTCTCTCTCTCTCTCTCTCTCTCTCTCTCTCTCTCTTTCTTTAATTCCTCATTGTATTAATTAATTAAAATCCGTATAAAACCTAGTTGACTTAGGTATATATTTAATAATTGGGAATATTTCCCTGGCAACCACCTTATATATTGATTTAAAAACAAGATACTGTAGTGAAAACATATTTTCTGCAGTCACAATTTACTCATCTACTCTTTTATCTACTACAATTTAAGTCTTCCACTATTTTATCTCTTACAGTTTATGACATCAACCATTTTAATTTTTACAAAGTCATATAGCTATCAATCAATTAATAAGCATTTACTGAACACCTACTATGAGCCAGACACTGTGCTAAGTGTATATTGTTTGCCTAGATCTACCATTAAGTCTAGATTGACAAAGACAGAAGGGGCTATCAGATGATAGGTGACAGCATTCCAGGAAAGGAGGTAATTCAATTTTATCCCCCATTAATGTTGGTGAGAGATGACCCTTTGATGGATTATAATGATGGGACTCTGGGTGTAGTGGGAGGATTCTGGAAGTGCTGATTACATTATAAGAGGGATTGGTCTAAGGTCTATGAGGCAAACTGAAGGAATAGAGGTCTCCTTGGAAATGGTGATGGAGATGAAGAATCCTCTCCTCCCCTCAACCCTAGGTATTGAAGCCATAGGGTAAAACCCAACTATCCCATTGATAGCTACGAGTCTGAATTCAGTTTTGGATGATAGAAAATAATTTTATAGTTAGGAAAATGGAGTTTAGTTAAACAAGGCAATATAATTATATCAGATAATAATGGTGTCAAACAAATGTTATTGATAACAAATTTTTGATAGTTCATAAAAAAGAGATAACCATAAGCTGACTCTGAAAATTATATTGTAGGAAGATTTTCTAGATGAGATAGTAATTGAAATAGCCAAAGAATTGTAGGGAGGGGAAGGTATTCTAGGTGGAAATGCACTTGGGTTTAGGTTTAAGAATTGTTCAGGATATGGAATATGAGTTGGAATCTGTCTATAGGCAAAGGGCCTGGAATGGATCTTTTCACAGTACCTAATTTATTATCGTTAAGTCAAGAGTTATAATAGCATATAATTCCCTTATTAATGTATGGGCTATCTCATGTTTCCCTTAGAAGTACCCTACATGGCTCCCTTCACTCTTCACCATCAACTTCCTTAAGAGTGAAATTCTTCCAGTTATAACATTGGATATTAGTCTGTCTTTGGACTTTCCATTGGAGTGGAGATCTTGATCAGTCTGATTACTGTCATCTTGAGCTGAAGGATTCTGGAAGGTTACTGTGAGTCAGAATAAATATGAAGCTTCCAGTCTGCTCTATGAAGGGTTCCAGAGTTCATATGTGTTTATGATGCCTTCAGACAGAGAAATGACTTAAAATGAAACAAAGCTGATGAGCCAATTCCTAATCTTTCCCTAGATTCCTAGCTTTCATTTGAAATTGGGTGAGGCCTGCTATAGATTCAGGATGATTTCCAGATGTCCTCTTAGGTGAGTTTCATCTCAGGACCTGATCTTGGTAAAATTATTGTCTAAGGAATGTTTTTCTAGGGATCCCCCCTCTCATTCCTTTGGCATATCTTCCTTCTCCCTAGTTTTCTTGGCTCTTCCAGATACCAGATAATTCCATACTTACCTATAAATATTGAGGGTGTTCTCCATAGTGTTCCATTTGGGTCTAATATTCTAGGTCTAGGAGGTGATGTGAGAAATGTCCTCAGGTTCCTGTGAAGAAGGAAAAGGGAATAGCCTGGCCCCATGATCCTCTGGCTTTCTGGTAATAAATTCTAGTGAACATGGAATGCATACCCACATAGGGGGCTGTGACTTCCCCCTCTGGAAAGCATGCCATAGGCTTGTCATCATGGTTCTAGGTAGTTATCCATGATTTAGAAGCTTCAATCAGTAAAATATAAGACTTGAGCTAAAACAAGTCCTTGCCATTTATATACACACTTTTACTTCACTGTAGGATAGATCAGGTAGCACTTTCACCTCTGAAAAATTGAGATAATTTTTTGCTCCTAAGAGAGAATGTGCCAGAACTCTATGAAATATACACACCACAAAATCCATGTTTGGAGTGTCTAAGTCCACAAGTATGCTTTCTCCCGCTTCAATGGGTAATTAGGAAGATGATGCCAAAATTGAATTTTACTTAGACATGTGTATGCTACAATGGAAAGAATATTGGATTTGGAATATGAGGACCTGGGTTCTAATTTTAATTCTGATATTTTCTTCCTGTGAATTTTAGATTTACTCCACCCTGCTTAGTCTAGCAATGAGGAATGTATACACCCCTACTTAAGGATTAAGTGTTGAAAAGGATGGCCTATGAAAGACATGTGCTAGCAAATGACACGTCAGAAACAACTGACAGATCCCCTGGGTTGTCCCAAGTCAAGCTTAAGCTACCATTGATACATGTGAGACACAGGGAGTGATGTAAAAAAAAAAAGTCTATATATTTGCTTCACTTTCTCTTGCCAATCTCTCTTTTTGTTGGCGGAGGTATGGAGCTTGGCATCTCTGTCTCTCTTGGAGATGTTGGGTTCAATTAGTGGTTTGACTCATGGCAGCATTTTGGCATGTTGGCATCTTGGCTGAGTCAGGTGAGGCATCTTCCCTGAGCTCTCTCAGAGTTTAGGTTGATTCCTTTTTTTCCCCTTTAATTTGACTAAATTTGACTAAAACACTATCCTCCTAGGAGGCCCCTCGTCTCAGAGGAGGCCTCATGGCTAGAAGGACTCTCAACTCCCCTTGGCTCAGGCGAGGCCGGAGAAATCTTATACCCTTTTCTATCTTTCTTCTTCTTAATTCCTTCCCTCTATGTTAATTAAACGACCATAAAATTCCCAAACTGACTTGAGTATTTTTATTAGGATTGAATTAAAACCCTGGCAAGTGTAGTATAATATATTAGTAAAAAAATCCCTAAATTTACCCCTTACATTCCTGTGTGATATTGGGAAAAATCACTTTACCTCTCTCCACTTCATTTTACTATCTGTAAAAGGGGGAGAGGTAGCTTAAATGGACTCTAAAATATCTTCCACCTCAGAGTCTGTAATATATAAATGAATCTGTATATATAAATGTGCTATGTGCATTCATATCATGGTAGCCCTATATAAATGTGTATGGAAACATAATGCTATTGTATATACTTATGCTGTTGACTCTTGTCTGTTGACCATTAATTCCTAATACATGTTGAGCCCTTTCTCTCTCTCTCTCTCTCTCTCTCTCTCTCTCTCTCTCTCTCTCTCTCTCTCTCTCTCTCTCTCTCTCTCTCTCTCTCTCTTTCTCTCTCTGTCTGTCTGTCTGTCTCTCTCTCTCGCTCTAACACTTTGACCCCTATGACAAAATATTCTGCAAGCTTAAGTCTTAAGGCAACATCATAAGCAGTTGAAAATACTCTATATAGACCACCAAACACAATCACCAAAATATACATGAATATATTGTAGCTATTGTAGTGGGAAATAAATGGACAAGGACAAATATTCAATGCAATAATTATTTTATTGCTGAAAAAACAATAACAACCTATTCTCAACTACTCCACTCTAAAGAAATACTTACAGAAACTTTTGAGCAAAGCAAACACTAATATTGTATCACAGATTTCATAGACATGAGTACTCCCTTCAATGCAGCAAAAGTGACTTGTTCAATAAATTCCTGGAAGAAAATTTGAATTTATTTTCCTCTAACTATAAGCCTGGCAGCTAGGTGGCTCAGTGGATAAAGTGCCAGGGCCTGGAGTCAGAAATACTCATCATTTTGAGTTCAAATCTGGCTCAGATCCCAGCTGTGTGACTCTGGACAAATCACTGAAACTTGTTGGCCTCTATTTCTTCATTTGTAAAATGAACTAGAAAAGGCAATGGTAAACCATTCTAGTATCTTTGCCAAGAAAATCCCAAATGGGGTTATGTAGAGTTGACCACAACTGAAAAAAATAACTGAACAACAACAAACAATAAGCTCTCTATATTTGTCTATACATGCTCATAAACTCAGCCCAAAAAGTGGAGAGCAGTCAATAATATTCTAAGGAATCTTTTCTAATTTTTGAATAGCAAAGAGCATATAGATTTTTCCATCAATTAACCTAAACTCTTGTCATACGATCAACCCATTTTCCCCTCAGTTATGTGGAGAGAATCTTTTGTTCCATGTCTCCTGCACAATTCTTTGATTTTAATGGGCCCCAAGATGTTCACACTCTCTACCTAACTCCAGTGCTCTTTGGACAACGTTTAGTTTTACTATTTTAAAGACTTGTATTTTGGATCTTGTGGCCATTTAAGAATATATTGATGTGTGGGGGCAGCTAAGTGGCTCAGTGGATTGAGAACCAGGCCTGGAGATGGGAGGTCCTGGGTTCAAATTTTGGAATAGACACTTCCTAGTTCTGTGATCCTGGACAAGTTACTTAACACCTAGCTCTTTCCTGGAGCTTCTGCCTGGGAACTGATACTTAAACTCAACTCTAAAACAGAAGGGAAGGCTTTTAAGAAAAAGACATTGATACAAATAAAGATGGACCTTTGTTTAAGGAAGATCCTTGGATTCTAAAAAAGAATTACCCAGTTTCTCAAAGAAAATTGCTTTACAAAAATAAATAAAAATATATTTAAAAATATAGGTTTACAAAGGTAGGAATAAGTTGTGATTTGTGATTTCCCTGTCTAGATTTATTTAATCTGACTGAAAATTTAAAAATCAGATTCTTTCAAGTGCAACATAATCATAAGATGTGTTTCTGACTTTCATTTATACTTAGCAAACATTTATTAAACATTTATTATGTAACTGACAAGGAATCTAATGGGTGAGAAAATATGAATCTAAATATATTTAAGACATATAGAGTAGATACAAAGTGTAGTGAGAGAAGTTCCAAAATGCACAGAAACTGCAAAGAATTGATTGACAGCACTCAAGTCTCAAAATTCTCCAAGAGCTGGCTGGGTGAGCATTCCAAGCTGTTGAAAGGACAGGTTTCCAACTGTCTGTCTGGAACTGAAAGTCAAGCCTGAAGGGTGCGATTCTGGTCTCTCCCCAGACAAACTCATCTTGTAATCTGTCTGCCTTTGAATAAAACCAACAAGGTTGAGAGGAAGATTTCCCCATACATTCTGGGGGACAGAGTGATTTTGGAGGAGCCTTTCTCTCTTTCCTGGAACATCTGAGGACTCAACAGCTGGATTCCTGCTACCTGACCTACCAAGGTAGCACACACTCTGTGTGTGAGATTCTGGGTTCCCTGTTGCATATTTCCTTAGTAATCTTTAATTTAGTTAGTTAGACAGGTTGGCTTAGGAAATTAACTATAGTGGGTTAAATATCTTGGGGCAAATAGTCAGATGCAAACCTTTCCCCTTTTCCTTCCCCATCATTCCTTTCTGTGTTAATAAATTCATTTTTATTAAATTGTGATTTTCCCCTTTGTATAAGCCCTTCCTCCCTTCCTAAATTCCCCATAACAAAAGTAACCTTAAAGGGGAGGGAATAAACATTTATTAAGTGCATAATATGTGGCAGGCATTGTGCTGTTATTAACAGTTAATGAAACTGAGGCAGACAGAGGTTAGACAACTTGTCTAGGCTCACAACTTGGCTAGGCTCATTTTTTTGAGGCTAAACCTAAACTCAGGTCTTCTTGACTTCAAACCCTAAACTCTATCCACTGTGCCCTGTAGGTACCCTAGTGAAGGGGATATCTTCTTGCAGACCACTAGACCTTCTAATTTTCTATTCTTCAAAACATCTTGGAAATCAACTACTCCAAACACTATTGACAGGCATTGTTTTAGAAAACAGTCTTCAGGATGTGGATTCAATAAATTGATCTCTTTCCTGAAGCAAGAGTGGAAGATTAGTGCTCATTTTTAAATATGTTTGCTAGGACACATTTCTGATGAAAGGTTGGGCACGTGTGTTTACATCTGTTTTCTGCCCCCCCCCTCCACCTCCCAAAGAATAAAATGAAAGGTAATGGTATTTGTTAGTAGAATAAGTCATATTGCTAGGAATGCCCCATTAGTTTTAAACCACTGGTCAAACAATTATTTTCAGCTCTTTGGGTGGGGTGTTTTTTTCTTGGAATTTGTTCCTTCCTCTGGGCAGTACATGTAGGTCCTAATGCCTCTGTGGTTCCCAGTATTAAAGGAATCTTTACTATTTGGCACTTTCCTGAACTTGCCTGAAATAAACTTTGCACAGCGATTTTTTGGGTAAAATTTATCCATATTTTATTTTATTTTTATCTATTTGGTTAAAGATATCCCCCTTTCCTTTTTAATTTTTAATTTAAAATTATTTACTTTTATATTTTATTTTACCAATTACATATAATAATAAATTTCCACATGAAGTTTCCAAAGTTATATTATTCAAACTGTTTCTCTTCTTTCCTTGAGCTGGCAGGCAATTTGATCTGGGTTATATATATATATATGCATTATCATGCAAAACATAATTCTATATTGCTCATTTTTGTAAGAGAATACACATATAAAACCCAAACCCTCCAATAAAAATCCAAATAAATAAGTGAAAAAAAATTAGCTTTCATCTGCATTCCTATTCCAATAGCTCTTTCTCTGGAGGGAGATAGCATTCTTTGTCCTAAGTCCCTCATAATTGTCCTGGATCATTGTACTGCTGAGAGTAACTCAGTCTATCAGAGCTGATAACAGTATCGCTGTTACAGTGTGCAGTGTTCTTCTGTTTCTCGGCAGGAATTTTAAACAATATTCTGCCCATTTCTCTGTATTCCTGTTCCATAAACTGATTATAATATATTATTTGGTACCAAAATACCTCAACAATAATAAAATAAAAAAATGGCCAAGTTACATTCATTCAAACTAAAGAATGTTAACATTGTTCAGAGTAATACTGAGATTTGATTTCCTAAAGATTTCACAGAGAATATTTACTGAACTATGTTTCTCCTACAAAATTTTACAAACTTTACAAGTTTTTATTAATCTTAATTTTAAATTATTATGTTGGTAACTTTAATTTTAGTGCTGTGGACAAATCTCTACAAAAATGCAAATAAAGCCTTTTACAAAGTCCTTACAGAAAATACTCAAAGGTGCAGAATAACATTGCTCTATCATTTTCTTTTATAGTTTGCTGATTAAAAAAAATTCTAAACTCAAACACCAAAGAAGAGCATTTCTATACAAAAAATAGAACACAAGAAGAAAATTCTACAGGAAATCATGAATCCCCATTTCATACTACTTTCTTTAAATATACAAATAAATATATATAATACTTTCTACATTTTACTTTCAAAAATGCCATCTTTGCCTATGCTTAATTCTGTTCTTCCTTCTGTTCTCTTTGAGACATTTTAAAAATTATGAGATAAGTCCCCTTAAGAACTCAGAGTTTGTAGTTTTCTGATATGCTTAAAAAAAAACAACCTTTACCTTCTGTCTTAGAATCAATATTAAATATTCTAAGGCAGAAGAGTGGTAGGGCAATTGGAGTTAAGTGACTTGTCCGAGGTCACATAGGTGATATGCTTAATTTTTATTTAATTTTTTGTACAAATTACATGTAAAACATTTCCACATAAGTTTTCCCTAAATTATATGTTCCAAATTGTCTCTCTTTTCTTTCCTCTCCTTTCTTGCTTGTGGATAGTGTTTTTTAGATCCCTGCAGATTGTTCAGGGACATTGCATTGACACTAATGGAGAAGTCCATTACGTTTGATTGTACCACAATGTATCAGTCTCTGTGTACAATGTTTACCTGGTTCTGCTCCTTTCGCTCTGCATCACTTCCTGGAGGTTGTTCCAGTCTCCATGGAATTCCTCTACTTACTATTATTCCTTTTAGCACAATAGTATTCCATCACCAACATATACCACAATTTGTTCAGCCATTCCCCAATTGAAGGGCATCCCCTCATTTTCCAATTTTTGGCCACCACAAAGAGTGCAGCTATGAATATTCTTGTACAAGTCTTTTTCCTTATTATCTCTTTGGGCTACAAGCCCAGTAGTGCTATAGCTGGATCAAAGGGCAGACAGTCTTTTATCGCCCTTTGGGCATAGCTCCAAATTGCCCTCCAGAATGGTTGGATTAATTCACAACTCCACCAGCAATGAATTAGTGTCCCTATTTTGCCACATCCCCTCCAGCATTCATTACTTTCCATAGCTGTTATGTTAGCTAATCTGCTAGGTGTGGGGTGATACCTCAGAGTTGTTTTGATTTGCATTTCTCTGATTATAAGAGATGTAGAGCACTTTTTCATGTGCTTATTAATAGTTTTGATTTCTTTAGCTGAGAACTGCCTGTTCATGTCCCTTGCCCATTTATCAATTGGAAAATGGCTTGATTTTTTGTACAATTGATTTAGCTCTTTGTAAATTTAAGTAATTAAATCTTTGTCAGAGGTTTTTATGAAGATAGTTTCCCAATTTGTTGCTACCCTTCTGATTTTAGTTACATTGGTTTTCTTTGTACAAAAACTTTTTAATTTGAGGTAGTCAAAATTGTTTATTTTACATTTTGTGACTTTCTAAGTCTTACTTGGTTTTAAAATCTTTCCCTTCCCAAAGGCCTGACATGTATACTATTCTGTGTTCACCTAATTTACTTATAATTTCCTTCTTTATGTTCAAGTCATTCACCCATTCTGAATTTATATTGGTGTGGGCTGTGAGGTGTTGATCCAAACCTAATTCTCCCACATGTCTTCCAATTTTCCCAGCAGTTTTTATCAAATAATGGATTTTTGTCCCAAAAGCTGGGGTCTTTGGGTTTGTCATATACTGTCTTGCTGAGGTCATTTACACCAAGTCTATTCCACTGATCCTCCTTTCTGTCTCTTAGCCAGTACCAAATTGTTTTGATAACCACTGCTTTATAGTATAGTTTGATATCTGGGACTGCAAGTCCTCCTTCCTTTGTTTTTTTTTTTCATGATTTCCCTGGATATCCTTGATCTTTTCTTCTTCCAAATGAACTTTGTTATGGTTTTTTCTAATTCAGTAAAGAAGTCTTTTGGTAGTTCAATGGGTATGGCACTAAATTAGTAAATTAATTTGGGTAGGATTGTCATTTTTATTATGTTAGCTCATCCCACCAATGAGCAATCAATATTTTTACAATTGTTTAGATCTAGTTTTAGCTGTGTGGAAAGTGTTTTGTAGTTGAGTTCATATAGTTCCTGTGTTTGTCTCGGCAGATAGATTCCTAAGTATTTTATATCGTCTAGGGTGATTTTGAATGGCATTTCACTTTCTAATTCTTGCTGCTGGAATGGGTTAGAGATATATAGAAATGCTGATGACTTATGTGGGTTTATTTTGTATCCTACAACTTTGCTAAAGTTGTTGATTATTTCAAGTAACTTTTTGGTTGATTCTCTAGGATTTCTTAAGTAAACCATCATATCATCTGCAAAGAGTGATAGCTTGGTCTCCTCATTGCCAATTTTAATACCTTCAATTTCTTTTTCTTCTCTAATTGCTACTGCTAGTGTTTCTAGTACAATGTTAAATAATAGAGGTGATAATGGGCATCCTTGTTTTACTCCTGATCTTATTGGAAAGGCTTCTAGTTTATCTCCATTGCAGATGATGTTTGCTGATGGTTTTAGATATATACTGTTTATTATTTTTAGGAAAGGCCCTTCTATTCCTATACTTTCTAGTGTTTTCAATAGGAATGGGTGTTGTATTTTATCAAAGGCTTTTTCTGCATCTATTGAGATAATCATGTGGTTTTTGTCAGTTTGCTTGTTAATATGGTCAATTATGTGGATGGTTTTCCTAATATTGAACCATCGTTGCATTCCTGGTATGAATCCTGCCTGGTCATAGTGGATGACCCTTGTGATGACTTGCTGGAGTCTTTTTGCTAGTATCCTATTTAAGATGTTTGCATCTATATTCATTAGGGAGATTGGTCTATAGTTTTCTTTCTCTGTTTTTGATCTGCCTGGCTTTGGGATCAGTACCATGTTTGTGTCGTAGAATGAATTTGGTAGAATTCCTTCTTGGCCTATTCTGTCAAATAGTTTGTATAATATTGGGATTAGTTGTTCTTTGAATGTTTGATAGAATTCATTTGTGAATCCATCTGGACCTGGGGATTTTTTCTTAGGGAGTTCTTTGATGGCTTGTTCAATTTCTTTTTCTGAAATGGGGTTGTTAAGGTAATTTATTTCTTCCTCTTTTAGTCTAGGCAATTTATATTTTTGTAAGTATTTATCCATATCACTTAGATTGCCATATTTTTTGCCATATAATTGGGCATAGTAGTTTTTAATGATTGCCTTAATTTCCTCTCCATTAGAGGTGAGGTCTCCTTTTTCATCTTCAATACTGTCAATTTGGTTTGTTTCCTTCCTTTTTTAATTAGACTCACTAGTACTTCGTCTATTTTATTTGTTTTTTCAAAGTACCAGTTTCTAGTCTTATTTATTAAATCAATAGTTCTTTGACTTTCAATTTTATTAATTTCTCCTTTGAGTTTTAGGATCTCTAATTTAGTCTTCATCTGAGGATTTTTAATTTGTTCACTTTCTAATTTTTTAATTTGCATGCCCAATTCATTGACCTCTGCCCTTCTTAATTTGTAAATATATGAACTCAAGGATATAAATTTCCCCCTGAGTACTGCTTTGGCTGCATCCCATAGGGTTTTAAAGGATGTCTCATCATTGTCATTTTCTTCAATGAAGTTATTTATTGTTTCTATGATTTGTTCTTTAACTAACTGGTTTTGGAGAATAGTATTGTTTAATTTCCAATTAATTTTCAATTTACCTCTCCATGTTCCCTTACTAATTATTCTTTTCATTGCATTGTGATCTGAGAAAGTTGCATTTATTATTTCTGCTCTTTTGCACTTGTTTGCAATGTTTTTATGCCCTAATACATGGTCAATTTTTGTGAATGTACCATGTGCTGCAGAAAAAAAGGTATATTCCTTTTTATCCCTATTTATTTTTCTCCACATGTCTACTAACTCTAATTTTTCTAAGATTTCATTCACTTCTCTTACCTCTTTCTTATTTATTTTTTGGTTTGATTTATCTAGAGCTGCTAGAGGAAGGTTCAGGTCTCCCACTAGTATAGTTTTTCTATCTATTTCGTCCTTGAGTTCCTCTAGTTTCTCCTTTAGAAATTTGGATGCTATGCCATTTGATGCGTACATGTTGAGTACAGATATTTCCTCACTGTCTATACTGCCTTTTATCAGGATGTAATTACCTTCCCTATCTCTTTTAACTAGATTTATTTTTACATTGGCTTTGTCGGATATCATGATTGCAACTCCTGCCTTCTTTTTGTCAGTTGATGCCCAATAGATTTGGCTCCACCCTCTTACTTTCACCCTATGTGTATCTACCTTTCTCATATGTATTTCTTGTACACAGCATGTGGTAGGGTTTTGGACTCTAATCCACTCTGCTATTCGCTTGCATTTTATGGGTGAATTCATTCCATTCACATTCAGAGTTATGATTACTAGCTGTGTATTTCCCAGCATTTTGATTTCTGCTCCTTTACCTGCCTTTTCTTCTTTCACTATTTCCTTCTACACCAATGTTTGCTTTTGAACAGTCCCCCTTGTTCCCACCCTTATTTTACTTCCCTTTCTACCCCCTCCCAATTTATCCCCCCTTATTTTCCTTGTAGTCTTTTAAAATTAACCCCCCGCTCCCTCCCTCTCTTGTACTGCTTCCCTCCCCACCAGACTGTTTGTTACCATTCTACTCCCCTATAGGGTGCAAATCTATTCTCTGCCCCCAATGGATTGGATTGTTTTTCCCTCTTTGAGTCACTTTCAAAGCATGTAAAAGTTGAGTATTTCCTGTCTCTGACCTCTTTACCCTTCCAGTGTATTGATGTTCTCCCCCCTCCCACCATGAGCTTCTTTATGACATATAAATTTACCCCCATTTGTTTTGTTTCCCATTTCTTTTAATATTAACCTATTTTAAGCTCTAGTTATATATATATATATGCATATATATATGCATACTCATGCATATGTAGTTTTGAATGCATATATCTATATACCTATTTATGTCTTGTCCTTTCATCCTATACAGTTTGTTGCTGTTCCCTCTAAGTATACTTCTTTTTGCTGCCCAGGTAATAACAACAGTTTTTAAGAGTTACCAATGACCTCTTTTCTTATAGGGATACATATCATTTTAACTTATTGAGTCTCTTAAAATTTTTTTTGTTTTTGTTTTTCTTTTTTCCCCTCTTTTTAAATTACCTTTTGATGATTCTCTTGAGTTCTGTGCTTGGACATCAAATTTTCTGTTCAGGTCTGTTCTTTTCTTTACGAATTCTTAAAATTCTTCTATTTTGTTAAATGACCATACTTTCCCCTGTAAGAATATAGTCAGTTTTGCTGGGTAGTTGATTCTTGGTTGTAGACCTAGTTCCCTTGCTTTCTGGAATATTGTATTCCATTCCTTTCTTTTTTTCAGTGTGGATGCAGCCAGATCCTGAGTTATCCTGACTGTGGTTCTTTGGTATCTGAATGACTTCTTCTGGACAGCTTGTAATATCTTTTCTTTGGTCTGATAGTTCTTGAATTTGGCTATAACATTCCTGGGTATTGTCAGTTGGGGATTAAGTACAGGAGGTGATCTGTGGATTCTATCAATCTCCACTTTTCCCTCTTGTTCAAGGATTTGGGGGCAGTTTTCTTTAATAATTTCCTGTAATATAATGTCCAGCCTTTTTCTTTTGTCATGGTCTTCTGGTAGGCCAATAATTCTTAAATTGTCTCTCCTTGAACGATTTTCTAAATCCTATGTTTTGTGAATGAGATGCTTCATATTTTCCTCAATTTTTTCATTCTTTTGGTTTTGTTTTATAGTGTCCTGCTGCCTTGTGAGGTCGCTCGATTCTAGTTGTTGTATTCTGGTTCTTAAAGACTGGATTTCATCCTTAGTTTTTTGGTCGTCCTTTTCCTTCTTGTCAGATTTTCTTTGGAGGTCATCTTTCATCTTCTTCACCTCATCTTTCATCTGCTTTGCCTCATTTTTCATCTCCTTTGCCTCATTTTCCAGATGGTTGATTTTGGCTTTCAAGACACTATTTTCTGTTTCCAGATGACTTATCTTAGTTTTTAAGTTCTTTTCCCAATTGTCTTCAGCCTCTCTTAATTGTGTTTTGAATTGCATTTTGAATTCTTCCAAAGCCTGTATCCAATTCGCTGGGATTTCTGATTTTTCCTTGGCTGGGTCCTCCCCCTCTGTTTCATTCTCTCTTTGCTCATTACCTGTGCAGAAGCTGTCTATTGTAATTTCTTTCTTCTTTTTCTGTTGTTTGCTCGAGTTTACCCCTTCTTTGCTCCCTGTATTTGGCTGTGCTCTTGCTCCTCTCATTTTGTTTTGGTTTTGGGGCTGTCAGTCTCCCCTCTTGGAGCTTTGTCAGATCTCTTGGTACAGTCTCTAGGGGAGGAATGTTAGCTTCCCTGTCCTCTGGAGGCTTTTGATTGGATTGAGTTCAACTGGGCTGGGCTGTATGTGGTATGAAGCTCTGAGGCTCTGAAGACTCCTGGAAGGCTGGGCCATCCAGGCTCTCTCCAGTTCTCTCCAGCTGCTTCTCCTCTGTCCTCAAGTGCCTTTGTCTGCCTCCTTAAACTCTGAGGAGTTCTGATGGGATTAGATTTAACTGGATTAGTCTGGAAGTGCCCCAAGGCAATGGTGAGACTGGAGCCCAATGGAGGGACCCAGCCATGGCCATTTTCTCCCTGGCTTCCTCCCTGCTGTTCAAGCGGAATGCTCCTAGCCCAGCACCCCACTGCTCACAAGGTAGACCCTGCAAACCAGCACCTTTGCCCGCTCAGAGGTTCCCGCTGCTGCTGGGGGCTCAGCCCTCTGGGTTGTGGGGGAGGGGTCCTGGGACCTACCCTCTGCCTTCCCCTTAGCCCAGAGTATTCTCAGATTCCGACTTTTGGGGGGCGTACCTTTTGATTTGAGTCCAGAAGGAGGGTTCCCCGCTTCTGTCCTGTTGTTCAGATTGAATTTTGGTGCCCTAGGAGCATTCAGTTTGTATCAGTTAAGGAAGGGTCTTCCACAAGGTCTGAACTTTTGCTGCTTGCTAAGCTGCCATCTTGACTTGGCCTCCTTTCATTGGTATTCTTAATCCAATAATTCCCTTCTCTGGAGGGGGGATAGCATTCTTTGTCATAAGTCCCTCAAAATTGTTCTGGATCATTTCATTGCTGTTAGTAGCAAGGTGTATCACATTTGATCATTCCACAATTTTGCTTTTACTGTGTACAGTGTTCTTCTGGTTCTGCTTCTTTCATTCTGCATCAGTTCACATAGGTCTTTTCAGCTTTTTCTGAAATCATCCTATTCATCATTCCTTACAGCACAATAATATTTCAAGGTGATACACTTTGAATAGATTTTGTATTGTAACTATCTATATTGGTATCTCATCTCCCTATTAGAGTGTAAGCTCCATTACATCAAAGACTAAATTTTTATATAACCTTTTTATCCTCTCTCCTCCAAAGCCTCAAACACTGAGTGCTCTATACAGAGTAGTTGCTTGATGGATATTTGTTGGATTTTTAAAAAATGCACAGAAGCCAGATGTTACATCAGTATCATAGATGGAGTTGATATATTAGTTTGCTTTGAAATGTATTTCTTTTTGGCTAAAAATTTGCAAATCCCTTTTTCTGTCTCTTTCTCCCTATCTGTGTCTCTCTGTTTGTGTCTCTCTCTCAGTGTCTCAAAGTCTCTGTCTTTTTGTCTCTGTCTCTCTGACTGTATATGTCTCTCTGTTTCTGTATTTGTCCATGCCTCTCTCTGTCTCTGTCCCTCTCTGTCTCTGTCTATCTGTCCATCTGTCTGTCTGTCTGTCTTTCACACACACATACCCCTACCCTGCCCCACCACTTTTTAAACACTGTCCCTTCCAAATATTCCAATTAAATAAGAAAGTGTGACTCTGTACCTTGTGTCCTTCTATCTTTTTCTAGAGGTACTTAATATAATTCATCACAAGTCCTCTGAAGACATGGTTAATCAATGCTTTGATCAAAACCCTACCAACTTTCAGAAGGGTCTTTAGTATTGTATTTGCATTAATTATTCTCTAGTTTCTGTTCACTTTGTTTTGCATCAGTTCGTTCTATCTAAGAGTCTCTGAAATATTCTCATTTCTTACAGAACAATAATAAAGAATGTCTGGAAAAATTCTAAATAAAATATGAGCTCAGAGACTACATTGTTATATATTGTGATTATATGACAAAATTATACATTATATATTATAACCAAATATTATATACTATAATAAAACAGAATTTATACCATGACTGCAGGGATGGTTTATTATAAGGAAAACTATTGACATTATTGATTATATTAATAACAAAATAAAACCCCATATTTTCTTATCAATAGATGCAGAAAAAACCTTTGACAAAATACAACAGCCATTTCTATGAAAAAAACATAGTGCAGGATAAGGAAAAATGAATTTTTTCTTAAAATGAATTCAAAACATCTTCCTAAAATCACCAGCAATTATTATTTGCATAGGATATAAGCTAAATGCTTTCCTAATAAGATCAGGAGCAAATATGGATGCCACTTATTACCAATATTATTTAACATACTGTTAGAAACTCTATCAACATCAATAAGAGAAGAAAAATAAATTGAAGGAATCAGAATGCACAAAGAGGTAATAAAACTATCTCTGCATGTATATGATATGATAGTATATAAGGAAATACCTAAAGATTCAATGAAAAAGTTAGTTGAAACTATCAATAATTTTAATAATGTAGCAGCATATAAAATAAACCCACATAAATCACTAGTATTTTTATAAATGATTAATAAAGTGTTTTTACATAAATATAGTCAGATCTAAATAATTAGAACATTATTAATTGTTCATGGATGGACAGAACCAATATAATTAAAATGACAGTCCTACCTAAACTAACCTACTAATTCAATGCCATACCAATTAAGTTAACCTAAAATTATTTAATTGAATAAGAAAAAACCCCAACAGAATTCATTTGAAAGGACAAGATAACAAGAACATCAAAATAATTATTGAAAAATGGAAAGGAATGCGGTCTATTAATACCAGATTTTAATTGCCTTATGAAACAATAATTATCAAAACTATGTGGTACTGGTTAAGAAGGAGAAACTGGATAAGTGGTGTAAATCTTGAAATTTCTCAGACTTGTGAATGTTAAAAATTTTCCCATTAGGGAATTCTCCATTGGAACAATTCCCTATTGGGAACATTCCCCATTTGGAAAGTGAGAACTCTACTTGGATCAGAAATGGGAAGACTTCTACTCCACCCATACTTAAGACTGCTTTAGGGGAGAGAACTCCTTGCTAAACAATGAAAGTACTTAAACCCATACTCATAATGAGGCAACAAGTTCTTTAAGCCATGCCTATTTTTAGAATTTATACAATAGGGTGCTAAGTACCTATTAAAGGTCAGGCAACTTGTAAACTTGCAAGGAGCAAAGAGGTGAAAACTCACTCAGAGCTTTCCTGATGTGAATTACTCAGAAGTTTTAGTCTACCCAGAAAAGGTGAGAACAAGATATGAATTAAGAAGGTGATAACAAAATGTGAATTAAGAATGCTCAGTCCTTTGGAAAACGTCTACTGTGATTGGTGGATGTAAGAATTTAGGGGAGGTGACAAAAGAGAAAATGCCCTATATAAGGAGATGAGAAATCTGAGTAAGAAACAGTCAGCTGGGAAAGGCTGAATTGAAGGAGGCAGCTGGCAAAGGCTGCCTTGAAGGGTCTCTCTCTCTTGGGACTCTCTCGGGGACATTGGACACATTCTGATTGAGGATTGAGCTGGTGAAAGCAGCTGAGATGGAGCTGGCCTGGTGTCACTAGAATCCTTGCTTAGACAGATCTTGTGGTGAGTGATAAAAGACTGACTGATCTCTCTCTTAAGACTCAGGTCTAGGCCATGTTGGCTTAAGGCCCTTCATACTTATTCCTCTCTTTCTCTTTCTCTCTTTCTTTAATTCCTCATTGTATTATTAGTTAAAGTCTCTATAAAACCCAGTTGACTTGGGTATATTCATAATTGGGAATATTTCCCTGGCGACCACCTTATATTTGATTTAAAACAAGACACTGTGGTGAAAACATATTTTCTGCGGTCACAATTCACTCACCCACTCTTATATCTACTACAATTTAAGTCTTCCACTATTTTAATCACTACAGTTTACAGCTTTCAACCATTTTAAATATTACAATTTATGGCATTAACTCTTTTAACTGCCACAGTTTATGGCAGCTTCACTATTTTAAATATAACAGTTGGATAGGACAGACAGTAATAAAAGATTAAAATAACCTTGTATTTGACAAAAGCATAGATCTAGAGTTTTGGGATAATAAATCACTATTGGTGAAAGTTGTGGAATAACTGGAAACTGGTTAACAGAAACTAGGGATAGACCAATATTTCCACCACCTTATATGTGCGTGTGTGTGTATGTGTGAATAGATATGTGTATAGACACAAATATATAATGAAACCCTCATCAGAAAAAAAATCCCTGCTTCTCTTATCATTTTAAATATTGGTTTTTATGGTGGAATTAAAATATATTTAAATTACTTAGCCATTTGTAGTTTATTGAAATACATTGTACAGGATACTAGTATAAATTTATTTTCTCTGAAAATATTTTCTTGTTTTCCTTATGATTCTAATTAAATCAATGGTCCCTTTACTAATAGATTTTGTTCTATTTTTTATTATTAAATACTGGATTGCTGTGCCTGATTTACTTATTGAACTGATACCAGAAATCCACTTTTCTATTTACTGTCTAATACCAGATAATTTTAATTATTGCTGCTTTATAAAATAGCCTGTGACCTAGAAACACCACACCCATGATCATACTACTTTCACCCATTATTTCTCATGATAATCTTGACATTTCATTCCTCCATGTAAAATTTTTAAATGTGTTTCTCTAATTGTTTAAAGTATATTCTTGAATATCTATTTGGAAAGTAATAATCTGTAGAATGATTTAGGTAATATTTTAATTTTGATGATATTAGAATGCCCATGTAATAAATATAATCTCTCTATTTATTATTATTATTATTAGTGGTACTAAGAAGTATTACTTGTAAGCAGCAGTGCTTTTAAAAAAAATGATATATATATAGCTAAAATTTATAAAGTTTAATTAGTGCTTTACAAATATTTTATCCACACTCAATCCTGGGAGGTAGATGATATTATTATTCTGTCTTACAAATAAGGACATTGAGGCAGAAGTTAGGTGATTTGTCCAGGATCACACAGCTAATTATTTCTTGAAGCCAAATTTATATCTTTACTTCTCTAAAAAGTGATTTTGTACTTATACTTTTGAGTAACCCCAAAATTACCTCTAAAAGAAACACTCTTCAATTCCAATATTAGTCTGATGCTATTATATGGAATATAACAATATCCAAAGAATTCAAAACTGGTAGCATTCAGAGTGCAATGGAGAATTTTTTATGGAGGTAGGGATATACTGGAACATTTCTACAAGACCAAAAAGTATTACAAGCAAGAAATTTCAAATGTCAATCAGAATAATAAACAGTATCAAATAAATAAGCAGAAAATATAAGCAGAATATGTGAATGGGATAAAATGGCTTAATCATATGGAAAGAGAATAGTATAACTAGTGAATAACCTTTTGGTTCCTCTGGTATTCTTGTGATATTAGGAAAAATTGATTAAAAACTTCAGAATACTGGGTGGATGCTCTGCAGCAAACACATGAGAGGAAATTATAAGAGTTATACAAAACTGGCATAACCTACAAAAAGAGCAGTGTCATGATGATGTCACCAGATGATATAAATGATCCTTCAGGATCATATGTGTGTTCTGGACATATATGTTTTATGTATGCTTTTACAATTCACTTGGGTCATATCATATGTTCCCCATGTGCATTCCCTTTCATATTCATACTTTGTCCATGACTTTCTTACTCTTCATCCTCTCTGTTCATGGTTCAGCCACCCACATACTAAAGGAAGGTGCCTCAACTGTTATCTAGACAAGGTTTAAAGGATTTTCCCAGGATCATAATGCTACTAAGTGTCTAAGGATGGATGTGAACCTAGATCTTGTGACAAGGAAATCACTTTTAAAAGACTGATATATATTAATTTAAGGTCGCCAAGGAATTCAGCTATGTAATTCCTTAATGAAAACTCAAGTCAGCCATCAACCTTTTATGGAGTTTTAATTACAAACAGGAGGAAGAAAGGAATTAGAGAGAGAGAGAGAGAGAGAGAGAGAGAGAGAGAGAGAGAGAGAGGGAGAGAGAGAGAGAGAGAAAGGGGAGAGAAGGGAATAGGGCTTAAATACCCCTTCTGTTTAGGCTGGGCCAAAAGGCCCAAGCCCTTAGATAGCTGGGGCAATGAAAGGAGATCAGTCCCTATTACTCACGTGACCAAAAATGGAGAAACAGTCTCCGGGGCCCCCACCTTCAGCTTCCTTCAGTGCAAGCTTCTCAGAGCACACCGCAACCACTCTGACAAACTCCTCCATCACCTCGAGTCTTTAGACCCCCCTATCCTTAAGGAAACCATCCAAGTTCCCTCCCCTCAGTCCTCACATCTACCAATCACCTGTCCATCAATTTCCCTGTGCCAATGGAGGCTCTAGCTTAACCCAGGACCGCCCAGAGGTCTCTGGCTTTGCACATGTCCGTTGAAGGTCATATTTTCAAATGATTAAATCTTTGATCCTTTGCTACAGCCCTTTCTAAATCCTGTTAACCTGAGTAGGGTAGAGATTGGAATAATTAAATTTTGATCTAGGCTGCAGCCTTTACTCAATCCTGTTAGGACTGAATAGGGTGGAGATTGATTCCAAGTATCTCCATTGTGTCAATTCTAAAATCAATCATGACTCAAAGAACTTCCTGTTCTATGCTTAAGCATAGGTCAAAGTCCTTTCCATTGTTCAGCAAAAGGTTTCTGTCCTAAAGTAATCTTAAGAAGGGAGGAGAAGGAACCTCCCATGCCAATGGGGTTCACATTCCAATAGTCAAGACCCACTATCAATAGGAAATTTTTCAAGTATGAAATTTCCCAATGGTGAAATTTCCAACATTTATAAGTCTAAGAAATTTTGAGGTTTACAATCTTCCTGATTTTAGGCCTAGCACTCTGCCCTACACTAAAGCCTTTGGAGTATTGGAGTACTTATTTAACTAAATGTTCTGTTCTAGGTGCTGTGGGTCATACAAAGTTAAATAAGACAGTTTTTGCTCTCAAGGGGCTTATGGATTATTTGCAGTTATAAAATACAAGCACAAAATAACTTCAATGCAAACTGTAATGTAATAAGTACTTAGTAGAGATGCGAGGTCCTAAGAGTTGTTTTAGTTAGAATTTCCTGAGAATTTCCAAAATCCAAATAGAAATTCTAGGCTATTGGGGTTGAGGGCTTAGGCACTGCTAATTATATAGCACTAACTCAATTTACTCCTTTGTTATGTCACCAACAGTGTATGAAGAGGCAGGGGAAGTTTTTAGGAGGGAAATTCACAAATTCAAAATATCATGGGACATATTAAATAAACAAAATGCAGGTGATTCATGTTAGAAATAAGGACAGTATTTATACTCCTGGGTAAAACTGCAGTTTCCCCTCAGGCATAGATTGACACTCAAAAGAAGATTCAGACAACTTTGCAAACACTTCTTAATATCATTCAACCTACATAAATTCTGTATAATCTGCAAAACTTACATTGACCTTTTTTTTTCTCCTTCCTAATATTTTGAAGATTTTTTTTCTCTTTCCCAAGAATTCACAGCATTTTCAGCATGGGTCCCTCATGTCAGTGGGTAGCAGACTGCAGCCCATATAGATATACCCAGACACAGGTTCAATCAAAACATAGTTAAGAAAAAGGAGAGGAAAAAGAAATTGTTTCTTTTTTCAGATGCCAGTCTTCAGTAGATATGTTATTTGTTATATTTATTGAGGAAGATAGGGAATTGGAAAAATGGAGGATAAGGAAGGTTTGTAGCACAGTATGGAGGAGTTGAGGGGAGAGAGGGAATATTGCTCAGTGAGGCAAAGGAGAGAGAAGCCCTATGCCAAGAGGAAGCAGCAGGGGTCCAATAAGGACTGTTTTCATTGAATTACTGAACTGATATTCAGCTCCCTCTATGCCCCAGAAAAGATAGTCCACTTATTTGACTGCAAATTCAAATAAAATAAATTTTAATAACCAGTTCAGATTGGCGAGGTATCAGGAAAGAGGGGCAAGGAATGCTCCTAAATAAGGTTGGAGTTTTTTCTCAGCTTCAGAGCTGAGGCCAGGCCTCACAGACTGGTGGAGAGTTTCTCCCACTCCTGTCTACTCTATATCTGTCCTAGCTTTGTCAAATTCAGAATCTTAGCAGTAGTCAGCAAGCAGCAAGAAAGTCTGACCTCCAGAGCTGATTGGGCCTGAATTTTCAGGCTGAACCAAGTAGAGGCACTCCGAATCCAGACTGGGCAGAACACTCCTCCCACCTCTAACACCAGGAAGGAAGTAAATTCAGCAGGAAGTGCTTGTCACAAGACCCAACTGCCCCTGCTAGTTGCCCCTTCCCCCTCCAACTGTCAGTCTTGTTTCTTTTCAATAGTAGTAGTAGTAGTAGTAGTAGTAGTAGTAGTAGTAGTAGTAGTAGTAGTAGTAGTAGTAGTAGTAGTATAATTGAAAGTCAGCTTTGGGAAGGATCTTTCTTTCTTTCTTTCTTTCTTTCTTTCTTTCTTTCTTTCTTTCTTTCTTTCTTTCTTTCTTTCTTTCTTTCTTTCTTTCTTTCTTTCTTTCTTTCTTTCTTTCTTTCTTTCTTTCTTTCTTTCTTTCTTTCTTTCTTTCTTTCTTTCTTTCTTTCTTTCTTTCTTTCTTTCTTTCTTTCTTTCTTTCTTTCTTTCTTTCTTTCTTTCTTTCTTTCTTTCTTTCTTTCTTTCTTTCTTTCTTCTTTCTTTCTTTCTTCTTTCTTTCTTTCTTTCTCCTCCCTCTTTCTCTTGGGGTTGTCATTCCTTTGTGCATTGTTGATAATAATTAAGTCATGCACATTTGATCATCAAATATTATTGTTGTTACTATGAACAACATTATCCTTCTCATTCTTCCCTCTCCTCTTCTTCCCTTCACCTTCCAATTGTCTGAAGTTAGATTTGAACCTAGGACTTCCATCTTTAGGCCTAGTTTTCTTTCCATAGAGCCATCTAGCACCACTAAAGCACTACTCTGATGTTTTTCAGTTTCAAACTGACCCTGTATTCTCAGTGACTGTATCAGTAGAGTGCAAGTAATGAAAGACCCAAACTTGAAAAATTTTAATTAGAGACTTCAAGATTGGACTAATTGTCTCCTATTCAAAAAACATATTAGTGAAATTTAGAAAGACTTTTCACCAGATTGATTGCATGATGACCAATTTTTCAGCCACAGCAATTTGTGAAGTTCATCTCCCAAGTAAGACAAGGATTGTAATTTGTGGAGATCATTTACTAAATAAGAGAGAGGTTGTAATCTGCACCAGTGGAGAGAATTTTTCATACCAACAAAGTCACAAAACATTTAATAATGGTGATGATAATAATAATAATAACTTAAACTTAAAGAGTACTTTAAGATTTACAAAACATATTTTTATAGCAATCTTGTGAAGTAAGTACTATCCCTATTATATAAGTGGTCTAATATGGCATAGTGGAAAAGAGAATTGGAATTGGAGTCAGAAGACAATGGTTTAACTCCTAGCTCTGCCACATTCTACCCATAAGTGACTTTTTGTAAGTTAATTCCCTTCTTTGGCCCCAAGTTTCCTCAGCTGGAAAACGATGTCATCTAATCCAGCTCCATTTTATAGATGAAGAGATTTTGAACCAGAAAGAAGTGACAAATCCAATCTATTATAGCAATTACATAACAGCCAGGGTTCAAACTTGTATCTTCTGACTTCAGTAATAATAGCTCGCATTTTCAGAATGCTTTAAGGTTTATAAATATGATATTATGCTTGCATTTTAATAATTAATCTTATAAAGTACATATAATTTTTATTCAGATTTTAAAGTAGTTTTAGGGATGATTTACCTCATATGAAGTCTACTATATGGGATGGCCAACTCTTTCTAATAGCCTTCACTTCATATCCTTCTTAATTTTCACCCAGAGATTAAAGGATGAAGCAATCAAGGGTTATTTTCTGATATTTCCTTATGGAGAAAAATCACAATAATTCTTATCAATTAATTATGAGTATATAAACTGAAGCTGCTTAATTTTCCCACAAGTTTTCTTTCTCTCAATCTTATAGACTTAATTAAACTTCAAAATACCCTCTGAATAAAATATTTTGACAATATATAAGCTGTGAGGATGATGAAAAAGACAGAATCACAGCAAATCAACCTTCTCACTATCATCAATATCATCATAATCATCTCTAGCATTTTTATAGCACTTTAAAGTTTTTATAGATATCTCATTTTATCCTCAAAACAATTCTGGGAGGTAAGTCTATTATTATCCTCACTTTGTATTTACAGAAATTAAGGTTGATGGAAGTTAAATGATTTGCCCAAGGTCCCAGAGCTAGTAAGTATCTGAGGTCAAATTTGAACTTGGGTCTTCCTGAATCCTGCGCTATCTCTCTATATACTGTTTTTCCTAGCTATTTCATCAAAGGCAAATGCTGATTCTTCAACTCTGGAAAAAGAGTCTCACCTTTCAGTTCTCAGAAAAATAGTTGAAATTTCTAAAGAATTTTCTTTAGAATACCTTTTTTTTTTTCATTAAACGCAACTTAAATTAACTTGTTTCAAGAAATGTCTCTTTAGTCTTTCTTTAAAATGATACCAAATTTCTAAGTCTTCTAGGAAAGACATTCTCTTAGTCCTTTCTCTCTGAATCTCCTGCAATTTCTTTCTAGCTATGAGTTAGCTATATTTAGATAACCATTAAATGCTTCTCTTGCTCAAATCTATTTCCCTTTAAAGATACAATAACAGTTCTCAGTGGGTAGAGTTATTGAGGCTGATATTATACATATAATTTCAAAGAGAAAGAACCCAGAGTCTAGCTAGTCTAATCTATATCCAAACAAGAATTTCATCTTCAACATACCCAACAAGTGCTTATCCAGTCTTTGCTGAAAATGTATAAGTTAGCCCATTCCACCTTTAGATAGTCTAATTTTCAAGGAGTTGTTTCCTTACTCCAAAACCTAAACTTGCTTCTTTACATTTTCTACCCATTACTCATATGTGACCCATAGTGGGCAAATAGCATTTAAGGTTGTCTAAGGAAGCTTTCATCTTTCTCCTGAATGGTCTCTTTAAACTAATCCTTCCTACTGCCTTAAACTAAAAATTATAAGGCATTAACTCAAGCCACTCCTTAAAGCAGTGACTCTCCTTTGGATACTCTTCAACTTATCAAACAGTTTCTTCAATGTGATGCTCAGAAGTAAATGTGCTACTCTGAATATAGGTCAGTTAAGAATGGAACTATCATTTCCCTAGGGCCTAAATGCTATGCATTTCTCAATGCAGCCCAATATGTAATTAGATTCTTTAGTTGCCATGTCATGTGACTGACTCATATTGAGTTTTGAATTGACTGAAATCTATATCTTTGTAGTCTCTACTCTCCCATTTTGATTTTGTGAAGCAATTTATTTTTGAACCTCCAAATGACCCCATTCAATTTAGTCTTATTCAGTGAACTAAGCCGTAGTTTTACAAGATATTTTTGGATCAGTTTCAGTGATCCAAAGTATTTACTATCCTTCCCAACTTTGTATCATCTGAAAATTTGATAATCATGCCCTTACTCAGGTTTTAAGAGTTTTAATAACAACACAGGGCCATATTCTATTAGATACTTCGTTCCAAGCTAACACTGAGTCATTTGGGTCATTGGGTCTAGTTATTCCACAAGTTCTAGCTCTGCTATATTGTAATCTGGTCTAATTTTTTTCCTCTTTTTCAGAAGTATAGTTTAAGGGATTTTTCAAATGCTTTGCTGAAATCTAGGTAGTTCTATATACACCTCTCATGACCTATCTATTTATCAGAAAAGGAAATGAGCTAGTATCATTCTGGATGAAACTGTGATCTCTAATCTTTGCTTTAGCAATAATTTCTAGAATTCTCCCCTGCATCAAAGTGAAGTTCATTGATCCCAAATCTGCAGATTTAATTTTCTTCCTTTTAAAAACCTTTTTGACAACATTTGTCAATTTCTGTTTCTGGGGTACCTTTTTGAGTCTTCGTGACCTTTTAAATATCTGATCATCACTCAACCATCAGATATGCTAGTCTTCTCAGTACCTCAGGACATAATTTTGCTGTAACTTGAGCTCATTAAAGGTAGCAATCTTTTCTTTATCTCCAGTGTCAATTCTCTAGTAGAGAATTTACTCTGTCCCTTGCATTCTAAATACCATTGCCAAAAGAGGGCAAAATATGGTTGCAATGGAATAATTGATTACATTGTCATGTGATGAAAATAAAAGCTTGAATAAATGAATTGCCTGAAGTCAGAGTTATAGGGGGTAAAGCCTGGATTAGAATGTGTGTTTGGTTTATATTTCATTATTTCTCCTTATTGCTACCTGAGATAGTTCTTGAGAGAAATTCAACCATGTGGGGCTCCTCCTGAGAATATTCCAGAAAATATTTGGTCTCTGGAAACAATATATCATTTCTTTACAACAATGACCAATTTAAGAATCTTAGAAATGGTAGAAACCTTGGAATACATCTAATGCAATATCCTTCCCAATAAATGATTCTTCTCTATGCTTTCTGTGTAAGGAAGCCATTATGCCTTGCCTTGAACATTTCTAGTGATAGGAAGCTCTCTATTTAGAATTGGGTCAGTTTCACTATTGAACATATATTGTCCCAGTGGTTGCTATGTGGTGTTGTAAAAAGTACAGGACTAAGTGATAGACATTCAAGAGCAGACAGTTTATTGTGAAATGCTGAGTAACAAAAGATAATGAGTCAATCACTAGAAAATACTACATTTCAATTAATACATGTCTTTGATTCATTTGTTTTGGACCCCAGATTAAAGTCTCTAGTGACAATTCTTTGAATTTACCAATGGCAAATGTGTCTTGGTTTATCCTTGCTTCCCTCGCTTTGTAACATTTAAATTAGTTTCTCTTCTAAAAGTATTATATTTTAGAGGTTTATTAAAGATTATTAGTAATCAAGGAAAGCATGTGCCTAGGGCACAGTAGCCCATTCACAACCTACTCACTACATCTTGCCTACCAGGTAGAGACGCATGTGCTTAGAAGTAGAAGAAGAGAGCTTCTTGGGAGGCAGAGAACCCTTTAAATACTAAATTGTGTTCTGGCACTCAGGTGAGGACTCATATGAGATTATAGGGAATTCTGGGAAGTATCAAGGACTTCTGGGGATTGAAGTCTGGGGTTCAAATCTCCATTTTTACCATCCCCTTTGATCATTATTGGGAAACCAATTTCCCCAAAAGGATCATGAAAACATAATCAACTTAAGATTACAATAATTTGAGGATAAGAGGAAAAAAGAACAAAACCAATAATTGCTAGATGCATTGACAAAAAATCAGTTAGGGGGTAGTCCCCTTTGGCATGAAAGTATACATACAAATAAATGTTCAATCAACCACACCCAACATTCATTCTTGATCTTCTCATGCAGCTTGTGGTCTAGAGGCATCTTCATGGTGTCTTCTCCAAATAGTTCAGTTTCTGGATTCAGAGAGGTAGCATGTTTTTTAACCTAAAATTCTTCTCAAAAGGAATTTAAACTTTGCAATTTAAAATAATAATATTTTTACATTCTCTCCTTGAAGAGGGTGACTGAAAAACACAGGGATCATTTAGGGATGCATGGCTGAGTAATGAGGTATATAAATCAATTGGCAAGAGAAATTAAAAAGACATCCGAAAAATCCAAATTAAAAATAAAAGATAATTTCTGGATGAAAATATAGACTATCAAAGTCTTATGTGTAAAAATTCTAAGTAAAAGAAAAATAAATCTATAACAGGTCCTTGAATCAGGGCCCAATTAAATTGATATAAGCAATTAAGCATTTACCCAGTCAGTAGCCAGGACTACAGAAAGTTTGTCACATTATGAAAAAACAGAAAAGGGACTAGATTATAGGAGCCAAGTAGGAGGCAAGTTTGAGATACTCTTCTGTAAGTATTTTTCAGAGTGTGGATACAGGGAAGCCCTATGTCTTAACGTATGTTAAGTGTCACAACCTTGAGTCTTCACACTAGGTTCAAGTTCTTTGTATTGGCTTAGAAGTGCATCAATCCTTCCTGGATTGGTTTCTTTGGCCCTGTGCAATGGATCTTTTGTATATCTTGTCCTGGAATCAGACAGAAACATTAAGCAAAGTCCCATAATTTTTTAAACAATTAGTGGCATCATTTTTATAGTCTCAAGCTTTATGGCATTCATTGACATTATAGCAAATGTATTTTAAACTTATATTACTGCTAAATCAAAAAAAGTTAAAGAAAATCTTAATACTGATGACATGTGCTTCAAATATAAAAAGGAGAGAAAAAATAAAAAAAACTGAAATAGTATATTGACATGCAAGAAAAATACAATACTAAAAGTTTCAAAGTTCAAAAATGTAGCTTACAATCATTGGCACACGGTGTCAGCTAAGAAAATATAGACTACAAGGATTTCTCACCAAAAATGAGATCCATTTCCTCTTCATATCTGGCCATGATCCACTGTGAGTACAAGCAAATGAATTTTACAAGATAACAGTTTTTTTTTAAATAAAGGACAGTAGTACAAATAGGTAAGTGTCAGTATCCCCCAAAATCCCAAAAGTCCAATTAAATACAATAGCAAACAAACATACTATCATTTTTTTCACATAAGTTGCTGTATGGCATTTTAAAAAGCCTATTAACTGATGGGTATTTGTCACAATTTTTACAAATGTAGCAAATCTTTCTACCTTGGTAAACATATTTAAACAAAGTAAAACTTATTTGGGTTTAGAACATCATCAAGAAATCTAGATATCATTCTGGTGGAAGTAAAGTGAGCTGAAGAGTTATAAATGAGAGATGCTCTTCTTTGGGAGTCTTCTAGGGGTACAATGCCCTGGGATTAACTTCCCAGCTCCTTGGTATGAGACTGTGATGTCCCATCCATCCACATTGTTATAAATGTGGGAAGTGGGGATTAAATTTGTATTTCACTTGAGCTACTAAAATGGACCTTACCTCCTGTTAGGGGCAGGAAAAATGACCAGAGATTTATAAAAAATTCTAAAAATCATGTCTAAAGAACCCTTAAAATCAATTTGAGATATTTAGCTCATTAAATTTTCCAAAGGTTGTTATACAATTGTAGCAATGTTCTGATGGAATCCATCTATCCTCTATGTGACAATTTACAAAATCAAAACAGAAAAAAGGCTGTTTTATATATGGGCTTATTCAATAATATTTGTTCAATATAGTTATAGGGGAAAAGCAACAGAATATAACAGTAGTTAAAACCCAGTACATTAAAATGATTCAGTATAACAGAATAGTATTGAATGCATTAATATATGAACTTAAAACCAACAAAATTAAATCTTAAGCAAAACAATCAGCAAAATGCAATAGAATACAGATATTTTTATAAAACATTGGAGTGTGAAATGCCTTAAAATATAACCTCCAGTCTCTTTAAAGTTCCTTGTTTTTTTTTAATTATACATTTAGATGCCTATTGTCAGGAGGCAGAAAATTGGTAAGGAGTAGGCAATGGGGGTTAAATGACCTGCCCAGGACCACATTGCCAGGAAGTATCTCAGTCCAGATTAGAACCCAGGACCTCCCATCTCTAGGCCTGGCTCTCAATCCACTGAGCCACTGAGCCACCTCCCTATAGTGAGGGTAGGTTTTTGGAATCTCAAATTGGGCCAAAGAGGGAGATGAATTTCTCCCCTGAATCTCAGGTGAAGTAAATAAAAGGATCAATACACTCAAAAGATATCCTTTTTAAAGCAGCTATGCTTGTAAATTCCTGTTTGGAAAAGTCTCTTCCTTCTCCTTGTTCTCCCTCCTGTGGACCCAGTCCATGCATGTGGAGGCTGATTGTAGCCTAAGAAAAGAACACCCCCATTTTTACCAGTTGGTTTGTGGTCCTGAAGAAATTGGGGCAGCTACCAGCAGCGATCTGGGTCAGAGGCCAGAGTTGCTGGGGCCGGGCTGGGGCTGGACCAGGTGAGCAAGACCATAGGTCCAGATTGCTGTAGCACAGAAGCAGCAGCTGGGTTAGGCAGGGCCAGGATCAGGTGAGCTATCTGATGGCTGAAACGAGCTGAATCAAGAGGCTTTGCTAAAAAGCCTTGGAGAAACGTGGCTTAGAAACCATTATCTAGGCTATCTTTAAAAAAATTGAGAAGTTCTCATCCCTTCTTTGTTGCCATTAACTGTAACATTTAAATTAGTTTCTCTACTAAAAGTATTATATTTTAGAGGTTTATTAAAAATTATTAGAAATCAAGGATAAAAAAATACAAAATAAGAAAAGCACATGCCTAGGGGACATTAGCCCATTCACAACCTACTCACTACATCTTGCCTGCCAGGTGGAGAGATGCATGTGCTTAGAAGCGGAAGAAGAGAGCTTCTTGGGAGGCAGAGAGCCCTTTAAATACTAAATTGTGTTCTGGCACTCAGGTGAGGACTCAGGTGAGATTATAAGGAATTCTGGGAAGTACCAAGGACTTCTGGGGATTGAAGTCTGGGGTTCAAATCTCCATTATTACAGCTTAGAACTGACCTCATGAAGTTGTAAGTTACTTTAAATTTTCTTTTGGCTCTTTATGCTCCATGAAACTCATTGGAAGCTTTTTGGCAACATGTATAACCTGTACCCTATGTTCTTAAGTTGTTCACAAGAGAATATCTTTAATTAATAGCAAATTAGTCATGTTCAGTTAAAATCTCATTCTTTATAGTTTCCATCCAATGGAACCCCCTAGAATAATATAGAATTAATGTTTATCCCTTTCCATTTAGTTATTAAAACACCATGTTTTTTATGCCATGTTTTTTAATCCTATTCCCCTATCTCTCAACTCTTTCCAAATCTTTTCATTTTTAAATTAAACATCTACATTTTTCCCAACTGTTGCTTATTTGGCATGGCCCTCCGATACTTTATGATCCCTGTCCCCCTCCATTGAATAGACACCAATTTATAAATGTCTTTCTTAAAGTATAGAGCCAAAAACCATATAAAGTACTTTAAATGTGGTTAGACAATCAGAGGAAAGTAGAAAGATGATCACCATCCTTGAATTTGACCTTATTCTATAATTAATGGCACATCACCCTGTCAGCTCTTTCAGGATTTATGGTCAACTAGAAACTCAGTTTTATTTTCAAAAGGATTCATGTTAATCTGTCTTCCTGCAAATTATAATTTTGAAATTAATTTTTTGACTTAAATTGAGAAATTCATATTTCTATCACTTAACTTTCATATTCTTAGTTTTGCTATACTTTCCCTAGCCTACTGATACTCCCCAGTCATTCCCATCAGTTGCCAAGGAATTGCTGCTCATTGAGTAAGCCAGACAGGCTAACTGAAACAATATGGCCTCCTAAGGGGAGAGACAAGAGCTCATATATAAAAGCACTGCCACTACTTCAACTATATCTTTCCTTATGCTCTAATGGAGATAGGTCAGGATTCTTATTCAAGAGCCCTTGAAATAGCAGTTCTCCTTCCTCTTGAGACCATTGACCCTAATTTCCCCATAGTCATCATCAAAAGGAGTATTATAGATAGAGAATAAATTTGTCATCCATGGTATCACTAACAAACTGCCATCAAACTATAAACAAGTAATCCTAAAAATCACAGGAATAGAAGTGCCCCTAGACTACAGACTTAGACTTCAGCACAGCAGCTTACCCAACATCTGGGAGAGAAACCCTTTGGAGAAAGGACCAATAAATCTCTACCAACTGTTGGTTAACAGCCACTCCCAGAGAAGCTAAGCCAGGTGAAGCAATAAAGGACCTTGAGTGAGAGATAGGCAATTGAGTCATTTGTCAGCTATGTACAATCAAATCTAGTCCAATAAAAATTTATTAAGCATTCATTATGCCACAGGCATTATGCTAAGGGATAAGAATACAATTAAAGGGAAAAAAAGGTCTTTGCCCTAAAAGAGCTTACAATCTAAAGGAGAAGACACCAAAAAGAGGCTGGAAAGTGGAGGAAAAGTGATAAACACCAGGGGATATATTGTTCTGGGGAGTTGAAACCAGATTGAAAAGTAGATGAAAAGTGGAATGAGAAGCTGAGAATCCATTTTCTGCCTTCTATAAATGATAGAATTGAGAGGAGTTTGGTACTCCATTGTCCAGCCTTTTAATCAGAGACAACAGGAGGCTGAGGGAGATGGTGTTAATAAAGCTTTACTGAGCAGTACAGTGGTGAGTTTAGATATAGAGAACTTATCCTGGGAAAGGCATCTTGTTGAAACCAGTAGTTGGAACCAAGTAGGGCAGCAAATCATTACCATCATTTCTAGTACTACTTCCCCTTTGATCCCAATGAAGATAACCCAGAATCTGAGTCCCAGAAATAGCACTACTTTTTTAGACCAACTCTAGTCTTTTCCCACCTGCCATTATTTGGGACCAGAAATCTTTGCCTGTCATCCACAGATCTCCAAGGGATACATGGAAAGATGGAGTGGTCCATGAATCTGGATGAGAGAAAAAAAAAGTCTTTATGTCTGACTAAAATTTAGCATTTCCTTCAATTATGAATTAAAAAAAATTCCAAGAAGGGAACTTCTGACTGTCAAAGGGTTTTAGAAAAATGATTAACAGCCCTTCCAGATATAAGGAATCAGTGCTTGTAGGAATGCAAACTGGCAACTGCTTCTGAAGGCATTATAGCCCCTGCCTCCTTAGAAACTACAGTTGCTGAAATGAAAACTCTCCACCACCGAAGTCTTTGGCACTGTCAAATGGATCAACATCAGAAAAAGATATGGTTTCATCTGTGAAAATAACATTAAAGAAGATTCATAACCATCTGCTTTATCACAGCTTTATGAGGACTAAGAAGCCTTTCTATCTGACTTGCAGCTGAAATTTCCCATGTGTGTTGTTTTCCTCAATTAAAATGTGCCCTCTTTGAGAACAAGTACTGCCTTGCTTTTGTACTTGTATCCTTAGCTCTTAGCATAATGATTTGCACATAGTAAGATCTTAACTGACTCACCCTCTCTTTTTCCTTTCCTTCTTTCTTCCTTCCCTCTCTCTTTCCCTCATTCCCTTCTCTTCTTTTCCATTCTCCTTCCTTCCTTCCTTCCTTCCTTCCTTCCTTCCTTCCTTCCTTCCTTCCTTCCTTCCTTCCTTCCTTCCTTCCTTCCTTCCTTCCTTCCTTCCTTCCTTCCTTCCTTCCTTCCTTCCTTCCTTCCTTCCTTCCTTCCTTCCTTCCTTCCTCCCTTCCTTCCTTCCTTCCTCCCTTCCTTCCTTCCTCCCTTCCTTCCTTCCTCCCTTCCTTCCTTCCTTTTTTTCTGTGATCAAAGGGGGTAGATTTAAATCCCCATGCTGGCTCTTAAAATTTATATGACTGGAGAATTCTATTTTTCTGACTTTTGGTTTCCTGTTCTATAAAAAGAAGATAATCATACCCTGAGTACTAATTTTCAAAATTGTTTTTTTAAATGAGCTAATGTGTGTAAAACAGTTTGAAAACCTCATAATATTAGATTAATATTACCCAGTATAGCTATTATCCTTCTATGTGTTGTCATTTATATATACATATATCTCTGTCATTATCCAAGTTTAGTCATTTACTTATATGTTGAATAAGAAAAGATCAAATACAGTGCCTTGTGTAATAAAATGAAAGATCTGCTTCTAGATCTATATTAGTATATTAATCAACAATCCTTGTTCACAAGTCCATAAGAGCTCCAATTTCCCTCATTCAATTCAATCAAATAATTCCATCTAATTCACAAGGATATCATGACTGATTTTGTTAAATGCCTCTTTGAAATCAACATGTACTATGTTTTCAACACGTCCTGATCAATGAACCTCAGCCTTTCCAAGAAGAAAACAAAATTAGTTTTGCAATTTATACCATCTCCTAATTACCTCTTTCTTCCCCAAGTGCTAATTCATTGTAGAATTTGGTCAAGGACTGATGAATAGATTGATGAACAGGTCCAAGTTTTTTGAAATCTTCCTTTTCAAAAATCTGGAAAGCATTCATTTAGAACTACTTTTCTGATACTTCTCTTATTCACTGTGATATCTCAGAGACTAGAGACTGGTTATAGTCAGTGATGACACCCAGAAGTTATTTGAGTACTCTTGGATATAATTCTTCTCTGTATGGAGATTTGAGCCCATCTAAAATGATTGGATGTGCTCTCTCTCTCTCTCTCTCTCTCTCTCTCTCTCTCTCTCTCTCTCTCTCTCTCTCTCTCTTTCTTTTGCTGTAATGTATTTCAGTTCTCTCTCTTTTTTGTTTTTACCTTTTCTAATATGCATATTTTTCCTTTATAAATAATGTGGAAACAGTCTAGAGATTGAGTAATTTTTTTTCCTCCAAGTCATTTGTTAACTCCAATTGAACATGTCTAAAAAACAACTTCATCATCTTTCTCCCTATGCCTGCATATCTTTCTGACTTTATTTCCATCATTCACATCATTATTCCCTAAATTATCCAGGCTTATAACTTAAGATGAATTGTTAATTTCACTTTTACTTGGTACTAGACATCTAAACTGTTGCTATATCCCAAAATGGACTGCTGTTCTAAGAAAATGTTTCACATTCTTTTTGCTCCAATCATTTTTTCTCTTCATCCCTAACAATTTGAACACCTTACCTTTCTCACTTTGAGTGCTAAGATCCTTTCAGTTACTTAAAGTCAAACTCAAATTTCATTTCCTCTATTTCTCCCCAAAGCGATTTCTCTCTTCTCTGAAATCATATCACAATTTAAAATTCACAAGGTTGTTGTGAGGAAATTTTAAGCACATATATCTCAGTTTATTTTTGAAAGGCATTGTGAGTAGTGGATGGGGAGCTAGCCCTAGAGCCTGGAAATCCTGGGTTCAAATCTCATTTCTGATACATTCTATGTGTGTGAGGCTTAGAAAATTGCTTATTCTCTTAGTAACCTAGATAGCTCTTTAAGAGCTAACTTGTAGGATTCTTTGATTAAATTTGGCAGAGAAACTTTCCACATCCAAAATGAGTATCAATGAAATCACAAGGCTATTTTCTATCTTTATTTATTATTACTTTGGTTGAGATATGGCCTAGAATAATGGCTAGGAAGTTGAACTTTAAGTCAGAAAGATCTGGTCTCAAGGTCCAAGTCACCACTCTAACACCAAGACCATTGTAGAGCATGGCATCTGATTTCATGAATTTTTCACAAAGGAGGTTTCCTACATTGCTAAAACCAGAGATCGAATCTGGAATACATCAAATTAAAAAGTTTTTGTACAAACAAAACCAATGTAACCAAAATCAGAAGGGTAGCAACAAATTGGGAAACAATCTTCATAAAAACCTCTGACAAAGGTTTAATTACTAAAATTTACAAAGAACTAAATCAATTGTACAAAAAAATCAATCCATTCTCCAATTGATAAATGGGCAAGGGACATGAACAGGCAGTTCTCAGCCAAAGAAATAAAAGCTATTAATAAGCACATGAAAAAGTGCTCTACATCTCTTATAATCAGAGAGATGCAAATCAAAACAACTCTGAGGTATCAACTCACACCTAGCAGATTGGCTAACATGACAGCTATGGAAATTAATGAATGCTGGAGGGGATGTGGCAAAGTGGGGGCACTAATTCATTGCTGGTGGAGTTGTGAATTGATCCAGCTATTCTGGAGGGTAGTTTGGAACTATGCCCAAAGGGTGATAAAAGACTGTCTGCCCTTTGATCCAGCTATAGCACTGCTGGGTTTGTACCCCAAAGAGATAATAAAGAAAAAGAGTTGTACAAGAATATTCATAGCCGCACTCTTTGTGGTGGCCAAAAATTGGAAAACGAGGGGATGCCCATCAATTGGGGAATGGCTGAACAAATTGTGGTATATGTTGGTGATAGAATACTATTGTGCTAAAAGGAATAATAAAGTAGAGGAATTCCATGGAGACTGGAACAACCTCCAGGAAGTGATGCAGAGCAAAAGGAGCAGAACCAGGAAAACATTGTACACAGAGACTGATACACTGTGGTATAATCGAACGTAATGGACTTCTCCATTAGTGTCAATGCATTGCCCCTGAACAATCTGCAGGGATCTAAAAAACACTATCCAGAAGCAAAGGATAAACAGTGGGAGTAAAAACACCGATGAAAAGCAATTGCTTGACTACAGGGGTTGAAGGGACATGACTGAGGAGAGACTCTAAATGAACACTAATGCAAATACCAACAACAGGGAAATGGGTTTGAGTCAAGAACACATGTGATAACTAATGGAATCGTGCGTTGGCTATGGGAGAGGGAAAGGTGGTGGGAGGGGGTGCGGGGAGGAAAAGAAAATGATCTTTATTTCCAGTAATGTTTGGAAATGACCAAATTAAATAATGTTTAAAATTAAAAAAAAACAGAGATTGAAGCCTAAATAATCTAACTTTACCTCTTTTTACCCTTATTTTAAGAGCTTATTATGTTTACTTTCAGATTTTTCCCCCTTTGTACCATTTCTTGTAGTTGACTGTAACATTCTTGAGGATGAAGAGGGATTCTGATTTACCTTTATATCTCTCTCACCATTTAATGTACAATCCCTGGAAACAAATTCTTTTATTGTTCCAGTAATAAAGGAGAAAATGGAGGCAGATGATTGTTAAAATAACTTGCCCCTATTGCAACAGCTGGTAAGCATGAGGATGGATTTGAACTCGGGTCCTCCTGACTCCAGGACTAACATACTATCTACTTGGTCCTGCTACTGTCTTCTCTAACTATTGATTCCATTCACTTCAGCCATCTTTCTCTTGGCATAATAGAAACAAGAAATTCCTCTCCCCCCCCTATGTCATTTTAAAAGTATTTAGTATTTTATAAGTCTAATTCATTTTTTATCATTATTGCTTTTTATATCCTCAGACCATCTGGAGTTATATCAATATTATTTTATAGGTAGGTTCTCTCTTATATTCCTTCTTGATTTGTACCCTTATTTAATCATTGTGTCCATTTTCAAAAAGAATTTGGGTTAATCAGGGTACATATTAGTTCCTGTACTCCTTCCTTTGCCTTTCTCCACTTTGGGAAAAATTTTATTGATGCTATTAAAAAAGCCATGAAAATCACTCAATAATACCTCCCTCTTCCTCCTGACAAATAAGTACAACTAAGCAAAACAAATTAACATATTGACCATTTCAGACAATGTCTACCAATTCTGCAACTAAAGTATATCACCTTCTCTTCTAAGACAGAAAGGTCTCTTAGTCTTCTGAACTCATGATTGGATTTTGCATTGATCAGAGCTTTGAACCTTTCCAGAGTTGTTTTCATTTACTTTGTTTTGATTATCATGTAAATTATTTCCCTGGTTACTTTGCTTTGAACCATATAATATAGTGTTCCTTAAACTGTACAGTCATCATTTTTTCTGCCATTATGTTTGGTCATTCCCCCACTGGTGTTCACTTACACTCCTTCCAGTTCTATTTTATTTAGAAAAAAACTGTTGTAGGGGGCAACTGGATGGCTCAGTGGATTGAGCACCAGGTCCGTTCAAATCTGGCCTCAGATACTTCCCAGCTGTGTGACCCTGGGCAAGTCACTTGACCCCCATTGCCTAGCCCTTACCACTCTTCTGCCTTAGAAACAATACACAGTATTGACTCTAATACAGAAGGTAAGGGGTTTAAAAAAACTGTTGTAAATATCCTATTCTTTATTACACTCTTTGTCCTTGAGATTATACAAATTACCAAGTCATCAGCAAGCATTTATTAAATACCTACTATGTGCCAGACACTTTGCTAAGTCACAAGGATTCAAAGAAGGGTCAAAGAAGTCTCAGCTCCAAAAGACTTCACAATTGAATGGAGGAGATAAGATGTAAAAACTATGTACAACTGAGACATATACAAACATATATCCATGTATGATTATTTGAAGATAATCTCAGAGAGAAAGAACTACTAATAAGGAAGGGACTGGAAAGACTTCTTGGTGAAGGTAAGATTTTTTTCTCTGAAATTTTTGTAATCTTTCTTAAATATAAGTAGTACATGTGTCTTATTCTGTCTAACATGCCTTTTCAATCACAAAATTCAGGAGGAATAATGTATAATAATACCATGCCCATTTCTCTCAAGATGTATACCATTTCCATATCAGTAATCAATTTTTCTTATTTGGAAAGAATTGCATTCCAACGAGTATTTCTTCTAATTACTTCCTTTACCTCCCAAGCCATGCAATAATTAAAAAGGCTAGTTAATCAATAAGTTGTAGGATGCTCTGCTTTTAGCAGAATTTGATTGTTTTGGATTCTAGGAGGGCTGCAACTCCTTCCCAACATTATTATATTGCCACTGTGCCAATTTTATAATACATATTAGGAAAAAATTGTCTATATTCTCTTTCTATTCAATCAGTCAATCAATAAAGATGAACAAAGTACAGGTATCCTTTCCACACTGAGAATTTCCCTGTTTCGATCTATTCAGCTTAAGAAACTAAAAGGGAATTTTCTGGGAGTTTCGAGAAAGCTACAAACAACATGAGGAGGCCAGTAGATGACACTGAAAAAATTTAGTACTCATAATATTTGTACCCTAGAAATGCATAAAATATATGTCTTGTATCTCATAATATTACCATATTATATCTTTTAATACCATATAATTTCTTTAACCATAAACACCCTGTAAGAGAAGAAGAAAAATGTACGTTTTTTCTCTGGTTTTAAGGAAAGGCCAAAAATTTTATGTGGATTTTCCTGATCATGGCGGTACCATGACCTACCTAAATTCCCATGCTTGACCCATGATGTTGAATTTACTATATGCCAATCATTATTCTAAGCATTGGAGATACAGAGACAAAACACTGTTTCCCTCAAGGAGCTTACTAGTGGAGGAGACAGCATGTAAACAAATATATTGTATGTAGCGTACTTCTACAACAATACCACTTCCAGTTCTCTTTTTTACTTTCCCCCAATGTTTTCCATTTAGTCATTAAATAAATGAATGATTTCATTTAAGGTGCATTCTTTCTCAACATATAGAACAAGAGAAGCTTATTCCAGACTTCTACCTGGTAGCTTCATATTTTAACTTAATTTTTTTTACTTAATTTGATAATTATACTTGATGACTAGACCCTAGGCTTTATTTTTTCTAATTCTTTTAAAAATATAAATGGTCTATAAATTGGCTTCCATCTAAATCTGGTAACCTTTAAATACAGTGTCCTTTCCAGGGCCATTGATTTAAGCTTGTAATCTCTGTTGAGAATGGTAGATTGATTGAGTTCTGGAGTTCTGTATGAAATTTTGCACCAATATGATGAGCAACTAGGATTAAGGGATCATCAGGTGGCCCAAGAAGAGGCATACTGATTTAGTTCATGAATTGAGAGGGCCAAAACTCTTGGCCTTAATCAGAGTAGGACTGGTCCTGTTAGTGGTCACAGAACACTCTTTCTCATTTTTATGACTATAAATCTTGCCTAGGCAAGCTAGGGAAATACAGTCTTCAGCACCAGCATCAGCATCAGCATCAGCATCACCAGTACCTTGGAACAAAACTCTACTAACAATGTAAACTCCAGTAGGGACTGGGGAGCAGGTGTATTGAATCATGGTTCAGGTGGCATTTTAGCTGGGGTACTTCAAGAAGAAGAAGAGTAGTAATTATTGCTAGTTTTGCATTTGGGTAGTCTTGGAAACTCAGTGGAAAAGGAACTAATACAGGGGGAAAAAAGGGGCAATTAGGTAATCTGGTTGGGAACTTGGGAGAACTTCCTTTTTTAAGAACATTTCCATGTGCTCTATCAATACAATGATGCACTGGGAATGCACCATATAATTTATAGTGGAGAGAGGTAAAATCGTGATGTGTTTGGGTTTCCTCTTCCTTTCCCTCTTCCAGAGGTCTTGACTCCTGGAGCTTTGCTTTGCACTCACACCAGAGTACATAAAAGATTTGGAATGGACTGTGTAGGTCATCTAATTAAAATTCCTAATTTAACAGATGAGGATCTGATCCTTGAAGAAGCAAGGTGACTTTCTTATTGTCATGAAAAAAGGAAGTTGAAGACTAAGTCAACAAGTATTTATCAGTGTTTACTATATGCCAGCCACTGTGCTTGGTACTTGGGAAGCAAAGAAAGGGAAACAATAATATAATTCTTCTTTTCAGGGAAGCTGGGATTTGAACTAAGCTTCTTTGATTCCATAGTTCATGCTCTTTCCACTGCACTTTGCAAGAGGAATCTATTTACTGGAAGGACACATCTAAAAATTGTTCAATAATTCCCATTTCTTTCCCCAATCCCCCACATTATTAACTCATTGTCTAATCCCAAACCTCTGGATATGTACTTAAGAGCCCCATTTATTAAAACAATGTGCTTTAGAGGCTCCCTAATGTACGACCACTGTTTTAGCACCCTGAGATGTAAAAATTCCTTAATTTATCTTGTGGATGGGCACTGGTAAGGTCCTAGCTTGAGGACACCCAGGGTGCCTTTTCCATCTAGGGATGAGGTTTAAAAAAATGAATGCAGATTGAAGAATTGTAAATGATGCCATTCTCTGTTTATTGCCTACTTGACTGCACATATGAATATTTATAATGACCCAACACATTTCATATCATTTCAGGGTTCCATTTCTGTAGGCCCTCAGGGAGCTGATATTATTGGGTCTCTCAACAACTCTGCAAGATCAGAGCCCCTCTTCACAATACCAGTGCCTGAAGTCCTCACTTACTGATGAATTTCTGTAGAAATCTAAATAGACTGACTCCTCAGAGACAGGATGTCATTTGATGACATCACAAAAGCTCAAAAGCTTTTATTTTCATAATAGTATTGCTTTTGGTTTAGCCACACATCTCTCACCTCAGCCTTAGTGTTAGCACACATACACTTCTTGAAAAGCTACATGCAATAGAAAAGCTTTCAAGGTGTAGTAGGAATAATGAATATGATCTCCGGATCTGAAGACCCAGGTTCAAATCCTGCTTCTTACACTTACTAGGTACTTGACCTTGTGCCAAATATCATCATCTCTTAATGTAAATTCCATCATTTTAAAGATGGTGTACTAATATAAATGCTATTACATAGCAATAGTACAGTGGTGTGGTGAACAGGATTGTTCAGTTGCTTTTATTTCCTCCCCCGTCCCACTATACTATTAACTCATTGTAAAGATTTTCTTGTCTGTTGCTTTTTGTATTCTCTGGAAAGATGTATCATATGATCTCTAGCTATCTTTTATAGCTCCAAGCCCCAAATGGGGAAGCACTCCAGTGTTAGATCTAGCTCTTCTTCTCTGGAAATGCTACAGCCTTAATTGCCTTTTTATTTCCAGTAAACACATCCAGATGAACAAAAGTCAGTGGTTAACACCCTGTGCAAAGGAAAAGCAGACATTTAAAACAAAAGTGGAAAAGCTTTCCAGTACCCAGAATGAAAGGATTTAAGATTCCAAAAAGTAGTACTAGGGGAAAAAAGAGATACAGGATTACCACTGTGGGATTCTAGTTGAGGGGGTTTATTTAGCAAGGTAATTTCTGTCCCAACACTCCTTCTGTCCAATCTGACCATTAGGTTTATTCCTTTTTTTTTTGTTCAATCATGTCCAGCCTTTCATGACCCCATTTGGAGTTTTTTGGCAATGACACAGGAATAGTTTGTCATCCTTCTCCAGTTCATTTTGCAGATGACTTGCCCAGGGACACAAAGCTAATAAATGTATGAATGTAGATTTAAACTAAGGAGATGAGTCCTCTTGCCTTTAGGCCTGGTATTCTACCCACTATACCACTTAGCTGTCCTTTCTTTATAATGGTGACCTCTGAAAACTCCATGTATCGCCTATATATCTTACCAGGGGCTGGGTCCTTCTTGGAATCTGTCTAGTGAATGCAGTAAAATAATTTTTAAGTATTGTTTCTTTTCTGATTAACTCAATGTATTCTTTTATTCTTATTTTAAATTTTATTCTTACTAGGAAAGAGATCACCTATGTCTTAGCTTCATTTCCCCCTATAATTTAATGCCTTATTGTCTCCTGTTTCTTTGTGATTGTATTCTGGACTTTTAAGGACAATTCTTTTTCACTCATCCTACTTACCTTATACAGTGGTCATAAGAAAAGTACTTTGATAAACCTTAAAGGTTATCTAGACAAGCTTTATTTATTTATTTTTTATTTAGTCAATTAGAACTTTATCAGACTTGAGTTTTTAAAAGACTGCACATTCTTGGCTTTTCACTGATTCAATTCCTTTTTCCTGACTTTTTTTTTACTCCCTGGGCTTCCTTTCATTGGTTTCTCAAAGGAAGCAGACTCAAGTCACCATGTTGACCTTCCCTTTCCACCCACCTCTTCTCTCTCTCTAATTCCTGTGGGTCAACCCCAAGATGGAACAATAAGTCAATTGAGTTTGCCCTGGGTTCATTTACATCTCAGAGGAAAGTTCAGACTGTAGTCTCCATCTCTGGTGCTCCCTTCCCTAATTAGGAAAGTCATAAGATCATGGGCAAAGCAAAGGACTCAGGCAGTCTAGTCCAATCCTCTGATTTGACCTCATGAAGCAACACACTGAGGTCAAAGAGTTTAAGTCATTTATCCAAAGTCATATAGGTAGCAGGTGACCAAGAGGGATTCAGGCTCAGATTCAGATCTTATGAAGCCAGACTTCATAGAATCATACTCATCTATAGCCATGACTATTTATTTTATCATTAGCATCCTCCCCCTCTCCCCCCATTATACCTTGTGAAATTTGCTGTTATTCCATGCTTCTTCATGTAATGAAATATCTCCATTTTCTGGATATGAGCAAAGGACAACCATTTTGGAGTCTGTTTTGCATAGTTACAGTTTTTGACTTTCTCCTGCAGTCTTACAGCTACTTCCCAGGAGAAGTGACCTGGGAATAAATAAGCAGCCTCAGCGCTCAGTGCTCAGCTTGAGTGTCCCAACAATTTTATGGACCTCTAGAAAACGCAGTTTTGTTCCAGATTTAACCATATTGCCTTTGTGCAACTCCTCTAAAAGTTATACATTCACAATTATATCAAACAAAGTCTCTTTCTTTTGCTAAAGAACTGAGAGGCGATAGACATTGAAGGCAGAATCGGCGGCTCACAGTGCTTTGGATTGTACAGTTTCACAAAGCATTTAGGGCTGGTGCTGGCAACAGAAAAGGCCTACCCTGAGAAAAGTTGGCTTGCCTTTATGAAGAGGGTGAGCTCAGACAACCTTTTCTTCAACATGATTCTTATTCTTGCTTATTCTGGACCATGGCTAAAAAGGGGAGGGGTAGGAGAAAGCAATCCCACCCTAAAATGCCAAGCCTTTGGTTCGGTAGTCAGTGGTCTGGAAGCCTAACCTTTTCTCTGGCTTTTCTCAGCTTAACTCTCCTCAAACTACAAGTTCTATAGAGTCAGTGTCAGATGCTTGAATCTTCTGTTAAATAGTTTTCCATTTCCATATCATCTTTGGCTTCACATGCTAGCATCGATTAAGTTCGTATTTAGACTAAAGGTATTTAGATTGGCCATAACGTTAGTAGCTAATAATCCCATTTATCATTAAGGTGGAAAATGGGTTTTAAACTGCAAGAATCTTCCAAGAAAAACTTTAACATCTTTAAACCAGTCTTTAAAATTTCTACAAAATTTATTTCTTCTGATTAATGTATTTAAATTTTCTTTGTGTTTTAATCCTCTAACCAAGCCCTAGTTTAACCCCTGAATTGTACAGATGCCTACTGAGACTCATAGAGGTTAAATGACTTTCTCAAGGTCACATCATAAATACAAGATTTGAACCTCGGTTTTCTGATTTTAAATCTGACAATCTTTTTACAGTCGTATTCTCCCTATTACTCAATTGACAGTCAACTGTGGACTATAAGGTTCTTTATGTCATTTATTTCCCTTTTTCCCCCCTGGTCTGAGGAATGTTTTCAGCCCCATAGCTTGGGCTTTTCTAAAGACTTAATCACTCATTTCTGAAGGGAAAATGTTTTCCTTGAAAGCTCCATTTTGTTTTGACCATGTTAAATGCAATGAGGTAAGCACTGTAATATCAGATTGCATCCAGGAGATGGCAGGAATACCCCACGATGCTTTGGTCATGGGCTTCTGACATTAGGAGAACATGAATGTATCCTGTTAAGAGGGGAAAGGGAATATGTGATAAGCCTTCTTATGTAAGAAAGCAGGCAGAAGTACCTGTGGTGAAAAGAATATCTATCCAGGTACCACTATTTGTCTGTGAATTTGGCCTTGAACCTGAAGATATTCTTAGCTAGAAAAGGAAAAGTAGCTGAGTGCAAAAATGCCTTAAGCAAACCTGTCAGAATGAGCTATGAGGTGAGCACCACAAGGCCTTGGTCTTATTCTGGGCTGTTTTATTGGTGTGTAGATCAATATAATTGTGTTAAAAAAAAACTTGGAATAAAAGCATGGAGGCTTAAAGCATGAAGCTAGAAACGGCTAAAATGGCCCTTGCCATGTTCTGGCAAATAAATTGAGTTTTGTGTGGCTTCATTTGGCTTGGCTAAAGAGAAAGGAGGGGTTTTTCCAAATGGGGAGGTAGGAAGAGACCTTGAATTTTGAATATGAGTCATTTAAAAGAGCCATTTCAGAACCCATTTTAAAGCTGAACATCCAAGGCAGAGCTTTATAGGTAGAATGAGGCTTTTTCTCTTGGACAGCCTGGACACATTTCGGTCATTCCAGCCTTTATATCGAATTTTAAGTTTGTTGTTGCTACAATTGAGCTTGCTGCTGGTGACTGGCTTTCTGATATGATCTTATTGGAGAGGTTGCCATATTTCTCCAGTCAGATTGCACAGACATTGAGACCTCCATTGGGATTAGGTCATTTAAAGGAACTTTTCTGTTCCACCTTTACCATTGCTATTTCTGGTTTCCACAGAATCACATAATCTCCAAGTGGAAATGAATCTCAGAGACTATCAATAATCCAACCTATACTTGAGTAAGAAGCCCCTTTATAGGAAGAGACTGCAAGCGGTCATCCAGCCTCTGCTTAAAGATCTTCAGTGAAGGGGGACCAGGTTCCCAGGACTTCTGTATTGAATAGACATTTAAATACTTGTTGACTGACTGGAGGCAGTGCATGTTCCCTTTTGGGTGTTGAAGTTTGGCTCATAAAAAGACTAAATATGCCTCTACAAATTTCACCCAATGCTATTAATTCTGCCCTTTTATGTTAAGTAAAATGAATTACCCTTCTTCTAGTCACTTAAATGCATGAAGACAGCTGGCATGTCACTCTTAAATTATGTGTTCTCCAAGACAAACATTTCTTATTCTTTCATCTGATTTTAGGGTCTTTCACCACTTTAGATTCTTCAGATGTGGGCTGACAAGGACAGAGAATAATGAGATTATCACAATCCCAGTGCGGAAACCTGTAGCTTTTCTCTTTCTTTCTTTCTTTCTTTCCTTCCTTCTTTCTTTCCTTCTTTCTTTCTTTCTTTCTTCCTTCCTTTCTTTCTTTCTTTTTCTTTCTTTCTTTCTTTCTTTCTTTCTTTCTTTCTTTCTTTCTTTCTTTCTTTCTTTCTTTCTTTCTTTCTTTCTTTCTTTCCTTCTTTCTTTCCTTCTTTCCTTCCTTCTTTCTTTCCTTCTTTCCTTCTTTCCTTCTTTCTTTCTTTCTTTCTTTCTTTCTTTCTTTCTTTCTTTCTTTCTTTCTTTCTTTCTTTCTTTCTTTCTTTCTTTCTTTCTTTCTTTCTTTCTTTCTTTCTTTCTTTCTTTCTTTCTTCCTTCCTTCCTTCCTTCCTTCCTTCCTTCCTTCCTTCCTTCCTTCCTTCCTTCCTTCCTTCCTTCCTTCCTTTCTTCCTTTCTTTCTTTCTTTCTTTCTTTCTTTCTTTCTTTCTTTCTTTCTTTCTTTCTTTCTTTCTTTCTTTCTTTCTTTCTTTCTTTCTTTCTTTCTTTCTTTCTTTCTTTCTTTCTTTCTTTCTTTCTTTCTTTCTTTCTTTCTTTCTTTCTTTCTTTCTTTCCTTTCTTTCTTTTCTTTCTTTCTTTCTTCTTTCTTTCTCAAAGCCTCTTACCTTCCATCTTAGAATAAATACTGTGTATCAGTTCCAAGGCAGAAGAATGATTAGGGCTAAGCAATCAGGGTTTAGTGATTTGACCAAGGTCCCACATTGAGGAATTGTCTGAGGCTAGATTTGAATCCAGGATTCTCTGTCTCTGGTCCTGGCTCTCTATATACTGAATCACCTAGAGGCCCCCTGCTTTTCTTGATATGAAGGGAAAGATAATAGTCTGGAGTCAGAAAAAAATGGCTTCAAATCCTGCCTTTCCCCTTTTTTCTGCCTATGTGACCTTGGAAAAGTCTTTTTCTCCTCAAGTCATTGCCCTCAATGAATTTATAATCTTGTAGGGTAATTAATACAGGAACACATGGATACTAGATATATGTATATACATGTATTCTTTCCAATACATATAACACCCTGTCATATATATGTATCTACATGTATACATACATACACACACATGTATATATGATACAAACAGTATCTCTCTATCCCTCTTCATCTACCTATTATCTATTTATCTATTTGTCTGTCTGTCTCTGTCAGTCTGTCTGTATCTATCTATTATCTATCTATCAAAAAAGGATGAATTGAAATCTTAGACAAGATGTAGAGATGAGTCTATAGTGACCATACCATCGAGTGTGAGAGACTTTCTGGGTAACTTCTTGGGACATTAGCATCAGTTCTGAACAGATTTCCATTTTCATATGATGCAGCAATCTTGAGTTAAATCTTAAAATCTATGGTAAGGGTCAGAGTACAACTGTATCTCTCTGGATCTCTTCCCGAATCTCCAAAATCTGTCCAGTAGTTCTCCTTCCCTGGGGCTTCTCCAGAAGGATAAACACCATTCCTCTAAGCTGTCAGTATGAAGGTTATAAGCAAATGGCAACAAAAGAACACTTGTTTGCTTAAGCAAGTCTCATCTTGGGTCTTGGGTCTTCTGTGTTGTCTTCCTCCCCCAGGCATAGGTGACCAATAGTTATATTGAGATGCTTGTGCCCAGCTTTGAAGGCAGTCTTGTGAGACTGAGAGATCTGAACACTTGGGTACTCTCAGTTAAAGCCAATTGGCTGCAAGAAGAATGTCACAACCACACCTTTTTGGGAAAATATTCCTGTCAGCAGGATGATGAGCCCAAACTCTGTCCTGGCTTTAGAGAAGACAGATACCTAGAGTAAATGGTTTGGATAATGCAGAAGTAAGATGAAATGTCAAAGGATGATTCAGCACTCCTCTAAACAGCTTCATATTTTAATAGCCAAGTCTTAATTTCTTAGGAGGCAATAGTTAATACACACACATACATGCACACACACTCTTATATACACATATAACAGTATAGTAAGTTACTGCTATTTGTTTACATTTTTGATGTGTTCTTGTGAATCTCTTTAATTAAGTACCTCCTTCTTTTGGAGGACATAAATGGTTTTCCCCTTCCTGATTTACATTGTACTTAGAGCATCTTTCTACTTTCTCATTTTGGGGAAGACCTCATAAACATGAATCAGACTAAACTTCAAGAGATTCTCCTCTGGGTTCTGATAGAGGTATAAGGAGCCAGAGAGTGGGAGGAAAAGGTACTGAACCCTCTTTTTAAGCATCAGTCTCCCCAGGCATTAAACTCAATGCAAATGCATAGGTCTGGTTCTAAGCACCATTCTGGGTGCCACAAAAGTTATTATTGTTGTAAATACAATATAAATGAGAACATAAGTGCAGAGTTGAAGTACAAAATATTATGTAATATGGGGGAGAGAAATATAATTTCTGGGAGGAAGGATCAAAAAAAGATCCTCCTTCTTGGAGGAAATGGTGAGAAAAATTGTGCTTTGAAGGATGGATTGGGTTTCAAGAGGCAGAGGACAGAAGGGTATTTCAGTCTTATGGAACTTGCTTTAAGAATACATTATATTTCCCCTCAGTGACACAATATTAAAATCCTACCCAGTGACTCTTCTTGGGTACTTTCCTTCCTTCTCAGCAATATCTCATTTCTTTCAAAACTTCTGTCAGTCTTTAGTTTAGGCAAACAGGCCTGCTTTTTGTGCTTCCCACACAATATTCCAACTCCAGTCTCCATGTATTTGCATAAGCTATGCACCATGGAATGTATTTCCTTCTCAATGTGTTAGCTTCCTTTAAAATTTTTGTATTATATATATATATATATATTGCATATATATGTGTGTTTCTATGACACATGTATATATATATATATGACAAATTCACACTATAACTATATTCATATATATAATGTATATATAACATAAATATATACTGGAGAAGGAAATGGTAAATGATTCAAGTATCTTTTCCAAGAAAACCCCAAAATGGAGTCTTGAAGAATCAAATATGACTGAAACAACTGAACGGCAACAAATACAGTAATCCCTCACCAATGGTGAGAGTTATATTCCAGAGACCCCTGGGATAGATGAAATATCTGAAGTAGCAGTGTTTTATACACACACACACACACACACACACACACACACACATACACATTGTTTATAAACCCTTCCCACTCTCCTATAAACCTTTTCCACACTCTTCTTAACCTATAGCCATTGAGCCAGTCAGTGCCCAGGATACAGAACAGAGTGCTGTGCTTGGTCACCTTTCATTCCATCAGCCCATAGTGTGCCCAATGAGATGAGTGTAACTCCCTGATCCAGAATTAGCTATATTTTTCTAAAAAACCCAGGATACAGTAAAGCTGTGATATATGAACCATGATATAGTGAGGAATGACTATAAATACATATGGTGCATATATCACATAGATTTATAAACTAAAGGTAATTTCAACAACTGAACACACTAATAGCTCAGTGGGTTGGGAAAGTCTTCATTAGAAGGTAGACTTAAACTGAGTTTTGAAGGAAGTTAATTATTCTAGGAAGAAAGGAAGAGAAGGAAATGCATTCCAGACATGGTGAATAATGTGTCGAAATACATGGAGAATGGAGTTGGAATGTTTTTTGGGAGGCACAGGAAACAGATCTAGTTGCATAAAGTGTGGAATGAAGGAAGGCAATAATAAATGCCATATAACAAACCTGGAAATATGTTGGGACCTGGTTATAAAGGCTTTTAATGCCCAACAACAGAGGCTCTTAGTAATTGATCTTATGAAGAGTAAAGAGTCACTGGAGCTTCTTGAACAGAGGAAATCAGACCTGCAAATTAGGAATACAGTTTTGTTTTGTTTTGTTTTCCAAGAGAATGGATTGGCCAATTAAGAAACTCTGCTATAGTTAGAGGATACAATGAACCATGTGACTCATTTTCCAATCAGGGTCAAAATTTAACTTTATTTTTGTAATCAAAATACTGTCATCTCTCTCTAATTTCTTTCTTTCTGACATATGTTATGTTGGCAAGCTTTTAAGGTAACTTCTAGCTCTAAACCCTATAGTCTTATGATCAGACCACTAAAAATTGTGGGAAGTAAGGACAAAGAAAGATGAAGGACTTTAGAAAAATGTAGTAGGATGGAATTTTCTGGATAGTTTGTAGACTTGCTCTCCCAGGGAAGTGGACCCCAGGAGCAGATTCTAACAGCCTTGAACATTTGTAGGATCATAGATTTATAGCTACGAAAGAACTTTGAGGTCAGCCAGTTTAGCCCTCTCATTTTACAAATGATGGGAGGTCAGTTTTATGCATGATAAGTATTTCCCAGGTACCAAAAGCAGTATAGCGTGGAACTCAGTGATTCTTCAGGAAGATTCTATGATTCATGAGTGGGCCATGATCCAATCAAATACTAGTGCTCAGCAATGGCCACCATCTAACATCCCCACTTCACCACTGTCTCTCATCTGACACACTGGAAAAAGGCACAAGAGCCTATTCCCTTTTCTTCTGTCTCTCCCAGACTTTCCATGTCTTGGGTTGCTCAGCTGGTAGGGCATGTCTGTGGATCAGAAAAAATGCCACCTTCAAAGGAGTCATTTTTTGGTAGCCGCAAGGCAGGGTGGTTTGGGTGGATGTTGGCTAATTCTTTATGAAATTCGACTTCTTCCTTGAAGTTACAGTCAAATGCACAAAGTTCTAGGGAGTTTCTACCTTCTACAAAGTTGTGGCATGAGAAGTTAGCTTTCAAAACCACATAACATCATCATATAAATATATATATATTATATATATATATATGGTATGCCATAGCTCAACAGTTTAATTACAGGTTTTAAGAAGAATAGCTCCTTTATATTGAGTGAAGATGTTAGGTTTGGGTGTGATTACAGGAAAACCTTTCTTTTCCTCCACCATGCATCACCAGTTGAAATTCGTCCTTTTGCTTTAAATTAAAACAAAAACCTACTGACAATTAGAGCTTTCCCAAATTGGAATGCGTTGCCTCTAAAAGTAGTGGATGACTCCTGCCTGAGGCCTTCATGTAGAGGTTAGATGACCAATTATTCAGTGTGTTTTCCTGGAGATTACTTTTATGGTTGGGTTATTCTAGAAATCTCTTACAACTCGGAAATTCTGAGATTCAATGAAATGTTTCTTTGATAATATTTAATTATAGTTTGGATTATATTCTTCCCTTTCAATAAGCCACCATGAAACAGGAAAATAGTGTCAGAGTTGAACTATAAGAGTCACATAGAGCTCTGTGTTTACTGACAAGGCATCCATTTTTCTAGATCCAACATGGCAGTAGTGGAATAAGAGAATAAGACTAAATTGGCTAAGCTTTTGTCACTGATCTAGTTGTTATGTCTGGTCATTATAGAATTATGGAACCTTCAAACTGGAAGGGACCTTAGCAGGCATCTAGCATGAATCTTACCTTAGAAAGATTCTCAATAATGATTCAGATTCTAAGTGGTCATCTAGAATTCTAGTGAAAAAAGAACCCACTACTTCCTCTGGTGGTTCATTTCACTTTTGAGTAGCACTAATTGTTAGAAAGGGCAACTGGGTGGCACAGTGGATGAAATACTGTGTCTGGAACCAGGATGACTTACTAGGTGTGTGATCCTAGGCAAGTCACTTAATTCTGTTTGCCTCAGTTTCCCCATTTATAAAATGATCTGGACAACAAAATGGCAGACCACTCAAGGATCTTTGTCAAGAAGAACCCAAAATAGGGTCACACTGAATCTTATACAATTGAAAATGACTGAATCATAACAATTGTGCTGTTTGCCATCTCTATCTGAGTGGGGAGGTCTAGCTTTTCTTATCTCTGTCTGGTGTTCAGAGGCTTTAGCCCCAGGCAAGTTGTCCGTTCGTGGGTGTTACTGCTCTCAGTTCCCTCCAAATGCTTCTTCGTTGCTTTACTCCCACGCTCTGAGCCTGGCTTTGCACTGTCCCCGAGGTATCTTAGAGCCTTTGTGGGCCAGAGTGGCCTGCACTCTGAGGGGGGAGGGGCCAAGGCTTCCCGGAGCTCTGAGGGCTCCTGAGAGGATTAACTTCAGTTGGGTTGAATTGAGTGTGTCTTAAAGCAGGGACCTTCCCTGAGATGGGGACAGAAGGATCCAGCCAGGGGGCTACAGGCTCCCCTCTGTCTCTCTCTGTTTCCCTGCTATCTGGGTGCCCCCATGACTGGCTCATGTTGTTTTCAGGGTGTGAACGTCAGAATAGACGGCCCTGGGGTCCTTTTGCTGGCTCTTAGGTTCCCGCTGCTGCCTCAGACTCAGTGCTCTGGGTTGGGGGGGATGGGTCCTGGGACCTTCCTTCTGCCTATCCCTTAGATCCGAGTGATCTCAGGTTCTGGCTTTTGGGGGGCCGTACCTTTTGATTCAGGTCCAGGAGGAGGGTTCCCGGGATCTATCCTGTTGTTTGTTTTGAATTTTGGTGTCCTAGGAGCATACAGTTTGAGATCAGTAAGGAAGGGGTTTCCGGAGATCTGACCTTTAGCTCTCTCTAAGCCGCCATCTTGACCAGAACTCCATAACAATTATTAGAAAGTTTGTTCACATATTAAATCCCCATTTACTTTCTTGTAACGTCTATGCGTTACCCTTAGTTTTGACCAATGGAACTGAACAGAACAAGTCCTTTCCCCCAAGTAACCTTATGAAGACCCCATTCTTGGGGCATGTCATAATATGGTAATATCCCAGATGGGGCATCCACAGGCTTCTATGAAGACCAAATTGTGAAAAGAAGGTGATGGCTGACACGTTGACATATAAACATGAATAGATGCAAATATGCAGACATGTATGTGATGAAGACCACATTGTATCTAGTTGCCTGGCAACTATGATTTCTTCCTCCCCCTTTCACTTCCCTTAGGTTACATACTGCATTTGGATAATATTCTTTCTCATTATTTGCCTTTCAGGGCTAGATTTGGTATTGATTTATTTTTGTTTAAAATTTTAATTTATGAAGTTTCATTGATAACTTGTTTAGTAAGTCAAATGTTTCCTAATTAAAGTACTTTTTCAACTGATTTGATCTTCTTGTGTAATAATACACTAGATACACTAGTAAAGATTAAAATTTTGTATAAATTATTTTATTGACATCAAAATCACATATAATGTTCATTTTTTATTTCTTAGTGTCAATGAATCACTTAAATAATTCAGAATTGAATTATTTCAATGGGTACACTTCATGCTTTTTATCATTATTCTTAATTTTTCTTGATTTTTCCTAATTCTGATCAATGCCCTGAAAAATTACTAAATGGAGTATAATTCAGTGATAACTCCTATATCAATAACAAATCTTTTCATTTCAGGAAAATCTAAAGTTCAAATCCTATCTCAAACACTTACTAGATATGTAATGCTGGACAAATTATTTAACTTTTCTTTGCCTGAGTTTTTTTAGCTGTAAAATGGGTATATAACACCTACTTCCCAGAGTTGTAAGGATTGGATAAAATATTTTAATGGATTAGGCACATAGTAGGAGCTTAAGAAATGCTGCTTTTCTTGAATTTTCTTACATTGTTGTAGTGATTATACATATTATTCTTTTATTCTTTAGGCTCAACTTACTGCATCAATTCAATGCAAATCTTGGGAATTTTTTTCTGAATTCTTTATATTTTACTTTTTCTTAGGGCATAAGGTAAATCTTTTACCCAATTTATTTAGTCATTCTCCTATCAGTGATAAACCAGTTTGCTTCCAATTTTTTCTACTAAAAAATATCACTGCTAATATTTTGGTATTAACCCTTGGGTCCTCTAGTTGCCATAGTAGAGAGATCTGGAGTCAAGAAGATCTGAGTTCAAATCTGGCCTCAGACTAGTTGTATGACCAAGTATCCTAATATGCAAAGTGAGCTGGAGCATGAAATGTCAAACTACTTCAGTATATTTGCCAAAAAATCCAAAAATAGGGTCATAAAGAGTCAGACATAACTGAAAATGACTGAACAATAACCTAATGTGTATAGCACAGTGCCTGGAATATAGCAGGTACTTAATAAATGTTTATTGACTTACTGATTATAGAAACTTTCATTCTATTTTTGTCCTAGTTTGGAGCATATGTCAAATGATGGGATAACTGACTCAGAAATTATGAAGAGTTTAATCATTTTTTTCTCATATACTTTTGAATTGTTTTCTAGATTGTTGCACCTCCCTGGCCAAAAAAAAAAAAAGCATATTTAGTTTGCACATATTCCTAGAGTTCATCCAAAATCTACTGGCTCTTATCATGTTTGTCATTTTGATCAGTATACTGATAATTTATATTTTTTCTTTTCGAAATGGTTTATTTAAAATTGATATTCAGTTTACCCAGATTTCCCAGGGTGCTTTCTTCTTTGTGATGGCCCTGTTTCTATGGGGTTAAGTCAGGATGGGTATATCTCTTGGAAATGTTACACATCATTCCAATTCTTTTGCAATGGTAGAAAGTTATATCTGAGGGAAGGATATAATGAAAATTTTTTTTCAAAAATCATATTCTTTATTTACACACAGCATGAAGTATGAACTTTTTCCTTGAAAAATAAGAGTTCAATTCAAATCTATCCTCAAACTTAAATGAATAACATCTCAAGTAAAATCACAACAGGAAATACTTTCACCAATTTGAGAATTTGGGATTTTTTTATCAGAATGATTTTATTCCTCACCATTAAATTTTATTTATTAATTTTAATTAATTAATTAATAATTAATTATCGGGGAGAGGTTACTTTAAAGGCAAGTATAGAAAAGGAATGGGGAGCAGCTAGGTGGTTCACTGCATTGAGAACCAGGCTTAGAGACAGGAGTCCCTGGGTTTAAATCTGATCTCAGAGACTTCCCAGCATGTGTGACCCTGGCCAAGTCACTTAACCCCCATCTCCCAGCCCTTACCCTTCTTCTGCCTTGGAACCTAAATCACAGTATTGATTCTAAGCTGGAAGGTAATGTTTTGTCTTTTTTTTTTTTGAGAGATAAAAAGAAAATAAAAGGAGTGAAGGTGATCTTTATAAGATAATACATATATAGATAAATATTTCAGTGTGTCTGTGTTGAAGTACATTCTATCTTCAGCTACATAGATAATAATCTATTCAATATACACACATTTGCACATGTGTGCATATCATATGCATGTTTGTACAAAAAAATGAGATATTTCATTCCACAAATTTAAGAATATATGCGTGGCCTGTGAAGGTGTGATGCAATGGGTTTGAAATCAGAGTCATTGGATACAATTCCCACATCTGACACTACTTTTGTGAACTTGAGCATTTTACATCTATTTTTCTGGGCCTCTGTTTCCTCATCTCTTAATGACAGGTTAAGGCTAAATCTCTAAAGTCCCTTCTGGTTCTAAATCTAGGTTCTCTCTATGGCCTTGCATCCTCAGTTTTCTTATCTGCATTTGTAAAATCAAAGTTTGGGGCTAGATGATAGTTGGGGTCTCATTTAGTTTGGAAGTTCTCTGTTCTTGTGATCTTGGCAAAATTCTCCCAAAGTGTGAAGAATAGGGAAAGTGACATATTTCTCTGTTCTTCCTGAACTCGATTCTTGCTTTTTTACCTCTGTTGCAAATGGAAGCCTGAGAGACTTCTAATATTCATATTGTTTATGCTAAACGTTTTGATATGACCTTGGAGAATTTTGTCATTTTGTCAGAAATCATTTTCCTTATTTTCAGGAAGGATTGATGTGGTAATCAACAATATGGTGGTACTACCTTTCTTGCCAAGGGAAGGCAATGACCAGCAATGACTAGAGGGTAAGGCTATTAAAATGTGGAATTTGAAAGGGAAGTGACTATTCTTGCTTCAAATTATCAGGATTGTATAAAGGGACTCTCTGAACACATACAGTTACAATAATATACACAAATTTAACATATATATAAAACTAGTAACTAGCATTTAAAGTTTTCAAAGCACTTTACACATACCTCTTTTGAACGTCACAACAACTTATAAGGAAAGTGCTATTATTATGTCCATTTTACAGAAGAAGATGAGATGTGAAATGACTTGTGCAAAGTTTCAGTGCTAGTAAGTTCTAAGACAGCTCTTGAACTCAGGTCTTCCTAACTTTCAGGAGCCGGGGAATTGGTTGTTGTATGTTTTAAAGATAATCAGGCTAATTCATCACTCAATGCAATTGACTCCTTCATCCTCAAGTCTACCATTTACACAGATTTTTATTCTTTGTTGTCATGCCGATTCTTTATGACCCCATGGACCACAGCACATCAACAATGTCCCTGGGGTCTTCTTCATGCAGACACTGGAGTGCTTTGCCATTTCCTTCTTTAGTGGATTAAAGCAAACAGAGATTAAATGACTTGCTTAAAGTCACACAGGCATTGAGTGTTTGAGATTGGATTTAAACTCAGGTCTTCCTGACCCCAGAACTAGTGTTCAAGCCACTGAACCACCTAGCTGCCTCTCACACAGATTACAGGATGATAAAAATGCAAATACATTTTATAGAGGATGAATTTAAGAGATTGACTATCAATGCAAACAAGTCCAGTTTCCTTCCAGGCAAAGAACTTCTTGAAAAATTGTGGAATCCTTTAGGATGTCACAGCTCCAAACTGTCAGAGGTATAATTCCTTTAGCAGGTCAGAGCAAGAAGGAAAAACTATTGATCCCAGAATGCCTCAGGAAGTACTGTGCATTCAAGAACCAGTTATTCAAGTTTATTATAATCCTACCATTTTTCTTTAATGGGGCAAGACTGATTAGCAAAACAATTCCTTTTCACTGTATATGTTTCCAGTCATATATTATGTATGATACCTCAATGCAGAAACAGACTAGAGAAACACTCTAGCCACTCCCCTTCCCAGCTGCATTTTGAGGAAGCCAAGGCTCTTTGATATCTGAATAAAGTAACATATCAGATGTCATACACTGACAATTAAGCAATAATAAACTTACTTCAAATAGATTGCATAAGAGATAGCAGGGCATATTAGAATAAAAGGCTGGCTTCAGCATCAGAAGAATCTGGGGTCAAGTCTTGCTTCTGACACATACTAGCTGTGCAACCTCTCATTGTTTCCAGCCAGCTTTTATAGGATTTATATGAACATGCTCCATCTGATAACTAAAATCTATTTCTTGCATTGGTCTTATCCAGAAAGCTGAAGGTCAGAGGAATACTGAAGGCACAGATGGGGATTTCATGCATTCCTTCGATACTGACTCCATTTCCAAAAGGAGAGTGCAAAATGGTGGCGGCAGACTTTCCTTATCAGGGTCTTATTTTGTGTCCACTTTCCTTTTTTCCATAGATGAGGAGCTAGGCATGATGAAACGCAACAAGTTCTCTGTCAGTGATAGGACATCAAATGAAGAATCCTACAGGAACCTGAATATGCAGTATCCATTCATTTAAGGTGTTCTCAAAGTTATAATGCCAATTTATATCTATAACTTAAAATGTCACTAAAACTTTTGGGACATGTTCTATATTATCTGCAAATATTCTGGGTGTAGAAATAGCTATAGATTTATAGACTGTGTGATAGGGATTGAATTGTGTGCTATTTATTCCTTTATTGATTCTATGAAAAAGAATAGAACACTGGATAATGGTAAGTCTGCTATAGGGAGTTTATGCCATTATAGTCTGTTCATAGAGACACTAAGCATTATGCCAAATGACCAGAACATGTAGAATATATCATTTCATGGAAGAAAGAATTAGAGTTGGGGGCTCAAAGCTATTCAGATTTGATAAATCCATATTATCTATATTCATTAGCCTAATAAGATGACTTGGGGATAGCTTATTATCTACTCTTTGAGAACCTTGTAGAGTTTTGTGCTTCCCCATCATTCTTTGATATATGACTGGGGTTAGCATAGGATTTGATTGGGGCTTGGTATATTTTTGGTGAAAAGGATTAGGTTAGTTTTCAGCACTAACATTATTGCTTCAAAATTAAACAATTCCTTCCTTCCTTCCTTCCTTCCTTCCTTCCTTCCTTCCTTCCTTCCTTCCTTCCTTCCTTCCTTCCTTCCTTCCTTCCTTCCTTCCTTCCTTCCTTCCTTCCTTCCTTCCTTCCTTCCTTCCTTCCTTCCTCCCTTCCTCCCTTCCTCCCTTCCTGCCTTCCTCCCTTCCTCCCTTCCTGCCTTCCTTCCTTCCTTCCTCCCTCCCTCCCTTCCTCCCTCCCTCCCTTCCTCCCTTCCTCCCTTCCTCCCTTCCTCCCTTCCTTCCTTCCTCCCTCCCTTCCTTCCTTCCTTCCTTCCTTCCTTCCTTCCTTCCTTCCTTCCTTCCTTCCTTCCTTCCTTCCTTCCTTCCTTCCTTCCTTCTGATAGTTGTCTAGATTTAAGAATGTAATGGAGAAAATGTTAATGCAGATAAAATTTGAGTGTTTGGCACATACACTTTTTTGTTGAGATCCTGTTATTAAAATTTTACCAGCACATCCTGTTTATACCCTGATAAGGCTCTGTCTTTCACATTCGTGGGGTATACTCTGAGCCCTTGAGGTTATGACTACTTGATTCACTTTCCCATGCTGTATGTCAGGAGGACCTGTAATATAGCTTTTTCCTGAGAGTCTGATAGGGGGCAACTATTAGATAGGAACATTTGTAGCATCTGGAAGCTAAAGAATCCACTCATTGTTGGAGGAGGTATAATATGTTGTAGTGTCAGGGATGACTAGAATTGAAAAAAGGGCTATGAGAGATAGAAGACAGAGGCAGCAGAAAATGGACGAACATGACAAGAAAAACCATTTTTGTTGACAGCCTCATCACCCTTTTTTTACTATTGTTTTTTGCCTAGATGGAAAATATGAGCTTGGTTATTATGGAAAGGCAGTAGAACACAAGTTAATATGGTAGCTTTTGAACAATGCATAGTAAATATACCATTTCACAGCAGGAAGAAAAGAGAAAAACAAGTTGAGATACAGAGGGCGAAAGAATAAATACACTCCGTTGGACACCAGCCAATTCTATAGCTAAAAGTGCTTCAAGGCAGCCAAAGAATAACTTCAATAAGCACTATTTGTCATGAACTCAATGTTTGCCATAAGGCAACACAATTCCCCATCCTCCAACACCTCCTCCCAATGAACTTTTGCTCACTTTTGACTTAGGTTGCCCTTCCATTTTGAAAGTACTCATTTTTCCAAACATGGAGTGGGGTGAGGGGAGCAACTCCAGTACAGTTTATTCGGCTTCTGTTAGCTCATTACTTATGTTACTATAGGCATAGAGTATCTGTTCTAGAAACATCCTTAGAATATAATGCATAAGGCATAATTCCTGGCTGTCTGTAGCAACATCATTACTAAGTAAAATATATTAATTTGCGGAACATGAGGGAAGATTCCAGACCTATAATTTCATCACTGTAGGGAATTCCTTCTTAGATTTTTTTCCTCCATAGATGCATAGGTAAAACTTATAATATAGGGAATTTCTTAATGCCAGAGAAAGTATAAATATCTTGATCATATTCACATAACTACTATGTATGAGAGGGAATTCAGGATTTCCTGACTCTAAAGACTGCATCTATCCCCTACACTATGTAGGGACTATTTCTTTATTCCTCATTTTGTATCCTTAATGCTTAGCACAGTGCCTGGCACATAGTAGGCACTTAATAAGTATTTATTGTTTAAAAATATGTTTGCCTTCTCTCTCAAAATACATAATTTAAGGTAACTATGTGGGAAGAGGCAGTGTTCCCCTGATTTTTGTAAACCTTAAAATTTCACAGACTTATGAATGTTAAAAATTTTTACTCCACATTGAGGAATCCTCCAATTCCATACTTGAAATAATTCCTTACCAGATAGTGAGAACTCTCCCTTTGCTATGGGAGTATCCCTACTCCACCCCTACTTAAGACTGCCTTAGGGCAGAAACTCCTTGCTAAACAATGAAAGTACTTAAAAAACATACTTATAAAGGGAAGGAGTTCTTTGAGCCATGCCTGCTTTTGGAATTGATACAATGGGATGCTAGGTGCCATAAAGGTGGGGCAACTTGTAAACTACTTTGACCTAAAAGGTGAAAACTCACTCAGAGGTTTTCTCTTAATGAAATTAGTCGACACAGCAGCATTTTTTTCTGATTTACTAAAGAGATTAATCTACTCAGCTGTGAATTCAAAATGGGCTGTCTTTTGGAAAACATCTACAGTGATTGGTAGATGGAAGAACTTAGGGGAGGTGACATAGGAGATTTTGCCCTTAAAAATAAGAGCTCAAAGAAGAGCTGGAGGTCATTCTGAAACATTCAGATTGAGGAGGACTCATTTTGAAACATTCAGATTGAGGAAGGACTGATTCTGAAACATTCAGATGGAGGAGGGAGCTGGTGAAAGCAGCTGAGATGATGCTGGCCTAGTGTCACTAGAATCCTTGCTTAGGCAGACCTTGTGGTGAGTGTTAAAAGACTGACTGACTGATCTCTCTCTCTTAAGACTCAGGTCTAGGCCATGTTGGCTTAAGGCCCTTCATACTTATTTCCTTTTTCTCTCTTTCTCTCTTTTCTTTAATTCCACATTTGTATTAATTAAAATCTCTATAAAACCCAGTTGACTTGGGTATTTGAATAATTGGGAAAATTTCCCTGGCGACCACCTTATATTTGATTTAAAAACCAAGACACTGTAGTGAAACATATTTTCTGCAGTCAAATTTACTCACCCTCTCTTATATCTATCACAATTTATATCTTCCACCATTTTAATCACTACAGTTTAAGACCTCAACCATTTAAAATCTAACAGTTATTGTGACCTCACAAAGTTGGTGAGAAACCCTCAAAAGACTTCTGTGAAATCTCTTTCCTTTATCTCTTTGCTTTATTACTTGCCTATCAGTCAGTTTTGTTTTCTTTTTTAACTTGACTTCAAATTTACAGCTGCAAGAATGGGTGAGTAAAAAAAAAAAAACCTTTTTGATTCTCCTTAAATTAAGCTGTTTTAGATCTTAGCAACAGGGCCCTATGATCCTGGCTAGCAATTGCCTAAATTAGGATTAGAAAAACCTGGGAAAACTTTTTGGCCTTGTCCTGCTTCCCATGTTTTTACTTTAGAAATATGGAGTCACAGACAGTTCAGAACTTAGTTAACAACTGGAGTTTCAGTAAATGTTTTGTTCTTTTCTTAGTAAAAACATTGGTCTGCAGCTTACTTAGCAGCTGGCTCATTAGCCCCATGACCAATCTTATGAATACAGAATTCCTTGTCTCTCTGAAAGGGCTCATCCCATGGAACTTATGGCAAAATCTAATTGACATACTACTTTCCCTTGAGTTTTTGATTATTGTAATTTTAATATTGTATTTCCTTGAAGAACTCACTTCTCAGTCAAACCAACCAATTGCTCCCTCTCATATTCAACAAATTGAAGAACTAAATACTCGACAGGAACTTATAGAGGAAGGTCAGGGAGAGATTGTAACTTTTATAAGAAGCATTAACAGAGAGTTAAGAACATTATCAGAATCTCTGTCCCACCCTGCTCTGGACACAGCTCCTCCTGCCAACTCGGCCTTAGAACCCCCTGCTTCTAACCAACCTACCTCTCCCCCTGTCCCCTTGGCCTCAGAAAACTCTAATTCTAATAAACCCACTCTGAGTACACACCCCACCCACACTTCCGACCCAACACCATCAACTCTAAGTTCACATCCTACCCATACTTCTGATCTTAATCCTTCTACTTCACACCTTACTGATTCCTCCAATCCAAACACCTCTGTATCCTTTCACACTTCTTCTTTGGCTCCTCCTTCTCATGCTACACAATCTACTTTAAGTTCACATTCCAACCTAAATTCACACCCTACCTCTGAATTTTCTGGCCCTATGGGATTACAACAAACCCTTCCTTTTAATGTGCCCAACTCTTCTATGTCTCAGACTTACCCAATTGAAAATGGAGCAAGAAGTCTAGAAACAGGAGTACCAAATAACTTAGATACCTTATTTCCTTTAAGGGAAGTACCTACTTTTAATAAAAATGGAAACTTGGTATCTGTAAGACATCATACACCTTTTACCCCTGAGGATTTAAAAAAATTGAAGGAAGATATGCTATCATTTGAGGATGAAACAATATTAATTATAAAAAAATTAGAGAACATATTCAGAACTTTTGACCCCACTTGGTTGGATGTTGAGAATATATTAGAAGAATTATTAACAAAGAGAGAAAAAAATAAAGTCGTCTCTCTGGCTAATCAAAACCGAGGTAGAAGAGGACATTATTGGCCAACTGAAGATCCACATTGGAACCCCAATATTGAACTAGATTACACAAAACTAAACCAGGCCAGAGAAGCATTATTGACAGCCATGAGAGATTGCTCTGATAGACCTGAAAAATAGTCAAAATTTGAAAAAACCTGACAACATATTGATGAAATACCCTCCCAGTTTATGGACAGACTTATTGACATATGGAATACATATATGAACCTTGATTTATCCAGAGAAAGAGACATTAGACAAATACGTAGGCAATTTGTTAATAATTGTTGTTCAGTGGTAAAAGACTACTTTAGAACTAGCTGTCCTAATTGGGACTCTATGGACCTCGATGAACTAAGGAGAGTAGCAACCTATGTTTATAAAGGTTATGTAAAAAGACCTGAGGAAGATGATACATAAGTGGAAGATTTAAAGAAAGAAATTGAAATGTTAAAGAGACAATTGAAAAATAAGGGAGAGACTATAGCCCCTTTGCGGGAATTCACAAATAAATCAATAACTTGCCACTTCTGTGAGAAGAAGGGCCACAAAATGATGGAATGTAGAACCTTTCTTAAGATGATTGGAAGGAATACGAGTTTAATAATAGCTTTAGAAATAACAACTATAGAAATGATGATAATGGTCATAGAAACCAGAACAACTATAATGATGATAATGGTCATAGAAACCAGAATTTTAGAAATTCTAGAAATTATAATGATGATTATGGAAATAACTATAATGAACATAGAAATAAGAATTTTAGAAACCAGAATTATAGAAATAGGAACTGGGAAAATAATGACAATGCTCCAAATGAAGAAAATGATAACACCCAACAACAAAATATAAGAAATGGAGCTCGTCCAAAAAATAGTCGAGGTGCCCTTCAGGGGGGTGCCCAAGGAATATCCCAAACACAATGATGGCGTATGGCATCTGGGGGGGGGGGGGGCTGGGGCACAGGAATCAGATGATACAACCTTTGATATTCTGGACCCTGATGTCCTACTACCCGTTGTCCCTATCCACTGTCCTCCCCATACTAATGAACCCCATGTTACATTAAAGGTGGGTAACACTTATTATGATTGTCTATTAGACCCTGGAGCTACCAGGTCTGTATTGAAGAATGTACCAGATTTAAATTGTTATTCCATTGATTCACAAAGTGTAGTGGAGGTATCAGGAATACCCCAAAGAGTTGAAAAACTTGCCCCTAGAATGATGTCTGTAGGATCCCTAGAGGTACAACATTCCTTTCTTTTAATTCCTGACTCCCCTTTAATTGACTGGGGAGAGACCTTCTATGCAAACTCAGAGCCACAATAACTTGTTCACCAGATGGTTCTTTATCATTGGAAGTACCAGAGGAATCTTTAAATTTACTCCCTGTACTTCTCTCGAAAAACCAGGAGGCAAAAGAGCCTTCCACTTTTGAAATACCTAAGGATATACCAGAGTCTCTTTGGGCCACATCTTCTTCTGATGTAGGCTTACTTAAATCTGCTGTTCCTGTGCAAATAAAAACTAAATCTAGCCCACCTCCTTCTATCCCTTAGTATCCCCTCTCAAAGGAGGCAATTGAGGGTATTACACCAGTTATTAACTTATTAATAGAACAGGGAATAATAATCCCTTGCAAATCTGAATACAACACGCCCATTCTGCCAGTTAAAAAACCAAAAAGAGGGCCCGATGGCAAGCACCTCTATAGATTCGTACAGGATCTGAGGGCAGTGAATAATCACGTTATAAAGAGACACTCCGTAGTTTCTAACATAAATTCTATTATTTTCTCTATTCCTAGCACAGCTACATACTTTACAGTAGTAGACTTGTGATCAACTTTCTTTTTCATACCTATATATGAGAACTCCAGGCATATTTTTGCTTTTACCTGGAAGGGCTGACAATATTCATGGAGTTGGATGCCACAAGGTTATGTGGAAAGTCCGAGTTTATTTGAGCAAATTTTGAGCCAAGACACAGACAATATAACATTTAAAAATAGTAAATTAATCAAATATGTAGATGATCTACTCTTGGCTTCAACAGATGCAAAAACATGTCAAGAAGATAGCAAACACCTTCTTTTGGAATTGCACAAAAGAGGACATAAAATCTCAAAGGATAAAGTTCAGTGGTGTCTCCCTAAAGTAGAATATTTGGGATTCATCCTGTCTGTGGGTGCTCATTATATTTCTCCAAAACAAATTGAGAATATTCAAAATTTAAGCCCTCCTACTACTAAGAAACAGTTGAGAGCAATTTTAGGAGCAACAGGGTTTTGCAGACAATGGATTCCTTGCTATGGGGAAATTACTAAACCCCTTATAGCATTAAGAAAGGATTCAGTTCCTGAACCCCTCAAATTAGAGCCTGAACACTTATCAGCTCTATCAGATCTAAAAAAGGCTATCATGTCTGCCCCTGCTCTAGGCATCCCAGATTACAACAAGCCATTTACTTTGTATGTGCATGAGTGAAGAGGAGTAGCTTCTGGCATGTTAACTCAGACTTTGGGATCTTCTCAGCCCCCAATTGCTTATTATTCTGCTCAACTAGACCCAGTAGCAGCAGGAGCAACACCATGTCTTAGAGGAGTAGCTGCTACAGCTTACTAGTAACAAAAACTGTTGATTTAGTATTGAGATGTCCATTAACAATAATGTGCCCACATGAGGTAGAAGCATTATTGATAAAACATAGAACACAGGCATTCTCAGATCAGAGAATTACAAGGTATGAAATAACCTTATTAAATAGTGAAAACATTACTTTAAAACATTGTACTACTCTTAACCCTGCCACCTTGCTTCCAGATGTACCAACTTCAGGAGAACCATTACACAATTGTGAAACATTAGTGTCCATGGCAGAAAAGCCTCAAGATAATCTCTTGGACACTCCCTTAGACAATGCAGATCTGATTTTATTTACTGATGGTTCCTCTTTTATGAGGAATGGCATACGTTACACTGGAGCTGCCATAGTCTCAGAATTTGCCACTGAATGGTCAGCTTCACTACCTTCTAACATTAGCGCTCAAGGAGCAGAGCTCATAGCTCTGAAGTAAGCTTGGATAATTGCCAAGGATAAAAGGGCAACAATTTATACGGATTCTAGATATGGTTTTGGCATCTGTCACTCAGTTGGAATGTTATGGCTCCAGAGAAGATTCTTAACATCAGCTGGAAAATCTATAGCTAATGCAGAAATTATTAATGAACTTCTTTCTGCTCTCCAGCTTCCTGAAGCCCTAGCTGTAGTTCATTGTTCTGCCCATACAGGTGGCACTGACCCTGTCTCTAGAGGAAATGATCAAGCAGATGCCGCTGCAAAGCTAGCAGCCATAGAAGGGCCAGAATTACTCTTGACATTAACAACTACTAATGATTTAAATTTACCACTTTCCTATAATTAAAAGGAAGTGGAAAAATGGAAACAAAAATTCAAAGCAAAACTGATTAATGGAGTGTGGGTGTCATCTGAAGGAAAACCCCTGCTCCCTAGAAGGTTCTACAACCAAATTTGCCAATCTATTCATAAAAATGGTCATTTTGGCACCCAGGGCATCGTGGACTCTGTTAAGAGAGTATGGATAGCCCCTGGTATAATTACCATAGCCTCTAAAGTGTGTTCAGCCTGTTCTACCTGCCAGGCATATAACCAACATGCATTTCGTGGAAAAACCTTTGGTGGATGTCCTCTGGATTACACACTTTTTGAACATCTACAGATAGATTTCATAACGATGCCAAAGGCTGGACGTTATAAATTTTGTCTAGTAATTGTAGATCAAGTAACCAGATGGCCGGAAGCATTTCCTGTGACCCGAGCCACTGCAGATTTTGTTGCAAAGATACTTTTAAAGGAAATTATTCCTCGTTTTGGCCTGCCAGCACATATTGATTCCAATAGGGGGAGTCATTTTACTGATTCTGTTCTAAATCAGATATATTCTTGCTTGGGAATAACTCCCAAATTTCATGTTCCATATCATCCCCAGAGCTCAGGCCAAGTAGAAAGGATGAACAAAGAACTTAAAACTATGATTGGCAAATTATACACTGAGACCCATTTAAAATGGCCTGAAATTCTCCCTCTGGCCCTATTTTATCTTAGAAGCAGGCCTAGAGGAGACTTACATATTTCACCATTTGAGATGCTTTTTGGAAATCCGCCTATACAGGCATATACCTCACTATTAGGGGGAGATATTACTATTGCTTCCTATTTACAGGAGTTACAGCACAAACTACATGAACTTCATGAATCCGGAGCTGCAGTACAAGCTGGACCACTAGACTTTTCTCTGCATGACCTAAATCCAGGAGATAAAGTTTATATTAAGAATTTCAAGCGTACTGGAGCAACTCAGCCTTCATGGGAAGGACCATTCCAAATATTGTTAACTACTCCAACATCCATAAATATTGGAGAAAAGGACTCTTGGATTCACTGCTCACATGTGAAGAAAGCATCTTCTGCTGAGACTGATTGACTGAAACCTATCGCATGCATTGGAGATAATAATCCTTAGACAAGTGGATGCTGTTGTTTTTTTTTTTAGAACATATTGAAGTATTGATTTTTTATTATTTCTTTTTTACATTTTGATTAGAATATTTGATTTTTTCTCATTTTTGTACTGAAGGTACACATAATTAATATTAATATTTTCCCTGCAGTAATAGAAGTTAATATATATTCTTGCTATAATATCAATATATACACAAAAGCTTTAAACTATGGGAACCTGCCATTTATTGATAAAATATTATAGGACTATGATTAATGTTTGAATCTGATTCCAGAAAATGGGATAAAAACAAGGAGCATAGACTTTACCTGAATAGTGCCAAAAGAACACACATGAAATACTAATGTGAGACTCGAGGTTGCGACGCTTGACTTATGTTAAGTCGTAGGACTTCCTTGTATCTACACTCTTTACAAAGTACTCAAACAAGTACAAATCTTGACTATCATGCTGGCTCCCTATATCCCTGAGAATGACAAAAAATCAGACGAGGGAATGACATTTCCCCATCAAAATAGAATTCTAATTCTTTTCTTCTTATATTATGGCAACTTCCTGTAGTCTTGGCTGCAAATGGCTAAATGACATATTACTGCATTCTGTCCTACAGACTTGTGGGATAGAAATTACTTTAAACTGGACCTATACAAGGCCTATTTTGAATTTTTCTTATGTTTTTGATTGTTTTTCTATTCTTTTGATAATTGACTCATACACACCCATAACTGAACATTGCATTCTGAGCTAAACTTGATGTTTTTTAATACTTACTTCGGGGGGATTGTATTTTAATTTAAAATCTAAGAATTTTTGAATTTTTTGTTTGAGATTGTATCCAAGAATTTTGATTTTTTGTTTAAGATTGTACTTTTATAAAAATTCAAGATTTTGATTTTGTTCGAGAAAAGATCTTCAAGGAAGAAATTTGAAACTTTTATATCCAGAGAATGAACTGTTGCAGAAAGATGCCGAAAACCTACACTTCATCAAGAAGATCAAGAATGAACTTTGTATATGATTGATTGAACTGAACTTTGATTGAACATTTATTGTAAATGTACACATTTATGCCAAAAGGGACTGCCCCTAATTTGGCTTTCTGTCAATGCACCTAGCAAAACATTGGTTTTGCTTTATTTTCTTTTCAATTTCCTCTCTCACTATTCTAATTTCTCTTAGAAAATTGAATATCATGTATATCTATAGTTAGAAGTGCATTTAGGATTACAAATTGATTATGTTAAATGATCAATGGGGAGACTAGTCTCCCAATGATCATCAGGGGGGATTGTAAATCTTAAAATTTCACACACTTATGAATGTTAAAAATTTTTACTCCACATTGAGGAATCCTCCAATTCCCTACTTGAAATAATTCCCTACCAGATAGTGAGAACTCTACGTGAATGTGAAAACTCCTTGCTATGGGAGTATCCCTACTCCACCTCTACTTAAGACTGCTTTAGGGGAGAAAACTCCTTGCTATGGGAGGACCTCGATTCCTCCCGTACTTAAGAATGCTTTAGGGCAGAAAACTCCTTGCTAAACAATGAAAGTACTTAAAAAACATACTTATAAAGGAAAGGAGTTTTTTGAGCCATGCCTATTTTTGGAATTGATACAATGGGATGCTAGGTGCCATAAAAGTGGGGCAACTTGTAAACTACTTTGACCTAAAAGGTGAAAACTCACTCAGAGGTTTTCTCTTAATGAAATTAGTCGACACAGCAGCATTTTTTTCTGATTTACTAAAGAGATTAATCTACTCAGCTATGAATTCAAAATGGGCTGTCTTTTGGAAAACATCTACAGTGATTGGTAGATGGAAGAACTTAGGGGAGGTGACATAGGAGATTTTGCCCTTAAAAATAAGAGCTCAGAGAAGAGCTGGAGGTCATTCTGAAACATTCAGATTGAGGAGGAGGTCATTCTGAAACATTCAGATTGAGGAGGACTCATTTTGAAACATTCATATTGAGGAAGGACTGATTCTGAAACATTCAGATGGAGGAGGGAGCTGGTGAAAGCAGCTGAGATGATGCTGGCCTAGTGTCACTAGAATCCTTGCTTAGGCAGACCTTGTGGTGAGTGTTAAAAGACTGACTGACTGATCTCTCTCTCTTAAGACTCAGGTCTAGGCCATGTTGGCTTAAGGCCCTTCATACTTATTTCCTTTTTCTCTCTTTCTCTCTTTTCTTTAATTCCACATTTGTATTAATTAAAATCTCTATAAAACCCAGTTGACTTGGGTATTTGAATAATTGGGAAAATTTCCCTGGCGACCACCTTATATTTGATTTAAAAACCAAGACACTGTAGTGAAACATATTTTCTGCAGTCAAATTTACTCACCCTCTCTTATATCTATCACAATTTATATCTTATACCACTTTAACTCACTACAGTTTATTGGCTTCACTATTTTAAATCTCACATTTTATAGATGTGGAAGCTCCCTCCATTGAAATAATTCATCTGTGGTATAGCCTTAGGATTTAATTGCTAAAGCACTGAGAAGTTAAATAACTTGCCCATGGTCACACAGCAAGTTGTTGAATCTAGGTCTTCCCAGCCCCAATCTTGCTCTCTATCCAATACTTAGTAAGGTGGTTCCCTTTTCTATTTAAATGGAATACTGGACCTTTTCCTCTCCCCTATTAAGTGTAGTCTGAGAGATAGAGCTTCTTACCAAGACCTGAGACTCAACAAAGCCCCAGAGTAGTGAAGATGAGAAGTACTTAATAATTCTTTTGAAGTCCTAATGGGACCAACTTGAAGAAAAGCAACAAACAGATATATGACACCAGGAAAACAAATGCTGCTCACGTTCAGTCATGTCAATAGATACTGAATCCTTTCATTATGTCAAGGGGTGGCACAAATCCACTTGTTATGCAATGTTGACCTAGGAAGTGGTTTCAGATTGGTTTGGGTTCTTTTGAGATGGTTTTGGATCAGATCTTGTTATGAATGTGAGATCCAGGCAAAGAGCACACTGTACAAGAATTCACTGTTTTCATTGGCTGGAAAATCCCCCAAACACCACACTAAAATTCCATGGGGCAATTGATGTCAGAGATAATAACTTCAGAAGGAAAGGATAAGAGAGAGCTACTAGCAAATACAGAAATAGCACCCCCGGCCTTTGTACTGGGGACATGTAATCCAATTGCCATGGTGACAGATAATGCCTGCACTGCTAGGCAGTGGGGACTGGAATAATTTTCTCTCAATGGTATAACCAGCACACTCCCCAGTCTTAGTGTCCCCAAAGAGGTGAGGTAGGAGGGAGAGATCCTAGACTAACTGGAGTTAGTTTTAACTTTGGGGTTTGGGGGGGTTAACCCCAGAGTGAGGGTGAGAAAAGCTTTATAACACAATAGTCAATTACAGATGGTGTGAGTGTGTGTTGGAGGAAGGGAGGCATCATAGAAGATGGTGGGAGCTATGATCAAAAGGAAGACATTGTTAGGGAGCCTTTAAATCCCTTCAACATCTGTCATTGTCTGCCCCTAGTGCTGCACGACTATTCAGTGAGAGAGCGAGTGTCTATTTACTATTTCAAAGATCTCAGATTTCCTTAAGAAGTTACTCCCCACTTTTGTGCAGATCTCAGCCTCTTTGTGCCCTAGGAGATGGGCTTTGAGCCCCTCTTACGTGGTCACTTTAGCATCATAGGTTTGATGGAAGAATGAAATGAGACAATTGCAAATCATTGAACAGTTGCCCTAATATAGCAAGGATATTCAGCTGAGAAATCCTGGCACTTAACTTTTCTCCTGATCGGATCCCTTTCATCTTTCTAAGAGAGATTCTATTTGATAGGACAGGATGTGATACCTAATAGATATGTGTCTTCAGAATTCATCAATTCAGAGAGACTCTGGCTTCAAATGGCTATGTCATTTTATGCCCTTCAGTGACTAAAAAGGGGCCAATGAAGTTCCAAAGTTCAATTAATTTCAGTTGTGAGAAATGGGCAACCCTGGTCCTACCATACCCTGCAACTGTTAATAATGGCTTTCTCCCTAAAATTATCTTGTGTTACTTACAATCCAATGAAATATTTGTAAAACACATTGCCTGGCACACAACTGTTGTTTGTCCTTCATTTCGAAGGTTAATAACATTGTAGGGTTATATCTTTTGACTTAAGCATAAACTGGTTTTAAATGAGGCAGATTTACAAAAAGTCACTTACCTTTATCTTCCAGGCATTAAAATCTAGTGGCAAGACAAAAGTTAGGATGACTAATTATAGCTCAGGATGTGAATTGACCATCATCACAAATGCCAAGCAGGATAGGAAAATGTCTCATTTTCTGGGGACTGGTCTCACCTGGTGACAAGGAGCTGGAGACTCCTAAAACTGTACTAGTGTGAATTTTGGCATTGGCCCACCCACAATATTTGTCCTGCCTGGATATCTTCCCCACACCTTCATTCTTTAGCTTCTTTTCTTATCCTCCATCACTTTCACCAGGGGTCCCTACCTCCTTCCCTCAGCTCAGCACCAGTCCTAAAATGAAAGTGATGGACTAAATGATTTCTAAGAACACTAAAAAAAGCTGTTGACCTTGATATCTTCATGTCTGATCAAGCTCTATGTGCTCCATGATGCCTTCTTCAGCCACCTTTGTGGCTATTGAAACAAATTGCTTCCATCCAACCATTCTTTGAGGGGGAGTCTTCACATGTTTGAGGTAGACACCCCCAAACTCACTGACAGGTTTGAGGTGTGGTTGCTGTTCATGCTACAGATTCTTGGAGCCCTAGGTGAAAGCAGGATGAAAGGTAGACCCAAAAAGTTGGCTGAGCAGTCCTGAAAAGATCTCAGTAAACTGTTGTACAAGAGGTGCTATTCCTTCCTGCATAACCCATTCACCCCTTGGAGCATTGTAGATGCTATAAATGCTTATTCCCTTTCTTTTCCTCTCCTTTAGAATCATGAGATCACAGAATTAGACCTAGAAGGGCTCTCAGAGACATTATAGTCCAACCCCTTTATTTTACCAATGAGAAAACTCCAGGAGAGTCCAATCCTCTGCCCAAGGTCACATGGGCAATAAAAAACTTCAGGGGTAGAATCTGAACCAAAGTATTCTAACTCCAAAGTCTATTCTGTTTCTACTGTACTGCACTATGCACATGTTACATCCCCCCTCCTTACTCCCTTTTCCCCAATGAAAGGCAAGTTTCTTGAAGAGAGAATTTTTAAAAAAATCTTTATATCCTCAGTGCCGATCTTATGATCAATCAGCATTTATTTAGCATCTACTATAAGAGAGAATAGGAAATACATATGTATAAGGTAACTAACCATTTGGTTCTACAAGTTTTGATGTTCTCATCTATTGAGAGAAATTAGGCAAAACACAAAGCCATTTCTCTATTGGTCCTGGCTAATCTCTAGTTGGATAAAACCTGGTTTCATTTTGTTTTTCTATCCTCAGTGCCTAAAACAGTACATAGTGGATATCTAATAGATGGTGATTAAATTTTTTATTGGAATTCTCTATATTCCAGTTAAACTATCTACTTTTTTTTCTCACACACTGATATTCCACCTTCCACCTTTGTCCCTTTATACAAGATATATCTCATATACCCACTGCATCCTAGGTTGTTGCCAATTGTTTTGATTTTTGGCTTGCCACTGGGCTTGGGTGACCCTTGAAGAGAGGGTGATAAAGGCATGACTAAATGGTTCAGTGTAAAGAGATCCAGGCCTAGAGATGAGAGATCCTGGGTTCAAATATGACCTCAGATCCTTCCAAGACGTGCCACTTTTAACCCCTATTGCCTATACCTTACCACTCTTCTGCCTTAGAACCATTACTAAGACAGAAGGTAAGGGTTTGAGAGAGAGAGAGAGAGAGAGAGAGAGAGAGAGAGAGAGAGAGAGAGAGAGAGAGAGAGAGAAACAAACAGAAAGACATAGAGACAGAAATATAGAGACACAAAGAGAAAGAGACAGACAGAGAAACAGAGAGGCTGACAACTTTGTGGAAGGTGGTTCACTTAAATTCAATTCACACACAAGTCAAGACATCACCCCCATGGTGTCATTGGTCTTTGAAACAAAGGATGAACAATAATGTCATCTCTGGGATATACTCTCTCCTCTTGCAATCCTTATTTTTTACTCAAATTACCTTGAATTGATTTATCTTTCTACTTATTGTTTCTACACATCTGACGAAGGTCATTACTTTCTATGCTCTGTTGATTGTGTTTAAGGAATAAATATTGAATTGAATTGAATGTATTCTCCAGGTCAGCTAGACTGGGCAATTTGCTGTCCCTGAATATGAATATCCTAAATTCTTTTGCCTCTATACTTTTGTTGACACCATTTTCTTTCCCTGGAGTTCTCTCTCTCCCTCACATCCCCATTCCTATATGTTGAAATTCTAGTTATTCATGAAACCTTGACTACTCTCTGCAATGTAGTGATCTTGAACAATCTTTAAAGACTTATGATGGGGGGTGTTATCCACCTCCAGAGAAAGAACAGTTGGAATCTCTTGTCTTTCACATCTGTTAGGGTTTTACTCTGGGGTTTTGGTTTTGTATGAGTGTGCTCTTACAACAATGACCAATCTAGAAGTGTGTTTTGCATGGCAATAAAAATTTTTTAAAAAGAAATTCTAGTTCTCCTTCTAGGCTTATCATCTTCCTGTGGTTGAACTGATAGAAAACTGAACAGGTAGTGAAAAGACCTGAGGTCTAGTCAAGGTTCTTACACTAATAGGTTATGAGATTCTGTACTAGTCATTTAATCACTCTGGGCTTTGGTATTCTCATTTGTAAAGGAGATAAATTTGACTACTAGAATTTTCCAGTAGTACATTCCTATATTTCAAGTAAATATAGCACCTCCTACCTCCCACAGTTAATACTTATTTAATTAACATAGCTATGTAGATTATATATATATTAATATAATGAATAAATAGGTATATAAAATAATGTATAATTAATAGCTATTCTTATTTTTTAAGTTGTTTGGTTTGAGTCATAAGGAAGACATTAGATATCTGGACAGAATCTCAGATGCTAAAATTTTTCAAAATGGATTTTCTTTTTGGTAGTAATTGCTTTCATGTGGATATTGGTCTGACTACCACACACACACACACACACCAATTTGGTATCCTCTTGGTTAACTTATGATATCACCCTTTATATGGGACTCCCAGAAAGGCAGTGCTATAGGAGAGAATTGACAAGAAATAATTCAAAAGCACTGTCCAGGCCACTAGATTCTCAAATTTAAAAAAAATGTACTTATGTTCACAACTTCCCAAAATGATTTTCTATGTTGGAATTCTCTTTCTTGGGCACACTTCCAGTGGAAATATGTGGTCCAGATTATAAATTGGGATTTCTATTTCTGACTCAATCTCCCACCCTAACTTTCAGACACTTAATTATTATAAAGGTCAGATAGTAGTTGCATGTTGTTCTCTTCAACTCTTGGATGATCTACCAAAAGGGAATGGGTAACCTCTGGAGATGGGGAATGTTTTTATATTGGTATCCTGAGCAAAGATTGGATGACAAAGATCTGTATATTGTTAGACCAGATGGTCCTTAAGATGCTTTTCACCTGCAATTCTGTGATTTTGTGAATACAACTTCCTCTACTCTTGAGGAATACACACAAGGGACTGATACTTTTCTATTGCTCCATCTGGTGCCACACTCTATGGTAACTATGAGCTTTACTTCCCTTTCTTAGCTCTTCTTTTTGGAGAAAACTCTTGAGATGATGTCCCATGTCAAACAGGTGAAAGATCTGGGAATGTTTCAGCCAGAGAAGTCTCTAAGGATTACATGATAATTTTTCAAGTATTGAAAAGCTGTCATGTGAAATACAGATTAGACCTGTTCTACTTGGCCTTAGAGGGTAAAGCAAGAAATAGTGGGTAGAAATTGCAGTGAAACAAATTTTATTTAAGGAAATATTTAAGGAAAATATTCCTAATAATTAGGGCTATCTGAAAGTGAAGTGGGCTGCCTCAAGAGTCAGTGTTTCTTTTCACTGGATGTCTTCAAATGGAGGCTCATTTGGAGTGTCATAGAAAGGCCTCTTTTTCAGATGCAGGCTAGATTAGGGGATGAGGTCTTTTATAAATCCAAGATGACACAATTCTGTGGTTTTATGCCCTTATCATCAGAAACTTCTATAGTAATAGGCTTAGTATCTTGATTTTCTCTCTCTCTCTCTCTCTCTCTCTCTCTCTCTCTCTCTCTCTCTCTCTCTCTCTCTCTCAAACAGGAAGACCTGGGTTCAATTTTGTTGTAAGAGGATTTCCCAGGAGACTAAGAGATTTAATCATTTACCTAGAATCACATCACTATGTGTCTGTGCAGGATCTTGAATGAAATTATCCTGACTCAGAAGCTGACTCTCAATCTGATACACTACATTGACAGTCTCTATAGATACTACATCATATACCAAACAAAAATTTGTGGTGGAAAGGACTAATCCAAATGGAATTTAGAAAAGTTTTCTTAAAGGAGGAAGTACTTAAATTGAGTCTTTAAGAGAGCAAGAGGTTTAAAAAGGAAAGGCAGGGGAAGGGCTGCAAGCAAGAATGATGGAGACATTTTTGCATTGAGCATTGAAGTGTAGTTGGAATAATATGCAAGGCAAAGCACAAGTAGTCTTGTTTGATTCACACATAGAGTATAAAAGGAACGGTGTGTAATCAACCTGGGAAGATAGGCTGCATTCAGCTTGTGAAGAACTTTTAATGCTGAATGATGCAGGTTGTATTTTATTTTAGAGGCAATAGTGAGCTACTTCAGCTTCCTGAGCAGGAGAGAGACATGGTGAGAGCTGTGTTTGAGAAATATCAATTTGGCAGCTGTGAAGAAGGATTGGTAAAGTGATGAATCCATCAAGGAGATGGATTAAGAAACTATTATAATAATCCATGAAAGAGTTAATTATGGCCTGAATTGGGGGGGGGTCCTTATATAAATAGAGATAATAGGATAGATGTGAGCTATATTGTAGAGGTAAAACTGACAAGAACTGACAAGTTGCCAACTAAATGATAATATATGATTAGGTTGGGGAGAGGAGTGAGAGTGATGAGACGAGATTGTGAAATAAGTATCTGTTTGGGCTTCCATTTCTTATGACTGCATTTTATCTTTCTTGATGATTTCATCTGCTTCCATGGATTTAATTCCCATCTCCATGCAAATGATTCCTTCCTGGATCTATATATCCAACCTTAATCTCTCTTTTGAACCTTTAACTCAACTGCTTTTTGAATGTTTCGAATTATATGTCCCACAAGCATCTCAAACTCAACATGATCAAAACAACCCCCTCTTTATTCCTGCTGTCTAAAATACAGCATTTTACTGCTTATGAAACCTCATTGTTCACAATTCCTTACTCTCACTTACTCCACATAAGCAATCAGTTGCCAAATCTTATTATTTCTGCTGTCACAGCATCTCAAACATGTCTCCTTCTCTTTAATCATGTAACCACCACCCTTGTTCAAGTCCTCATCACCTATCTATAGTCCAAATTGCAACAAAAGTTTTTTCTCATGTTTTCTCCTGTTCCAATTCATCCTTCACGCAAGGTGATTTTACTATGTCATAGATTTAACTATGTCACCTCCCAGGGCTCTCTATAAGCTCCTGTGACCCCTTACTATTTCCAGAATTAAATCTAAATTTCTCTGATGTTTAAAATGCTTCATGACCAAGTCCCTTCTTTCTTTTCTAATTTTCTTCTATTTTATGGCCTTCTAGGTATTTTATGATCCAGTTACTTTGGCCCATTTACTGTTCCTCAAACATAACACTCTGTCTCCCATCTCCATGCATTTGCTCTATTTGTCCTCCAAACATGAAATGGCATCCCCCTTCTCACCTCACCTTTATCTCTTAACTGCTTGATTTTTTTCATGACACCTTAAATCCTACCTTCTTTAAGATTTCTTGCTTGGTTCTTTTTCCTTCCCCCATCACCTTCTTTCCAGGACCTACCTTCTGAAATTACTTACCATTATTTCTGTATATTTCTTGAATGTACCTAGCTATTTATATTTATTCTTCCCCATCAATAAACTCTGAGAGACAGGGTCTCATTTTTCCCATTTTTTGTATCCCCGGCAATTAGCATGATACAAGGTGTATAGTAAGTACCTTAATAAATGTTTGACTCCTAGGCTTAGTGGTGCTCTTGACAGAAATAAGGGACTTTGGAGAAGAAATATGTTTAGTGAGAAAGAGAATGAATTCACTTTTGAACATGTGGAGTTTGGTATTATGGAAAATTAATATTGAATTGAAATGATTTTTATGTGAAGCTTTTCTGAGAGTCAGCCAGTTTCCAAGGAAATTACTCCCAGGCCTTAAGTCATCTCACTGGACTGAATTTTGTTACAGACTGGGTGGGGACCTCCTCCTTATTTATCTTTAAACAAGAACCCTCTTATATAATGAAGTCAGCAAGCTCTAACCACCATTTTGGACTATGGTAACCCAATCATGTGGTGAAAAGGAAGGGGGTGGTGTGTGTTAGTGTCCTCCTGAGACCTGCCTCTTCTTGTGATGAAGTAATGAAGAAGGAGTTGGGATTTCTAAGTCCACCTCCTTAGTGGCTACTTACCAATCAGAGATATCTTTGGAGGTCCAGGAAGGGGCTGGATGATAAGGTCACATGGGAGTACATGAGATATGCACCCAGAGTTATTCACTCTCTCTCTTTTGCCCCTCTTTTTGGCCACTGGCTTTTCTGCTCTGCTTGAATTCATTAGTGCTACTTTGGATTACAGAAGGAATCCACTGACAAGGTTATATTATTTTGGTGGTCACTTAATAAGCAATTATGAAATTAAGAAATACTGTATCCTGAAAATTTCAATACTTTCATTATTCTACCATTATAGAGATAATATAATTTCATCCTGTTTTTTCAGATCCAGTTTCTAAAAGATTATGAACACACATTTAGTATTCTTTGCATAAGGATATGATGCTACTAACCCATCATTTATAAATCAAATGTTTTAAGCATTTTTTTAATTAGAAAGGATAGATTTCACTGAACAATTGGACTAATCATTTTTTCTTATTTATCCATTAACAGCTGCTCTGTGTACTTCCTTTGGATGAGCCCAGTTTTGTTTTTCTTACTAATTGTCCCATTCTGAATTATTCAATGACTAAGCCTCTAAAATCCTTTTGGATGAAGGTAAGGTATAAATCATACATAAATGAATAAAATATGTCCCGGAAGGATAGGATCTGAGTAATGGTCTAAAAAATCCCCCAAAGAAGATTTATGGGGGGTGAGAGGGGAAGTGGATGTTGGAAAACATGCTCTCTCCAAAAGTATTTTCTTGCAAAAGACAAAATGATTGAAAGACATTCTAATCCAAAAGAACTACTGTATTGTCTTAAGAAAGAGATTCTTATTCAAATAATGAAATTTGAAATTTGAAAAAAATATCTTTGGTGTATTTGAAACTATACTCAAAATAAATATAGTCTTTACAGTCTAAGAAAAGACAGAGGGACTGCTCTCCTCAAAATGTAATAATGTTAGAATGGTACCAGTAGATTGTCTAAGGATAAGTCTTATAGGGAAAGACCACTATATCAATTTAGCAGTGGTCCAAATTATGGTAACATCCTTGGAGGAAACAATGGTTAAGATAGAAATGAGCACAAAATTCTTATTTATAATTCCTAGTCTGTTAATTATTAAAGTTAATTAGTCACAGTGTACATGTGCCAGGCATAGACATCCATGAAGAGGGACTCAGGCATGCACAGATACTCATTCCTTTATGCATTTGCATACAGTAGGTATATATGGTAAATGGGCTTAACAAGATAGGAAGAGGCTGTGATTTTATTTCTGCAATGCTGGAGTCCAAAATTCAACATGCTCCAAACTGAATTCATTTTCTTCTCATTAAACCCATCTCTCCTCCACACTTCCTAATTTGTCAAGAGCAGCACCACTTTAGTCAACAATTATGATAATTTTAGTTTTCAGATTAATAAAAAGGGACACCAATGCTGTGTCTGTTGGGGAAAATCATCAAATCATTGATTTAGTCCTGGAAGGGACCTTAAAGTTCAACCAATCCCAACCACTGTTTCAAAGAATAATGACCTAAGACTTAGAAATTAAGGGACTTTCCAAAGTCATATCGATAGAAAGTATGTAAGGTAGAATTTGACCTTAGGAGTTCTAGATTTGAACCCCAGTGCTCTATGTATAATGCCAATTATACCTTTCAAAATAGAGATTTGCTTCTGTCTCACCAATTTCTGGTGTATGTTTGATAAGATCTTCAAAAGAAAGTCATTCCTCAAGATCTTTCCATGCAATAATTTCTATTTTTGTTATTCTTGTATTTCTTTAGGGGAAAAATACCACCTTGCTGCCTAAATGGCTAGAATTGGCCAGGGTTGTAGTGTATAAAGGAGGAAAATCATGTTTTAATTGATTCTCACAGATAAAAGGAATGGAGGAGAAAGAGTAGAAATTTGAAGGGCAGTGAATAATCAGGAGAGTATGATTTCTATATAGCATAGTGGAAAAGTTTGGCCAGGGAGGCACTAAAGAGAATCTCAGCATAGGTCAAGGTATGAGGGGGGAAGGAATTTTAGTTTAAATAGCTGGAAGTTCTGGAGAAATATCAGAGAAGGCATTTGGTAGCTCTAGAATAGGATGAGTACCCAGGAGGCAGGAGATTATTTCATCAATTGACTCCAAGATTTTTATTAGAGTATTGATGGCAATCCCAATTTCTGGAAGGAGGGATGTATAGGAGGAAGGGCACGGGGGTAGGAGAAGCATGGTTAGACAATAGTTGTGAAAATTATCAGGGTGTTTTAGGAGACCACAATGTCAATGGATCCACAAAATGATATGGTAACCATGAATGTTAATGTAGTCTTAAAGTTATGTTTAGAGAAGCATTGAAGTATTCAATATGTTTGGTTTTGGAAAGCTTATTATAAGAAAGATATTGACAAGTGAGGGAACACCTGAGAAAGGATGACCAGGAGAGTAAATACATGTCACCTAAAGACAGGTTGTATACAACTTTAAACTAGAAATGTAAAGAATTAGAAAGGGCATGATAGATGTCTTTGAATATATGAAGGGTTTTTACAAAGAAGTAATAGATTTAAATTCTTTATCCCAGAAGGTAAAATTAGGAGAAATAGGCAGAAGTTGTAAGGAGGGAAAAAAAATTCGTGGTAGGGAAAATCTTCCTCAACTTTGTTGCTAACCAAAAGTGGAATAGCCGACATTGGTGATAGTGGGTTCCCATTCATTGAAAGTCTTTAAACCAAGAATATGTTGATTATATTGTAGGAAAGTTTTTAAGACTTTTTTACTGGTAATGTCATACTAAAGAGTTACTGAGGGCATCTGCATTTTGTGATTTATTGAGCAACTAAGTCAACATACACTTTATTCATGAAAGAGAGAGAAGCAGGAGTTAGATGTTTGAATTGATAAAAAGCTCAATAAATTAATTGTAAACATTTTAGCATCATAAAAACCCAGGGAATATATATTTAGATTTTTTTTCCATTTTGATTTACTATACACATAAACTTTTGTTCTTTGTTTAATTTATTGTTACATTTAAACCAACATACTTCAAGAGTTAATTAGAAATGCAAGGTTCCTCCTCAGCAGACTTAACAATTCTTCCATTAAAATAATACCAAAATATTAGACACATATTTCCCGAAATACAGACCAAATTTGTTCAAACTCTGGAAACTCTCCATTTAAATGAAATTAAGCTATTCAGACTGGTAAATTCCCTACGATTACTATAGCAGGCCTCTAAAGTCTAACTGTGAGACAGTTCCTATTTTGAGAAAATACTGATTTTGGCAACTAACACTGCCTTTCATAGACATTCTTATGAGAACTGGATAATTCAGCTAAATTCCCATCATAGCCAGGAATAAAGATTATTGGTTCCTGATGTAGGTGTATTACCAGAATCATTTTACTTCTGGCTAAGAGCCGTGTCCAAAAATGATTTATGGTTGGCACTCTTGATGTGTTTAAAATAATCTTTCTAAACATTTGTTTCAATTTCTTAGTTTTCTTTTGCACATATTATTTAAAGTCCATTTAACAAATACTCAAAGTAAGGTTAGTGTTGGCCAAACCTCTATCTGAAATCCAGGAAATATTTGCCAATGTTGGCTCCAGTTAGAACCCACATCATGTATATTAATGCAGTCTCCTTTCTTCAAACCACTTTTATTTTTCAGTTGTGGTCATGTTCTGGTTTTAAGTATGTTTATAGCAATAAATACAAATTTTTTAAATGGAGCAAGTTCATTGTATCCAAGTAATGAAGGGGTGCTGATTTAATCCATCACACTTGAATTGATACACTCTTTCAGTTAATGTAGCTTCACCATGTCAATGTGAAATAACACAAATATCTCCCTGGTATAATATGGCACCACTGCTTGACTCGGTACAAAAGATCATTGTCTTGAATCAGGACTGATTTGAGTTATGAATCTGTCATTTTATCAGCTGTTTGAATTTGAATTAAAAAAAAAAAAGTCTTACCTTTTCTCTTAGTATCATTGCTAAGGCAGAAGAGTGGCAAAGCCCAGGCAATTGGGATTAAGTGACTTTCCCAGAGTCATGAAGCTAGGAAGTATCTGAGGCCAGATTTGGACCAGATTTGGACCTCCTGTCCCCATGTCTGGTTCTCTATCCACTGAGTCACCTAGTTGCCCCCTTAATATTTCTTTCACCTTCTCTGGACTTCAGTCTTTCATCTCCAAAATGAGGATAATAACAACTTAGCCATAATGCTTCACAAGGTTATTGTGAGAATCAGTGGGATAATCCATAAGATGTCATATAAAAGTGTCCTTTTCTGTTTAAAGGATTATCTTTATCTGTGAAAATTTTTGAAACCAAAAAATGTTTAATTAATAAAATTCATAAAAATGAAATCTTCATATAACAAAATCATTACAGCATTATCATTATACACTAAAAAATTTCTTAATATTTTAAACAAAGACCCATAGTTCTGTTCTGGACTTGCAATTTTATTAATGAAGGAAGCTTCCTGTGAAGAAATTTAATCTGTCAGTGCAGATTAGCAACTATTCTGCAGTCTTATAGAGCTACCTAGACACTGGAAGATGAAGGGAGTTGTGCATGATCACCCATAATTAGAATGTGTTAGAGGCAGGATTTAAGCTCAGGCTTTCAACTGACAGTGAAACACTGACTCTTAGTTTAAATATGCTGGTGCAATTTCTGCTAAAAGTATACAGGCTTCCTTTTTTGTAAAAATCCTTACCTTTTGAGACAGAAGTCTTAAAAACAGTAAGTACTGGTTTCAAGGCTAGGCAATTGGAGTCAAGTGACTTTCCCAGGTTCATATAGCCAGGAAGTATATGAGTTCACATTTGAATCCAGGACCTCCTATCTCCAGGCTTGGCACTCTATCCACTGAGCCACTGAGCTGCCCCTAGAAATGTGCAGACATTAATATTTAGAAGCTCTTATTATGATAGACCCTTTACGATAGCATATTGATTTTAACCATGATTCTCTTTATTGCATAAATTGTGAAGACAAAAAGAGAGAGTCTATATGTCTGATTGATGTCTGTTTAACAAATTAGGAGAGGACATGGGCAATAGTTGAACAGAATGGGCTGCTATGAGTAAGTTCCTATCTGAATATTTGAAGGACACATCAATATCACTAGAGTTCCAGGTAGAGAGGTAGCTGTGACTCAGTGGTTAAGAGCACTGAGCCTGGAGTCAGGATGATCTGAGTTCAAATCCATCCTCAGACATTTCCTAGCTCTATGATCTTGGGCAAGTCACTTAACCTCTGAATTAACTAGAAAAAGAAATGGCAAACCATTGTAGGAAAAACCCAAGGATAGATATGCTCTATGAGGTCACAAAAAGTCAGACATGACTGAACAATAATCACAGATCCCTTTGACTATTGGGATATGGGAGCAGTTTCTTATCATTCCATAACATGTCTTCTTTATGGTCCAACTGGAGTCTCATCCTCATCTTTAACACAGTTTTTCTTACTGTGACATACTTTAATCCCGCTCCCTTTGATCTCTGTGTTCCTGTTGCATCATTGTCTCTAGCAAACAACTTCTGAGATAGCATGATGTAGTGTAGCAGGATCAAACTCACATAGGAATTCAGGCCACTAATATGTACATTAAAATCACTGAAAACTATAGATTGACTTAGTTTTTAAGTGTAATATTATCAATATTTAAAGTGTTTTTATTTATTTTATTAAATATTTCCCAATTGTGTTTTAATCTGGTTCAGACCTCACTCCAGTGTTATAAAGCTGCATATGGATCAGGCAAACATTTGACATGTTTGACACCTCTGGTAGAGTTGATTAAAAAAAACAAAACCTAGCCTCTAAATCAGGGAGAACTGGGTTTGAATTCTGCCTGTAATCCATATTGCCTCTGGGACAATAGCCAAGTTACTTAACCTCTTACTACTCGACTCAATTCTCAAGATTATGTCACCTGAGAAGATCCTAAGCTGCTTGAGCAGAAGTAATTTCTTAACCTAAGGCTTCCTTATTCTAATGAAATCACAGGTCCAATTTGGAGGTTCATACACAACTTTAATATAGATTCTTATTTTAAAATCATTCTAAGTATTTAACCCTTGTGTTAAAGTTTTAAGTAACAGAAAAGACACAAGGAAGGATTTTCTTATTTTTTTTTGGCCTGGAAAACTGCCCAAGTCAGTAGATGTGTGAAAATAAATGTGTAGCATCCCTCAAGTGCTGAAGCTGACAGCACACTTACAATCATTCAATACACGATTTTACAGAAAGAAGTTTTATTCAAAGTAGGAAAACAAAAAATAGACTCTTGAATGTGCAGCTTTGAGTCCCAAGATGTATGTCAACCCCAATAGTCACTGAAAGGGTCAAATATTAGGTCTTTCTGTTGGACCTCCCAACTCAATATTACCAGACTGCCAAGGTGTGACTTTAATATCAATTATGCCTTGGAAGGGGTGATATTTGTTCTCCTAAATCTTTCAAATAGGGGAGTGAGACGAGAAGAGGGGAAGGTCCCTAGTGCTAGCAACATTTTTGTTATCTCTTCAATGAGATCATGAATGACATGGTGATAGGGACTATCATATCCTTATTTTGTACCTCTCATTGCTTCTAGCACAGGGCTAATGGATAGTAGCTGCTCTATAAATATCTATTGATTGCCTGAGTGATTGATCTCATAGTGAGGGCATTTCTCATCCTTAATGCACAGAATCTTTATTGAATTCAAAGATATCCCATGTTCTCTGAGAAATAGGAGCCAGTTAGCTCTTAGGACATGGGTATATCTCTTGCACTCTGAGTTACCAATATGATATATGATACATGATATATTAATTTTATGATAGGATTCGCTCTCATTTTAATAATTTAAAATCATAATAATTCACTTGGATCATCACAAAGACACTTATCTGGGGAAATGATGATTCAGTGAAAGGACCTCAAGAAACTCTGATATTTTATTTGTGGTATGACCATATTTCTCTGGGTGGCCCTGGACACACTGTCGAGCCTTGGTCTTTTTAAAAGGATGATGGGTTTGGCATTACCAAATAATATTCCCCAGTCCAAGTTAATGAATTCCTGTTTTGAAGTGCTAACTACTAGATTCCAATTTTCATGAAATGACTGAACCACAGCTGCCAGAAGAACTTTTTGAGATTTCCAGAGTAGCTATCAGAAAGTCTTTCTTCTAAAAAATGACCCAGTGAAAACATAAAGAATAAGTATGGTACACATGCATTAAATACGTAAATAAGCCCTAATAATAAAAAATAATAATAGCTTTAGTAAATCAAACAATTCAGGTAATAGCCTTTACAGAGATGCAATTAACTTGACTATCTTGGTGCCATTTGCTGAAGAGAAGTTGGAATTACCTGCCTGTAAGTATTTTGATTAGCTCCAAGTATATTTTCCTTGGCTTGAAGAGGAGGCTCTAAATTTTCTTCTGGTTTTGTTGAAAGTTAACAGCATACTTGGCTCTGGGTGAGGTATAGAAGAAGACTCGGGATCCATCCAAGGTACCTGCAACTTTACTTAATAAAACAAATCATTCAGCTATTAGTCTCAACCTGATTCTTAGGCTTAAATATCAGTGGCTCTGAATTCCACACCATTTGTACCTATGATAATTTGGAGATGAACAAGACTGATATTGGGGAGGAGTGTCTGAGTTGGTGAAATTCTTTCTTTCCCATTTTTAGTCTGGCAACTTTTCCTCTAACACTCCAGGACTTTTTCCACTGGATCAATGTTTATTTGGTTTCACATTATTATCTATTTGTTTTGCAGTGATAATTATCTTTGTTTTTTGTCCTTTGCTTTAACTCTCAATTACCAATGAAAACAAACATTAACAAATACCCTACTATGTATAACATTCTAAAGGGCAATGCGAAACAAGAGTCTGGGGCTCAATGCCCTCATTTTTTTTAATAAAAGAATTAGATTGCATGACATAAGCAATATTCCCTCTCTCCCTTAAACTCCTCCATTCCCTGCTACAAACTTTCCTTATTCCCTGTTTTTCCAATCCCCCAATCTTTCCTCAATAAATTTTACACTGTTGCATTAGTATGCCTAAGAAACATTGGGTATCTAAATCTAAACCATTATATGGCTCGAATTATTTATGTGTTACTCATTTGTATCTATTGTATATCAGAGTCCAAAGGTCCTCCTAGTCATCTCTTCTGAATGTTTCCAGTCTTTTCTGCAGCAACCTGGCCCAAATGAACATTGTAAACTTCCCCATTTTATTGTAAGTTACTTGAGGGCAGGGACTATCTTTTACCTTTTTGCAATTCCCCAGCACTTGTCACAGTGTCTGGCACATAGTAGGTGCTTAATAAATATTAAGATTGATTTCTATTAATCAATCAGTCACAAAACATTTATTATATGTTTCAGGAACCATGCTAAACCCTGAGGATCCAAATAAATGCAAAGTCAGACGGTTCTGAAAGAGCTCACAGTCTCAAGGAGGAGACAATTTGCAAATGACTTCATGTGAACAAGTGACCTATATTATATGATGAAAATAATCAAGAGGGAAGGCTCCAGAATTAAGGAGGATCGGGAGAGGCTTCCTTATAGAAGATGAGATTTTAGTAAGGGCTTGCAAGAAGACAAGGAGGTCAGGAGGAGAGATGAAGGAGAGCATTCCAAAAGGGAGAACAATCACTGTAAATGCCCTGCGTAGTGTCTTAGCTGAGAAAGAGCAAGAAGGTTAGTTTCACTGGGCTGGAGTATGTGAGTGTGGTGTAATGTTTAAGAAGATTGGACGTGTGTATGGCTACATTATGAAGAACTTAGAACAGCAAATATTCGAAACTGGAGATAATGGGGAGTCACTGGGGTTTACGAATAGGGACAAGGTAACCTTGTGAGTCCTGAACTTAAAGAAGATCACATTAGCAATAAACTGGAGGATGAATTGGAGATTCTTGGGTCAGGGATGCCCACCAACAGACTATTTCAATAATGTATATAGTATGATATATTACAATCATATATATATATAATACAATATATATTATAATAATATATAACTATGATGAGTACTTGAAGCAAAGTAGTGGTTGTAATAGTTTTAAGATCAGAAGATAGTGTATGAGAGATGGCCTCAGGGTCAGAAAGGTGCAAGTTCAAGTCCCACCTTTGATATATACCACCTAGGTGACTTTGGGGAGGACTCCAGGTAACTTCCTTTTTTTTTTTTAAACTTCCATCTTAGAATCAATACTGTGTATTGTTTCTAAGGCAGAAGAGGGGTAAGGGCTAGGCAAATGGGGTTAAGTGACTTGCCCAGGGTCACCCAGCTAGGAAATGTCTGAGGCCAGATTTGAACCTAGAACTTCCCATCTGTAGGCTTGGTTTTCAGTCCCCTAAGCCACCTACCTGCCCCTCCACACATCTTTCTAAGACTGTAAGTGACAGAGAAGATGCTGACATTTATTGGTAGAGAGTATTCTTATTCAAGATGTTCTTCTACCAATAAAATCACCCCTCAGTTTCTGTACATATTCTTAGCTTTCTTGACTTCCACATAGCCCTGATGAGTATGAAGCTGATAAAATCCCTAGATCTTTCCCACATGAACTACTCTAAGCCACATCTCCATACCAATTTGTGTATTTTGTTTTACAAACTTATATTGAATACTTTTCATTATCTTCTAAAATGTCGTATTAGATTCTACTTAACTTTCTAGTTCATCCATATTATTTTAGGCTCTGCTGAAGTCACCCTATTACTTTGCTTTTATTTCATGCACTAATTTGATAAACAAGTAATCTATGACTTCATTCATGTTATTTAAAAGATTAGTAAATATCAAGAACCAAGGAGAGGGCACTAAGGAACTTCAATTGAAACCTTTCAGTATGAATTCAATTTATCAATCATTCCTTTACTGATTCTTATTAATTTAATACAAATCTCTCCATATTGTCTCCAAGGATTTCAAGAGTGTTTTTTCAAATGTTTTGCTGAAATCCAATCATATTATGCCCCCACTTTACCCAATCGTTCAGGGTACAGCACTGAGATAGGCTCAAACGAGGCTTGAACTCTTGACATCACTCCAGACCTTAACAGAACGTCTGGCCACTCTGGTCTGGATTCATGCCTTGAAGGCCTCATCTGGGATCAAACAAGTCTTCATGGGATGAGGAGCAAGTCATTGGGCAAATGAACTCTCCCCTCTGAGTTTCGGTCCCGGTTTGTGTATGTGTTGGCACCAAAGGAGGGTTGTGGCTTTCCTTTTGTTCCTGGTTTATGTCACAAAGGAAGTCTTTGGTTTGCTTCACTATCATCTCACTGACTTGTATAAGAGTAATTATGCTTAGTTTAGAAACATTCCATGGAACTAAAGTAGGACAATGAAATCCAAGATGATGTGATTTGTTTGTGACTATAAAGCAATGAGACTGGTCCTCTGGTGGCTTTTTATTTCATGCATTCTCTGCCTATTAATTTTCACAATAGAAATGACTTTCTTTTTTAATACACCAAAGTATCAGCTGACACATTCAAGAATTTTAGAGTTGGAGGACACCCTAACAGTCATCTACTCTGGTCCCTTCCAAAGCTGAAATCCTTTATGCAGTAGTTCATAGATCTAGAACTTGAAGTAAAGCCAGAGACTATCTAGTTCAACCCATTTATTTACAGTTTAGGAAACAGGTCTAGGGAAACCAAGTGTCTTGCTCAAAGTTACATAGGTAGTGAACATTAGAGGTGAGATTTGAACACAGATCTACTGACTGCAGAACAAGTGGTCCTTGATAAGAAACTTGCTACTTTAAAAGGTTTCCTGTTTGGTTTGTGGTGGCTATAAAATAACCCTCCCCATAATTCCTACCAATTGATTCCAGTTTGGCTTCCTGAATCTGTGAAGTGTAGCAAGGGAAGGTGCTGAGGGGATTACACAGAATGATTGACAAACCTGCATTCTGTATGAGATCTGGCTGGGTCAGAATTCTAAGCTGTTGGAAAGAACAGTTTTTCAACTGAGAGACTGAAGCTAGAGATCAAGACTGAAGGTGTGACTCTGGGACTCTCCCTGGACAAACCCATCTGTCAAGTTGCCTGCCTTAGAATAAGATCAAGACAAGGTTGAGAAGAAGTTCCCCATTCATTCTGGTGGACAGCACAATTTGGAAAAGAATTTCTCCCCTATCTAGAGCTTCTAAGGACTCTGAAATTGGATTTCTGCTGCCTGACCCACCAAGGACTCTGTGAGAGAATCTGGGCTCCCTGTTTGGACTTATCCTTAGTTAACTTTAGTTTAGTTTAGTTTAGTTTAGTTTAGACAAGGTTAAGTTTAGAAAATAAATATAGTGGGTTAAGCATCTGGGGCTAATAGTAAACTAGTCCATTATCCCCTTTCCTTTCCCATTATCCCCTCTTTGTTAATAAACTTATTTATGTGTTCTCCCTTTCTACAAAACTTTTCCCCTTTCCCCTAAATTTCCATTGTAACAGAAGCCATGGAAAATTGAATCTAATTCTACTTTCACACGACCACCTTCATTGATTTCACAGGGTACTTTTGAGGAAAATACTATGTAATCCTCAAAATTCTATGCAGTTTTGAGTGATCAATAGCTGAAAATCATGTCCTTTGTAAGATTTCTCTTCTGTAAGACAAACACGTCTCATTCATTCAACCATTCTCTTTATATTTACACAGCTTTTAGATTCTTGACCATTTGGTTGCCTTCTTCTGGCTACAGTTATCTACATCCTTTCTAAAAGGTGCCTAGAAATTAATGTTCTTTTCCACGTGAGGTCTGGCAAGTGATAAAAGCAAAGGGACGATTACTAAGTATTAAGTGATTCTTTGTAGCGTGTCATCCCTTTACCAACAAAATCCTAGATTCCTACCAAGCAAAACCAAACCAAAACAAAGTGCTTCGTAGTACCGTCTTAGAAGTCCGCTAATGAACATTTTTAAGTGTTTACTATGTGTCAGATATTGTCCACACAAGCAATCCATTGAGCAAGGAACTCTCAGTGATTTGAAAACATCTTGGGAACTCTGCAATAGATTTCAAAATGCCTTAATGATGAAAAAACAAAGGAATCATTCAAATGCTGCACAAATCTTGTCCTCATTGAGAAAAGTTATAGGTGAGGAGGAAGAGAAAGAAGCATTTATTAAATGACTACTATGTGTTAGTAATTGTATTAACTACTTCACAGATAATCTCTTATTTCATCTTCACAACAACCCTCAAAGGTAGGTGCTATGGTTAACTTCATTTTTACAGTTGAGGAAACTGAGGCAGACAGAGTTGAAGTGACATGTCTAGCATCACACAAATGAGACCTATCTGAGGCCATTTCTGAATGGAACTCTTCGTGAATGCAGACCTAAAACACTGCCATGCAACTATCTTCTATGAAAGCACTGCCATTGAACAATCCTCTTATTAATGTACTACCATACATTGCTTATTATCGTTGTTAGGGTGCCTGGTGATTTCTCAGGGCACTTTCCTTCCATGACAGAAATTTAAAGTGACAAGTAGCTGGACTCACAGAATAATGGACAGAGTACTGCATTTGAGTCAGGAAAACCGAGATTCCTTACCAAATATGTAATTCTAGGCAAGTTATTTGAAAATGAAAACACATTAAGCATTCTATATGTCATGCACCATATAAAAACAAATAGAGCTCCTGCTCTCAAAAAGTTTACAATGTAATAGAGGAAACAATATACATAGGTAAGTGGTAACCAGGGAAAGATGTTTTGCTCTATTTTACTGATAGAGAAACTGAGGCCCAGGGTGATATTTACCCAAAGTCATATAGGTAGTAAATATCAGAAATGGATTTTGTATCCAATTAATTGACTTTAAATCCTGTGCTCTCTCCATTTTACCTTCATTCTCCAACCCATGGGCTCAGGACTTTGTTATCTATTCATTGATTTCTTTTGATTCTTCTTTCTTCCTAGCTATTTCAGTGTATTGTTCTTTGGACTTAGGTGACTAGAGATTGAACTGATTTCTCTGGAGAATAGTGCCCTGCTTAAGGTGTTGGAGATCCTCACTGAACCCTTCTTCAAGATCTCCATCAAGACGTATCAGCTCCTGTGCACTTGAACAAGAGTCTCACACCCTCAATTAAAGCGGTAGCATTCACTATTCCTCATGGATAATTGCACAGAACAATAATAGCTGATATTTATGTGACATTTAAGGTTATTAGAGTACTTTGGCATAATACCTCCCTTGATCATAATTTGGAACTCATTCTCAAATATCATCAAAAGAATCATCCAGTCAAATGTAGTTTCTTTTAGGGTCCAAAGCAAACTGGCTACACATGGCTGATTATTTGAAAATGGGCAGTGATACATCTTCATAATGAATTGCCGTAAATAGGCTAAGATCATCTCTTTCTGGGGTAAAAACATGAATTTAGCCTTGGTTCCTCCAAAGCAACCAGTATTTGGGGAGTACAAATGTATCACTTGTGCCCAGTGTCCTGTTGAATTATGTATAGTTACATGGGCCTCTGACAGCAGCATTTAGTATCTCAAGTTCTGAGCCAGTCTAGTTAACCATTCAAAGTGATAAGGAAGAGGTACTTTCATTGTATCACTGGATGTAACTGGTACACGTCAAGTGCTCTTTTGGACATTCACCCTTACCTTTAAGGAACTTATATATATAACTTCTCCTTAAGGGGGGAGGTGGACACATATAGAAACACATATGTAAATACACACACAGAGACACACATATTATGTAGAATGACTTGGAGATTTGAAAAAAGCATAATTGGGGAATTGGGCAAAGCCATTGTGATAGAGTTTGTATATAAACTATGTAATGAAGGAATATAGGAAGTTAATGAAATAAGAAAGTTCTAAAGCCTAGAAGAAAAGAAGAAAACAAGTATTTAATGAGAGTCAACTTTTGACTGGGGCAGCTGTGAGACACAGTAGATAGAGTGCTGGGCTTGGAGGTAAATGAAGATTGATCTTCCTGAGTTCAAATGTGACCTAAGAAACTTATTATTTATGTGAACATAAACAAGTCACTTAACCCTATTTGCCTCACTTTCCTTATCTATAAAATGAACTGGAGAAGGAAATGGCAAATCACTAGTATCTTTGCCAAAAAAAAAAACCCTAAATGGTGTCACAAAGAGTTGGACATGACTGAAAAACAAGACTATGTGCCAGGCATTGTTCTAAAAAGTTTACAAATTCTATCTCATCTGGATGCTCACAACCACTCTGGTAGGTAGGTGCTATTATTATCCTTATTTACAGTTGAGAAAGCTGAGTCAGATAAAGGTTAAGTGACTTGCCCAGACTCCCAGAGCTACTAAATGACTGCCATAGACTTTGAATTCAAATCTTTCTTCCTGATTCCAGCTATATCCTTTACATTCTAGTATAGGTAATTTATGCATTGCCTAAGGCATATAATTAATCCATCAAACTAAAGCAATTATTAAATAATTACAGTATACTAAGGACTACTAGGAGAAAGACAAAAGAGAATGTCTTTGGTCTCCTAGAGCTTACATTTCAATAGTACATATCTATAGGTATGTATGTAAAATATAGAAAACATATACAAAATCATTTAAAACCAAGTAACGTTGGCACTGTAATGGTTCTAGTTATAAGATAACTATACATATACCTGGAACATTAATATTGAATTGTGATATTATTGGCACATTATTTCCTTTCAAACTTTCCAAATTTAGACTAAAACATCCCACAGCCAAAACTTGAGGCTATAGCCAACTTCCCCACCTTTCCAGGTTATCAGAATTGAGTTGAGACTTTTCCTCTTTTGCTAAGACCTTAAAAGAAATAAGGGCAGGGCTGATCAGCAATGGTAAATCCTAATCTGGTTGAAAGAATAAGGTAATGTTCCATGTTGAATTTATCTAAAATAGGATGGTCTGGGGGCAACTAGGAAGCTCAGTGGATCAAGAGACAGGTTAGAAATGGAAAGTCCTAGGATCAAATCTGGCCTCAGACACTTCCTAGCTATATGACCCTGGGCCAGTCACTTAATCTCCATTGCCTAGTCCTTACCACTCTTCTGCCTTGATTCTAAAATTGGAGGTAAGGGTTTTTTTTTTTAAACAAAATAAAGTATGGTGGTCCAGCCACATGGGTGTACTTGTGTCTGTCTTTCAAGTCCCAGGAAGGATATCCACCTCTTAAGGTAAAATAAAGAGGGAGGAATTGAGATCCTTAATCTATCTTCTCTCTAAAAATGTCCATCAATAGAGACTTTCTGAAGAAACCCCAAGGTCAAACTGTCAAAGCAATACCAAAGAGGATATAACTCCCTTGATAAGCAAGAGGCAGGCCTCACTCACTCTCTTTTTTGAGGAAAGAACCAAAAAAAAAAGGATCCATTTTTCATAATGGAAATTTCAGGTCCTCATTAATAAACAATGTTATTCTCAGATAAATGACCCCTTCTTCTTCATTGGTTAAAATCTTATTGCTACATGTACAACTGATAGACAACAAACACCTATTAAGCATTCACTCTGAGTCAAGGACTAGGGGTACAGAGAAAAATAGTCCCTGCCCTCAGGTAGGTAACATAGCAGGGGAGATAGCATAAAAAATATGTACATACAAGTTATATAAGGAATGATAGCTAACGGTAATCTTGGAGAGGAAAGCACTAGCAACTGGAGTGTCAGCATAAACTTTAGGTAGAAGGTGGTGTTGGGGTGGCACCAAGATGGCAGCTTATTAGCAGAGAAAGTTGAAACTGCTTTGAAAATCCTTACAAAGGAAGCTTTAAAAAGCACCTCAAAATAACATGAGTCAAAAACCAATAACAGGGTAGAGAGAGTGGACTGTTCTGCAGAAAATAACTTGAAAGTTAGGCAAAGAGATTCTATTTTCACAGGATAAAGGGGAACCAGAAGTAAAACTTCACAAAGATGAATGCTGACTGGCAACCCCACTCCAGAACCAGATTCTGAGCCTGGGCATAGGCCAACATCAGGATCCTGGGTCCCTGCCTACACCAAAAACAGGGGATCCCTCACTCCATACCCACCCCCTTGAAATCCCAGGCCTTGACACCATCCCACAGTGAGACCTGGAAATCCATAGAATTTTGTCCTTTCTAGCCTGTATTGCAATGAAGTCCTTAGCCCCAGGGCAAAATAGCTCAGAGTGCTAAGTCCTGTAAGCCATTAGCAGAGGAGAAAAAATCAGCAGCTGTCTGAACTCCAAGGCAACAGGCAAAAAAAAAGGCTAGGAAGGACTTCCGGGTAATCATGGCTGCAATCTAGATGCCACACGCTTCCTCTCCCCGGCACCGAACGAAATAGACTACATCAAAGGAGCATAAAAATCACCTTTGGAGGAACAGAAGGACACCCCAGCACTCCCAGTACTCCACTAAGGCGAAGGTACGTGGGGTTTGAACATTTCCACACTATAATAAGGAGGAAAAGCTTGCACAGAAAAGTGAACTGAGCCGCCCTTCCCCCACCCTACCTCCCCCACTAAACCAGAGTGAGCTACCTGAGCGCTCACGGGACAGCAAGTGAGTGGGGAACATCTCTGTCGGGGGGGGGGGGCACTCCAGGGTCCTTGGGATCTGGGGACTACCAGGAAAAAACGTCTCAGGGCGGTTTCACTGGAGAATCCAGCACTTCAGTGGAGCTGTACTTGGGGTGGCTGCGCTGAACATCTCCACGGAGCTAAACACCAGGGGTGGACCATGTGTTGATTATCTGGGCGGAGCTGAACACCTGGGCAGTGTGGCTGTGATCAGGGACCCAGAGCTCTAAGAAACCTCAGAGGCTGGGAAGAACTAGTCTGAAGCAACCTAAATTCACAGAAAAACCGCCCATATAACCCAGATCCCAGACCAAAAAGGAAAGGGGAATAAAACCACCAAAGGGATGGCTCACAAGGAGCAAAATCAAGCCTCCAGGAAGAAAGGGAAAAAAGTGACTATTGAAAACTTTTATGGTGGAAGTACCCAAGGAAAAGAGGAGAATGAGGAGGAAATCCAAAAAAATTCAGAACATGCCTCCCAAAAAGGAAACTATCAACAAGCTCTGGAAGATCTCAAACTGGAACTTATCCAAAAGATGGAAACCTGGAAAGAAAAATGGGAGAAAGAGATCAGCTGTCCGACAGATAAGAATGCTCAATTGGAAAAAGAACTCGAAGCATCCAATAGAAGGGCAGACAAGGCTGAAAAGCAAAACCAGTCCCTAACGACCAGAATTAAGCACCTCGAAGAAAGTGAGATGATAAAACAGCAAGAATCAATAAAGCAAACCCAAAAAATTAATGAATTAAAAGAAAACATAAAATATCTCACTGAGAAGGTCACAGATCTGGAAAACAGAGGGAGAAGAGAAAATCTCCGAATTATCGGTCTCCCAGAAAAACCAGAGATAAACAATGAACTCGATATTATTCTACAGGAGATTATAAAAGAAAATTGCACTCACATTCTGGAGCAAGGGGGCAAAATAGAAATAGAAAGGATTCATAGAACACCTTCTATACTAAATCCCCAAAAGACAACCCCTAGGAATGTAATTGCCAAATTCAAGAGCTTCCAAGTAAAGGAGAAAATCCTACAAGAAGCCAAGAAGAAGAGCTTCAGATATAAGGGGGCTCCCATAAGGATCACACACGACTTAGCGGCTAACACACTAAGAGACCGCAAAGCATGGAACACGATATTTAGAAAGGCAAGAGAGCTGGGTCTCCAACCAAGAATCAACTACCCAGCAAAACTGACTATATACTTCCAGGGGAAAGTATGGGCATTCAACAAAATAGAAGATTTCCAAGCATTTGCTAAGAAAAGACCAGAGCTCTGTGGAAAGTTCCAAGCACAGAAAGCAAGAGAAAGATGAAAAGGTAAATATGAAAGAAAGGGAAAAGGAGATAAATCTTATCTTTTTCTTTAAGTCAAACTCTCTTCTATAAGGACTACATTTACATCAAATTATATATATTAATATGTGGGGAAAATGTTTTGTGTAACTCTCATAAATTGTATCATCATAAGAGTAGTTAGAAGAAACATGCATAGGGAAAGATTGGGGCATTAAGAAGATTTGGGGAAAGTTGGGGCAAAGAAAGGAAAAGGGAGGGGGGAACCGCGATAATACTAAGATTAACTTCAAGAAATAGGGGGGGGAATCAATAGAATAAACTTTCCCATATAAAGATACACATGGGAAGGGGAGGGGAAGAACCCTCATATGAGAAGGAGAGGAAGAGAGCGTGAAGTGGAATTACTTAAACCTTACTCTCAGTGAAATCAAATCTGAGAGGGAAGAACATCTAGATCCAGTGGGATCCTGAATTCTATCTTATCCATTAGGGCAAGAAAGAAAGGAAACCCAAGGAGAGGGAGGGGGGAGGGAGTACAAAAAGGGAGGGAAGGAGAGGGGGGAGGGGAAGGGAGCATAAAAATGGAGGGGATAGAAAGGGAAGCATCTCAAGGGAGGGGACTAGGGGGACTGACCTAAAGTAAATCACTGGTTCAAAAGAAGAAAGCTAAAGAAGAAAGGTCAGAACTAGGGGAAGATATCAAAATGCCAGTGAATCCACAAATAACAATCATAACTTTGAACGTGAATGGGATGAACTCACCCATAAAACGTAGACAAATAGCAGATTGGATTAGAACCCAAAACCCTACCATATGTTGTCTTCAAGAAACACATATGAGATGGGTTGACACTCACAAGGTTAGAATTAAAGGTTGGAGAAAGACCTTTTGGGCCTCAACTGATAGAAAGAAGGCAGGAGTTGCAATCATGATATCTGACAAAGCCAAAGCACAAATAGACCTGATCAAAAGAGATAGGGAAGGTAAATATATTCTGCTAAAAGGGAGTATAGACAATGAGGAAATATCACTAATCAACATGTATGCACCAAATGGTATAGCATCCAAATTTTTAATAGAGAAACTAGGAGAATTGAAGGAGGAAATAGACAGTAAAACCATATTAGTGGGAGACTTGAACCAACCACTATCAAATTTAGATAAATCAAACCAAAAAATAAACAAGAAAGAGGTAAAAGAGGTGAATGAAATCTTAGAAAAATTAGAGTTAATAGACATATGGAGAAAAATAAATGGGGACAAAAAAGAATACACCTTCTTTTCAGCACCACATAGCACATTCACAAAAATAGATCATACACTAGGTCATAGAAACATGGCACTCAAATGCAGAAAAGCAGAAATAATAACTGCAAACTTTTCAGATCACAAGGCAATTAAAATATTGATCGGCAAGGGTACATGGAGACCCAAATCAAAAATTAACTGGAAATTAAATAACATGATACTCCAAAATCGGATAGTTAGAGAAGAAATCATAGAAACAATTAACAATTTCGTTGAAGAAAATGACAACAGCGAAACATCCTTTCAAACCTTATGGGATACAGCCAAGGCAGTACTAAGAGGAAAATTCATATCCCTGAGTGCATATATTAACAAATTAGGGAGGACAGAGACCAAGGAATTGGAAATGCAAATCAAAAAACTTGAGAATGAACAAATTAAAAACCCCCAGAAGATAACAATACTAGAGATCCTAAAAATTAAGGGAGAAATTAATAAAATAGAAAGTGACAGAACTATTAAGCTAATAAACAAGTCTAGAAGCTGGTACTTTGAAAAAAACAGACAAAATAGACAAAGTACTGGTTAATCTAATTAAAAAAAGGAAAGAAGAAAGGCAAATTATCAGCATCAAGGATGAAAAGGGGGATCTCACCTCCAATGAAGAGGAAATTAAGGCAATCATTAAAAACTACTTTGCCCAACTATATGGCAATAAATATACCAACCTAGGTGATATGGATGAATATTTACAAAAATATAAATTGCCTAGACTAACAGAAGAAGAAATAGTTTTCTTAAATAATCCCATATCAGAAAAAGAAATCCAACAAGCCATCAAAGAACTTCCTAAGAAAAAATCCCCAGGGCCTGATGGATTCACCTGTGAATTCTATCAAACATTCAGAGAACAGTTAATCCCAATACTATACAAACTATTTGACATAATAAGCAAAGAGGGAGTTCTACCAAACTCCTTTTATGACACAAGCATGGTACTGATTCCAAAACCAGGCAGGCCAAAAACAGAGAAAGAAAATTATAGACCAATCTCCCTAATGAATATAGATGCAAAAATCTTAAATAGGATACTAGCAAAAAGACTCCAGCAAGTGATCAGAAGGGTCATCCACCATGATCAAGTAGGATTTATACCAGGGATGCAGGGCTGGTTCAACATTAGGAAAACTATCCACATAATTGACCACATCAACAAGCAAACCAACAAGAACCACATGATTATCTCAATAGATGCAGAAAAAGCCTTTGATAAAATACAACACCCATTCCTACTAAAAACACTAGAAAGCATAGGAATAGAAGGGTCATTCCTAAAAATAATAAACTGTATATATCTAAAACCATCAGCTAATATCATCTGCAATGGGGATAAACTAAATCCATTCCCATTAAGATCAGGAGTGAAACAAGGATGCCCATTATCACCTCTATTATTTGACATTGTACTAGAAACACTAGCAGTAGCAATTAGAGAAGAAAAAAGAAATTGAAGGCATTAAAATAGGCAAGGAGGAGACCAAATTATCACTCTTTGCAGATGACATGATGGTCTACTTAAAGAATCCTAGAGATTCAATCAAAAAGCTAATTGAAATAATCAACAACTTTAGCAAAGTTGCAGGATACAAAATAAACCCACATAAGTCATCAGCATTTCTATATAATTCCAACAGAGCTCAGCAGCAAGAACTAGAAAGAGAAATCCCATTCAAAATTACCCTAGACAAAATAAAATACTTAGGAATCTATCTCCCGAGACAAACACAGGATCTATATGAACACAACTACAAAACACTTTCCACACAACTAAAACTAAACTTGAACAATTGGAAGAACATTAACTGCTCATGGGTAAGACGAGCCAATATAATAAAAATGACCATCCTACTCAAACTCATCTATCTATTTAGTGCCATACCCATGGAACTTCCAAAATTTTTTTTTTACTGATTTAGAAAAAACCATAACAAAGTTCATTTGGAAGAACAAAAGATCAAGGATATCCAGGGAAATAATGAAAAAAAATACAAAGGAAGGGGGTCTTGCAGTCCCAGATCTCAGACTATATTACAAAGCAGTGGTCATCAAAACAATTTGGTACTGGCTAAGAGACAGAAAGGAGGATCAGTGGAATAGACTGGGGGCAAGCAACCTCAGCAAGACAGTATATGACAAACCCAAAGATCCCAGCTTTTGGGACAAAAATCCACTATTTCATAAAAACTGCTGGGAAAATTGGAGGACAGTGTGGGAAAGATTAGGCTTAGATCAACACCTCACACCCTACACCAAGATAAATTCAAAATGGGTGAATGACTTGAACATAAAGAAGGAAACTATAAGAAAATTAGGCGAACACAGAATAGTATACATGTCAGACCTTTGGGAAGGGAAAGACTTCAAAACCAAGCAAGAATTAGAAAGAGTTACAAAATGCAAAATAAATCATCTGGAATACATAAAATTAAAAAGGTTTTGTACAAACAAAACCAATGTAACCAAAATCAGAAGGGTAGCAACAAATTGGGAAATAATCTCCCTAAAAACCTCTGACAAAGGTTTAATTACTCAAATTTACAAAGAACTAAATCAATTGTACAAAATATCAAGCCATTCTCCAATTGATAAATGGGCAAGGGACATGAACAGGCAGTTCTCAGCCAAAGAAATCAAAACTATTAATAAGCACATGAAAAAGTGCTCTACATCTCTTATAATCAGAGAGATGCAAATCAAAACAACTTGGAGGTATCACCTCACACCTAGCAGATTGGCTAACATGACAGCTATGGAAATTAATGAATGCTGGAGGGGATGTGGCAAAATGGGGACACTAATTCATTGCTGGTGGAGTTGTGAATTGATCCAGCCATTCTGGAGGGCAATTTGGAACTATGCCCAAAGGGTGATAAAAGACTGTTGCCCTTTGATCCAGCTATAGCACTGATGGGTTTGTACCCCAAAGAGATAATAAGGAAAAAGACTTGTACAAGAATATTCATAGCTGCACTCTTTGTGGTGGCCCAAAATTGGAAAACGAGGGGATGCCCATCAATTGGGGAATGGCTGAACGAATTGTGGTATATGTTGGTGATGGAATACTATTGTGCTAAAAGGAATAATAAAGTGGAGGAATTCCATGGAGACTGGAACAACCTCCAGGAAGTGATGCAGAGCGAAAGGAGCAGAACCAGGAAAACATTATACACAGAGACTGATACATTGTGGTACAATCGAAGGTGATGGACTTCTCCATTAGTATCAATGCAATTTCCCTGAACAATCTGCAGGGATCTAAAAAAAAATACTACCCACAAGCAGAGGATAAACTGTGGGAGTAAAAACACTGATGAAAAGCAACTGCTTGACTACAGGGTTGGAGGAGATAAGACTGAGGAGAGACTCTAAATGAACACTATAATGCAAATTCCAACAACAGGGAAATGGGTTCGAATCAAGAACACATGTGATAACCAGTGGAATCATGCGTCGGCTATGGGAGAGGGAAAGGCGGGGGGGGGGGGGGTGGAGGAAAAGAAAATGATCTTTGTTTCCAGTGAATAATGTATGAAAACGACCAAATAAAAAAAAGTTTAAATAAAAAAGGCTAGAAAAATGAGCAAACAGCAAAAGAAATACCTAACCACAGAAATTTTCAATAGAGACAAAGAGCAAGGTCCATTGTCAATAGGGAACATTGATATCCTAGGAACCACATATAAAACTTCAAAGAAAAATTAGAATTTGTCTCAGGAACTGAAAGAACTAAAAAAGGATTTCAAAAAACAAATAAGAGGGGGCAGCATGGTGGCTCAGTGGATTGAGAGCCAGGTCTAGAGATAGGAGGTCATGGATTCAAATCTGATCTTGGACACTTCTTAACTGTGTGACCCTGGGCAAGTCAATTAACCTCCACTACCTGGCCCTTACCTCTCTTCTATCTTGGAACCAATAAACAATATTGATTCTAAGACAGAAGGTTAAGAGTTTTAAGGGGGTAAATCAAATAAGGGATATGGAAGAAAAATGGGGAAAAGAAATGAAAGTAATGCTAAAAGAAAATAATAGCTTAAAAAGTAAGATTGGTCAACTGGAAAAAGAAGCATAAAATGCAATAAAGAAGAGTTTCCTAAAATACAGAATTGACCAATTGGAAGAAGAGGCAAAAACATCTAATGAAGAAAATAATTCCAAAAAAAGTAGGATGAGTCAAATTGGAAAAGAAGATCAAAGTGTGATGGGAAAAAAATCATTTTTAAAAAATTAGCATTGGGTGAGGCATCAAGAAATAATAAAATAATATCAAAAGAATGAAAAAAATAGAAGAAAATATGAAATCTCTCATTGAAAAAACAATCGACTATAAACGATATCTGGGAGAGACAATTTAAGAATTGTTGGTCAAAAAAAATTATTGTACTACCTGAAATTCATGATTAAAAAAAAAAGCCTAGACATCATATTACACACATATTATAGGAAATCATCCAATAAAACAGCCCTGATGTTCTTGAACAAGTTGGTAAAATTGAAAGAATCTGTGGATCATTTCCTACAATAAATCCCCAAATGATAACTCCCAACAATGTTATAACCAAGTTTAAGACCTCCCCCAAAACAGAGAAAAAACCTCAAATGGCCAGAAAGAAACAATTTATGGAAATCCAGTCAGGATTACATAGAATCTGGTAACTTCTACATTGAAGAATTAGAAGGCTCGAATATGATATTCTGGCAGGCAAGGGAACTGGGTTTAAAGCCAAGAATCGCCTAACCATCAAAACTGACTATATTCTTTCAGGGGAAAATATGATCATTTAATAAAATAGAAGATTTCCAAGCATTCCTGAGGAAATGCCAGATTTAAACAGAAAATTTGATGACTGAATACAAAGTTCAAGGGAAGCATAAGAAGGTAAATGAGAAAATGAAAAAAAAATTAAAGGCCTCAACGAGGTTGAATTTTTATATTCGCATATGGAAAGATGATATGTGTAACTCATAAATTTTTATTAATATTATAGTATTTAGACTAAATATATCTAGACAGAGGGTATGGTAGGAAGCTGTTTAAGATGATATGCAAAAAATCTAGGAATGAAAAGGAGGATTTTACTAAGAAATAGGAATAGAGAAGTAAAATGGGGTATATTAAATCACGTAATGAGGTGCAGGTGTGGGTGGGTAGGAAACTTTTCTAGTGGAGGGGAAGATGAGTGCATTGAGCTTAGGCCTACATCACTAACTGCTCAAAAGACATTTCAAACTAGATATTCCATAGCCCTCTGGAACCTATGATCCAATGAGAATTTATATTCTTTCTGCTCAATCTACTTTTCTACTTACTTTGCCAATTTCTTTGAAGGACACCTCCATGCTTTTGCTCACACAGATTTTCAACCTTGGGTCCATCCTTCATTCCTCATTTTTACTCACCTGACATATCGACTCAAATTTTGCTATGGTTGTCTCTGACACATTTCTCCCATCTGCCACCTTTTTTCCTACTAAACAGCCACCATTCAACTGTAGACAGGCCCTCATCACCACTCCTGTGATAATTGTAACTGCATCCTCCTTTGAAGACTGTCCCTACTCCAATTCAGAAAGTCAAAGCTAGGAAAAAAAAACCCTGTTCTCAAGGAACTCACATTCTAATGGGTAAATAACTAATTACATAAAAGAAATATTACTATTCATCCTTTGTTTTTGAAGAGGACCAAAATATCATGGATTGATTCTTGACTTGCCTGTGAATTGAGTCAGAGTTCCTCAAAGTCATTCTCTCTTCCAGAGTCAAGTCCAGTGGAAGACAAAAGTCAAGATGACTGGCAATGGGCCAGGATGCAGTGAATGACCTTGATGTCTTTAATGGCTAACCAAGGGCTCCGTAGCACCTGCTTCAGCTGTCTTCATGACTGCTGGAACAAATTGTTCTTATCGGTTCATTCCACTTGGGGATGTCTTCCCATGCTTGTATGTGGAGTAAAGACAATTCCCCAAATTTATTGATGGGTTTGAAGCCTGCCAGGTTTAAAGTAAAAGAAATATACATAGTCAATGAAAGGTTATCTTGGAGAGGAAAGTATTAGTAACCAGGGAACTGGGTAAAAACCTCCAAAGAAAATGAAATTTCAGCTGAATTTTGAAGGAAGCCAAAGAAATCAGTAGGCAAAAATGAGCATGGAGGCATGGGAGATAACAAATGAAAAGGTAAAGAGATGGGAATAGAGTGCCATATTTTTTAAAGCCCTTACCTTCTGTCTTGGAATCAATACTGTGTATTGGTTCCAAGGCAGAAGAGTAGTAAGGAATAGGAAGAGGGTTAAGTGACTTGCCCAGGGTCACACAGCTGGGAAATGTCTGAGGACGGATTTGAACCCAGGACCTCCAGTCTCTAGGCCTGGCTCTCAATCCACTGAGCTACCCAGATGCCCCCTAGAGCGCTTTATTTGAGGAACAAGTATGCTAGTGTAACTGTATGGGAGACTAGGTAGAGGATGGGAGAGTAAAAAAAGTCTAGAAAAGTAGGCATGGGTTACAGTGTGAAGAGCTTTAAAGGCCATGAGGAGCTAATATTTGATCCTGGAAGGAGTAGGGAGATAATGTACATATGCTATGCCCTGTTAGGATGTAAATTACATAATGGCAGGCACTATTTCCCTTTGTTCTTTGTATCATCAGCACTTAGCTCAGTGTCAGGCACATAGTGCTTAACAACAAATGAAACAATACTCCTTAGTCCCTAAATATATGCCCAGCCTAATTCTAGGTGCTAGACTTACAGTGAGTGAAGTAAATTTTATTTACAAGGAGTTTACATTCTAATGGAGACATAGCAAGTACATACACATAAATATATGCAGAGTCAATGAAAGTAAACACAAAAAAAGTGAAAATACAAGAGCACTTTCGGTGGGTGGGGGGAGCAGGGGAAAGAAGTAGAAAATGATACCTGAGTTGACTCAGGATGGATTCCGTTAAGTAAAAGTGAAGAGGAAGTACATTCCAGATGTGAGGGACAACTTAAGCAAAGGCATGGAGATGACTGATGGATTGTTAGCAGTTCTGTCTGATCCGAGAGAGATAGAAGATGAGCAATATATGATGAGAATGGGCAGATAGAAATGGGCATGGTTGGAAAGGGCTTTAAAGCCAAACAGACACATTTATATTTAATTCTAGTGGAAATACAGAGCCACTGGAATACATTGAGTAGTATAACAGTTAAAATTAGGGGAGACGGGAGACTGAGGCATCTGAGGCAGGTAGAAATTAGTTTCTCTCTGCAAGAAGTATTATATTTTTTAGAGGTTTATTAAAGGTTAAAGATTAAAGAATATACAAGTAAGAAACATGTGCCTAGGCCAGAGGCCTAGACAAAATAACCTCACATCACGCAAGAGACACGCCTGCTCCAAAACGGAAGTCCAAAGAGCCAAGAGAGAGACCTCTCAAAAGCCTTTGAAACAGCTTAAATACCTTCTCGATCTCGGCCCAGGTGAGATTACAAGGCATTCTGGGGAAGTGGAGCAAAGGCTCGTGGGGATTATAGTCCTGTATTCGAGTCTATTTTTTACAGTACAGGACTGACATGGTTCAGCATGTGTTTCCCTGGTTTGATTTTAAGAGTCTTGCAAATTTTTTTTTTAAAGGAAAATGATCCATGTTATAACTTTTAAATCTAAATGTTTTAAAATAGGCATTTATGTGTTTCCACAACTAATGTCCAATGCAAACCTGATTCTCTCTCCTTCCACCGCCTTCCTCCTTGTCCCCCTCTTTTCATACTCCTCTATTGGTTCTAATAAATGGTTGCTTTTCAAATCTGAAAAAATAGAACTACAAAAAAGGAAAATCCTTTAACAACTGTGTATAGAATGAAATGAGTCGAGATTTAATGTCTGTGAGACCTCATGACCCTCCCCACCAAAAAAAAAAAAAGCAAAACTCTGCATTTATTACCCTAATGGACATCAACAAAATGAATAAATTTGAAAATAGAAAAAAAAGTTTAAAAAAATCATGATACATTTTAAGTCAGTTCAGAAATTTAAGAAGGGAAAATGTGTTATTTTATGACTTATAATGGCTAACACACTACTCTGTAATATGTAACATGAACTAAACAGAAAATATATAATGTTACTGTGTCATTAGTAAACTTGAACTGGTCTTGGTTTATGCTGGCTCATTGCTGAAAGAAATGAGTGGAGGGGGTGCAGCTGAGTAGCTCAGTGGATTGAGAGCCAGACCCAGACTCTTCCTGGTTGTGTGACCCTGGGCAAGTCACTTGACCCCCATTGCTTAGCCCTTACCACTCTTCTTCCTTGGAACCAATACACAGTATTGATTCTAAGATGGAAGGTAAGAGTTAAAAAAAAAATAGTGGAAGGAGAGGAATGGTGCAAGAGAGACTTTTTGTAATAAAGTCAAGGGAGAGAGAATATCCATATGAATTTGTAAAGACAGGTATTCCTCCTCTCTTTATTCTAATGTCTATTAATAAGGTAAAATTGTATGAGACTTTGGTATTGTGTTACATTTAAGAAGTTTGCCAATATCCAGCATGAATTATTTTCTGGTGTGCAAATCTGTTTCTACCACCCAAGAATAAAGCAAGCAAAGAAGCAACTAAAGTCACTGAATCCTTGGGAAAAGAGGCATGATGCAAGGTCTTAGAATAAGAAAAAAAAATGTCACTGTCTCAGAGACTGTTTGAGACCTGTGCAAAATCCATCTACCAGTCCCAAATGCTATTATCTTGGGGTCACAGGAACGAATAATATGGCTTAACATTTCTGAGTTTCAGTGTAAGGAATAGGAAAAAAAAAAATGCTTGGTCTCTCTAAACCTCAGGCAATTTACTATAGCCACCAAGGCCTCCACAGGAAAAAAAAAAAAAAGATTTTCAATTTGTATGTTTATACTTTCTTTACTTAGTATTGATTCTAAATAAGGATAAACCCCATCCTTGATGGGAAGCCCATGAGTAAGAGGAGATGAATTAAAGTTTGTTTTATCTTCCCACTTTCCTTTCACTGTTGCCAAAAAAAGCTTTCCACTTTGTCATGAAAGGATGGCATTATGGATGGAACTAGGGTTGCTCTGGTGCAGCAATTGGGAGTCAGGTGATCTACATTGTAACTCAGCCTCTCCCACTTTAAGTCTTTTAAAATATATATATATTTGTATATTCATTTTTTCCAATTACATGTAATAACAAATTTCCACATAAGTTTTCCTAAGTTATGTGACTAAACTTATCTCTCTCTGTCCTTTCCCTTCCCTGTCCTGCTGCTGGCAGGCAATTCAATCTGGGTTACACACATTTTATCACACAAAACATTTCCATATTGTTATTTTTGTAAGTGAGTAATCTTATAAAACCAAAACCCCAAATAAACAATTGAAAAATGGTATGCTTTCATCTGCATTCTGACTCCAGCAGTTCTTTCTCTTGAGACGGATAACATTCTTTGTCACAAGTCCCTCAGAATTGTCCGGGATTATTGTGTTGTCAATAACAGCCAATCCCACTTTAAGTCTTGCACAAATCAACATCTATGGGCCTCAGGTTTCTTGTCTTTCAAAGGAGAGTTGGGCTATTAGTGGTTCTCATCGTATGGTCTGGAGATGCCTGAAACCTTTTAGGGAGTTGATGAGGTCAAAAATATTTTCCTTTAATTTAACTTTAATAACTTTAATTTCTAACATATTCAATATTGTTAGCTATAACTCCTTGGGTGGTCTTCAACAATTTTTCAGAATGTAAAGGATTTCCTGAGGCCAAAACATTTGAGAATCACTGGGCTAGATGACCTTAAATCTGCCCAGCTGTAACATTTTAATGAAGCAATTCCCTTTTCCTAGAGACTGAAGAGTAGGCAAGTTGCCTATGGGGTTTTGTACAAGCAAGCTAGTCCTTCTGCACCCCATTTTTCTCATCTGGAAAATGAGAGGGTTGAATTAGATGACTTTAGGTCTCTCCCAGCTTAAGTCTGTGATCCTATGAATCTCTATCAGTGTAGCCGTTCTCTCCTTAGTTGCATAAGAACAGTCAAACTTCATTAATTCTGGCTTCTCCAATAAGGAACTTTTGATGATTCACTTAAGGGTAAGGCTGAAGGTCACCTTTGAAAAATATAGAAAAAGTGCTTTTGGGAGAAAATAATATAAAAATTAGAGCGTAGGGGTATTAGTTTAATTACTTCTTTTCTTTTTAAAAATTCATTTTTATATTCTCTTTCTCCCGCTATCCCTCCTCCACCTACTGAGATTGCAAGAAATACAAAACCCATATAATTTGGGGGGACTCACACTCCTTAGATGGAGAAATGAGGGTTGAAGGCAGTGATTTCTCCATTTAAGGAGTGTGAGTCCCCGAAAATTACAGTTGGCAAGCCAGGTGGGAGAGTTAGAATAGGGGGGAGAACACTGCTCACTGATTAGAGTCCAGTATCTCAATAGTTTATGAAATGAAAGTCTTTGAAGAAATTAAGGTTTATGACTTCCTGGTAAGCTTGGTGGCCAGCTAAATGTGGCGTACTCACTTTTACCAACATATACTGACAAGGATCACCCCAAAAGACCTTAAGAATCTTTGTCATAGGAATGGAGGAGCTGTAAAGTGGGGTGCAGCAGTGAATGTGCATGGGATCGGGGCTTTACCAGACTATAAGAGGGTGAAAGGGCTTCCACCCAAACTTGAATTGATCCACCCCCCTACCCCTACCTACAGGGCCAGAGCCAGGGCCAGCACACGCCAAGACGAACGAGCAAGGGGTGCCTCTGAAGCGAGGAGAGGGCACATCTGCACCCTTGGGAGCTGACTAGGACAGCAGGGGAACCCCCCATGAAGGCAGCTAGACAGAAAACCCCAACATGTGGGAGAGTGCAGACCTCAGGTGCCCAGAGCCAGCACACCTGCTCGAGTCAGGGAGTGAGCCAGGAGTGCCTCTGGAATGAATAGGGAGTGTTTTGGGGTCCTTGGGAATTGACTAGGACTGCAGGGGACCCACCCCTGAAAGCAGCTAAACCGGAAAACCAGGCGGGCAAGAGAGCGCAGCCACTGAGAAAAGCCGCAAATGACTGCGGAGAATAGAGAGCCTGCTCATTAACCCCAGACACAAAAATCCTGCCCAGCAGAATCTGATTTCTGACTAAAGGGGGAATTGAAAACATCCAGAAAAAATGGCTAACTGTGCACAGGAGCCTCAAAATCCCTCTAAGAAATAAAAAAAGGAAAGCTGTCACCCTCAAAAATTTTTACAGAGGAAAAACCCAGGCTTCAGAGGAAATATTGGATGAAAGTCAAACAAAGGCAAAACTGAAAAAAAAAATGAAAATTGTCCACAAGCCCTGGAAGAGTCTCAAATGGAGCTTATCATCAGAAAGATGGAAGCTCTCTGGAAAGAGAAGTGGGAAATGGTTCAAAAAGAAAATCATCAAATTATATTAGAGTACCAAAAAATTACAGCTGAATGCCAAAAGATTAAAGCAGAAAATGAGGCCTTAAGGACCAGAATTGAGCAACTGGAAACCAATGATCTTGCAAAACAGCAAGAATTAATAAAGCAAAGTCAAAAGACTGATACAATAGAAGAAAGCATAAAATATCTCACTGACAAGGTTGACAGATCAGGAAAACAGAGGAAGGAGAGACAATTTAAGAACCATTGGTCTATCTGAAAAGCCAGAAATAAGCAGAAACCTTGACATCATACTATAAGAGATCATCCAAGAAAACTGCCCTGAAATTCTTGAACAAGGGGGCAAAATTAACATTGAAAGAGTTCATATAACACCCTCTACACTAACCCCCCCCCAAACAACTCTCAGAAATGTAATTGCCAAATTCCAGAGCTTTCAAACTAAGGAGAGAATCCTGCAAGAAGCCGAAAAGAAACAATTCAGATAAAGGAGCATCAATCAGAATTACAGAAGAATTGGCAGCTTCCACACTGAAGGACCGCAAGGCCTGGAACACGATATTCAGAAAGGTAAGAGAACTGGTTCTTCAAACAAGAATCACCTATCCATCAAAACTGACTATATACTTCTAGGGGAAAGTATGGGCATTCAACAAAATAGAAGATTTCCAAGTATTTGTAAGGAAAATGCCAGAACTAAGTGGAAACTTTGACAATCCAAACACAAATATCAAGAGAAACATGAAAAGGTAATTATGAAAGAAAGGGAAAAGGAGAAAAATGCTTCTTTTTTCTCTTTTTTAATTTGTTTATTCAAACTCTCCCTAAGGGCTACAATTAGATCAATTATATATTAATATATGGGGAAAATATTATTTGTAACCCTCAAAAATGTTTTCATTATTATAGTAAATAGAAGTATCATTCATAAGAAAAGATTGGGGCATTGAAGGCTATAAAATGATAAGGGGGGAAAAGGGTGAGGGGGGATCGACAGTACTAAGAGATACTTTAAGAAATAAAATAAATAGAATAATCTTTGTCACACGAAGACACACATGGGAAGGGGAGGGGAAGAATACTCTTATAAGCGGGAGAGGAAGAGAGTGCTAATAGGTGATACCCTAATATTACTCTCCATGAAATCAATTCTGAGAGGGAAGAACAGCTAGACCCATTGGGATCTTAAAGTCTACCTTATCCTACAGGGTAAGGAAGAAGGGGAATCTAAGGGGACTAGGGGGGAGGGAACTCAAAAAATAAAAAGGTGGTAAAGCTGGGTAGCTTAGTGGATTAAGAGCCAGGCCTAGAGACTGGAGGTCCTAGGTTCAAATCTGTACTCAGACACTTCCCAGCTGTGTGACCTTGGGCAAGTCACTTGACCCCCATTGCCTAGCCCTTACCACTCATCTTCCTTGGAGCCAATACACAGTATTGACTCCAAGACGGAAGGTAAGGGTTTAAAAAAATTAAAAATAAATTAAAAATAAAAAAAGGAGAGGGAAGGAGAGGGAGGAGGGTACCTAACAGTCCCTAAACAACAAGAAGGGAACAAAAAGGGAGGGGCCAGAAAGAGAAGCATATCAAGGGAAGGATATAGGGGGACTGACTAAAAGTAAAACACTGGACTAAAAGGACATAGCACAAGAAGAAAGGTCAGAACTAGGAGAGGATATCAAAATGCTAAGGAATTTAAAAGTGACAATCATAACTTTGAACGTGAATGAGATGAACTCAGCCATAAAACGTATATGAATAAGAGAGTGAATTAGAATCCAGAATCCTACCATATGTTGTCTACAAGAGACACACATGAGGTGAGGAGATACTCACTAGGTCAGAATCAAAGGTTGGAGTAAGACCTATTGGGCCTCAACTGACAGAAAGAAGGCAGGAGTTTCAATCGTGATATCTGACAAAGCCAAAGAAATTAGGATTCTTGATAGGAACCAGCGATGTTTTTAACAGGAACCCATGATGTTAGGATTTCTGTGACAGAAATCTCCACAGATGTCTTGAAATGGCCCAGAGAAACAGCTACTCCTTCCACTCCACTCTGTGTCTCCACCCTCAATACCCCTCTCCTCAGGAGAATTTCCCAGAAGTCCTTGTTCAGTTTCCAACTGCCATTTCTGCCTCAGTCTCTGTAGAGCTCTCCCAACAGTTCTTTTTTTCCCCTATTCCCCATCATTACGCCCATTACAAATATCTAGTCATTCAAAACATGTCAGTTTACTTATAATACATGAAAAGATTCTGTGTTTTTGAATACTTCAAAAGTTCCCAACTACATATTATGTAAATGAAAAATAAACAGAGCCTTGCATTGCTTTGGCTAGTATATCAATGTGTCAATTGCAAATCATTTGAATTCTGACAGTATTATAGGATTTACAGCAAGAAGGCTACTGAGACATCACCCGACAAAGGAGGAAAACTCTAGCCCAGAGTGCCTTTCCCAAGACCTGTGTGGTGGTAGAGCTAGGAATTCTGCCTTAGGGCCTCTCACTTCAGTCTAGTTTATTACATCATGCTGTCAAAAAGGAAAAAAAAATAAAATAAAACAATACCTTTAGCAGACAGCACTTCATTGGCTTTACACTATATGCCTACAAGTGACAACACTGCGTTTCTTTAAAAATACTCCATCACTACTTTTAATTAATTCTTCTTGCTTTTATCCCAGCTATCACTGCTGTCCTGAATTCCTAAAACTTTATGGTTTATAATGATTCAAGTTTTTATTATTGTTCTTGTATATGGTTCTTTCCTTATTCTATCTGTAAGTATGCTTTGTTCAAAGAGATAAGCTCATTAAGCATGGGGGGAGCAAGTGTCATACATTTTTATTACGCACTGTGCCTAGCAAAGAACCAGATACCTAGTAGATCTTTTATCAAAGTCTTGCAAGCTCTGTGAATAATCCTAATTAGTTCAAGTTAGTTAAGCTTTAATGTGCTGAATATATATGAAAGCATAGAAGTACAGTGGATAGGAATTATAGGATATGCATTCAATTCTTACCTCTATCATCTATTACCTGTATGATCTTGGGCAAGTCACTTAACCTCTTTGGGTCTCAGTTATTTTATCTGTAAAATGAAGGGAAGTTGACTTCTAAGGTCTTTTCTTTTTTTTAGCCCTTACCTTTTGTCTTAGAATCAATACTGTGTATTGGTTCGAAGGCAGAAGATCAGTAAGGGTAGGAATTGGGGGTTAAGTGACTTGCCCAGAGTCACACAGATAGGAAGTATCTGAACTCAAATTTGAGCCCAGGAACTCCCTTGTCTCCCTGAGACACCCAGCTGCCCCAATTCCTCTCCACCTAGTTGCCCCCTAAGGTATTTTTTACTTCTATATCTATGATCTGGTCAACTGATCTGGCAACATCTTTCCTATTTAATTCCTTAATTATACATCAAAGCTTCTGACCAGCTGATGACTCCATTTCTCCCTAAACTTCCTCACATGGTTAAAATGAGTCATTCAGACAAACACTTTTTCAAGGTGAGGGAAAGTACCAACTATTTTCCACTGTAACTTAATGGCTGCTTGAAAAGATAAAACTTGGTTGGACAAAGCAATGAAACATTTTATTGTGTGTGGAACAATACTGCCCTGGTCTCCCCAGGGGAAACTAGATAACCTCTTTTTTATTTCTAGTTTCTCTGTTACAGATCTGCAAACAGTGTGGGCGGCTATTCAAACAACATCTTTGCTTGAACTTTGTTTCTTTCTTTGAACCACTCTGGAGAAGGGTGAGAAGACAGAATTAATCTAGTAGCCAGGAGAGCTGTGGGTGATGCTTCTTGAACAATGGCCTTTAGGGATACTATGACTCTTCAGCTAGTATAAGCAGATAAAGAAACCTTAGAGAAGAGGCATCATGGTATGAGGAGAGCTCACCTGATTTGGGAATAATAATATCATAGGATCATTTATTATTGTTCAGTTGTAAGAGATTCTTTGTGACCCTATTTGGAGTTTTCTTGGCAAAGGTTCCAGAATGCTTTGCCATTTCCTTCTCTATCTCATTTTAGAATCATAGAATCATAGGTCTATCCAGTAATCAATAAGCATTTATTCTGGGCCAAGTGCTATTCTAAGTACTGAGGATGCAATGAAAAGAAACAAACAAAACAAACACAATTCCTGCCCACTAGAAGTTTATGTTCTAATGACGGGGACAACAGATATAAATCAAAATACATTATATAAATACAGAATAAATGGGAGGTGGCCATTCCAAGCATGAACTAGAGGGGACTGCAGAGATTGTCTAGTGAAACACTCTCATTTTACCGATGAGGAGACTCAGACCCAGAAATGGAAAGTGACTTGAATAAAGGTGCTACATGGGATTTAAATTTTTTAATATTTAATTTTATTTAATTAATTAATTTAGAATAGTTTTCTATGGTTACAAGATTCATTTTCTTTCCCTCCCCTCCCCCACTCCCTCCTGTAGCTGACACTAAATTCCACTAGGTTTTACATGTGTCATTGATCAAGACCTATTTCCATATTACTAATATTTGCTCTCTGGTGATCATTTAGAGTCTATTTCCCCAATCATATCCCCATTGACCCATGTGATCAAGCAGTTGTTTTTCTTCTGTGTTTCTACTCCCACAGATCTTTCTCTGGATGTGGATAGTATTCTTTCTCCTAAGTCCCTCAGAATTGTCCTGGGTCATTTGCATTGCTGCTAGCAGAGAAGTCCATTACATTCAATTGTGCCACGGTGTATCATTCTCTGTGTACAATATTCTCCTGGTTCTGCTCCTTTCACTCTGCATCAGTTCCTAGAGGTTTTCCAGTTCACATGGAATTTCTCCAGTTCATTATTCCTTTGAGCACAATAGTATTCCATCACCAACAGACACCACAATTTGTTCAGACATTCCCCAATTGAAGGGCATCCCCTCATTTTCCAATTTTTGCCACCACAAAGAGAGCAGCTATGGATATTCTTGTACAAGTCTTTTTGCCTATTATCTCTTTGGGGTTCAAACCCAGCAGTGCTATGGCTGGATCAAAGAGTAGGCATTCTTTTAGTGCCCTTTGGACATGGGATTTAAACTCAGATCCTATAACTCCAAGTTCAGGTCTTTTTCCTGAATCTCAGGTTGAAAGACCCTTCCCAGGCCACCTTATCCAAGCTATCCCTAAAAAATGTTACATACCTTCTCTAACATATCTCTAAGTAGTTATATATCCTTTCCACTTTTGGACAGTTCTAATGTCCAGAAACTTCTGATACCCAGCCACATTTTATCTCTTTGAAACAGTCCTCCATTGCACCTGGTTCTGCCTTCTGAGGCCAAAAATAAAGATCTTGACACTTTCCCACATCATAACCCTTCACATACTTGAAGACGGATATGTCTAAAATTACAGAGATTTATTTATTTAATGCTCTGATTAGTTAACCCATTACTATCCACCAGAGAGGTAGCATGGTGTAGTGAATCAAGTTTCTCCTTTGATGTCAGAAAGACCTAGATTCAATTCCCACTCCAACCCCATCCTGGTTTTTAAATTTGGGTAAGCAGTTCTCAGTGCTACTTTAAAAAATTAAAATATTTTATTTTTTTCTAATTTCATTTAAAATTTTAAAATATTAATAAAAATATAGTTCCAGATTCTCTCCTTCTCTCTCTTCCCTCTTCTTGTGAAGGCAAGTAATTTGATATGGGTTATACATATGTGGTCATGCAAAACATATTTGCATATTAGTCAAGTTGCAAAAGAAAACAAACCAAAAAAAAAGTCAAATAGTCTTAAAGCTATATTTTTAAAAATGGAGACACTGAGGACAGGAAGTATAAGGGACTTGCCTCAGGCAAATTAGTGATAGAGTCAAGACAGAGACACTAATTTTCTGAATCTCAGTTCAGTACAGAGGCTATGTGGGTAAAGTATTGGACCTTGATTTAGGAAGTCAGGAGTCAGGACCTGGGTTCAAATATTAACTGCACCACTTCTTATGTTCTGTGAACATTGCCAAGTTATTTAACCTTCCTTATCCTCATTGAGACAATTATATCTGCAGTATATACTTCACAGAGTTTTATGAGACTAAAACGATTAATGTGGAGTACTTTTAAAGACTTCAAAATGCCATAAAAATGGTAGTTATTGCTATTTCCACTACCCCATTATTTGGATGGTCAAATTCTAGAAGTGTCCGGTGGAATTCCATTTGTCATAGGGCAGCTGAAGTAGAAGAGGAAGTAATAATAAAAACTATGTATAAAGCACATTAAATTTGCAAAGCACTTTACATACATTATTTCACTTGATATTCACAACAATTCTCATTGTAGATGATATCATCTTTTTAAAACTCTTAACTTTGATCTTAGAATCAACACTAAATATCAGTTACAAGACAGAAGAAGTAGAAGGGCTAGGAAGTTGGGACTAAGTGATTTTCCTAGAACCACACAGTTAGGAAGTATCGGAGGACAGATTTGAACCCAGGAAACTCCCATTTCTAGGTCTGGCTAGCTGAGCGCCAAGCTGCCCTGGGGTGAAATCATTTTACAGATAAAAAAAAACAACAAAAACTGAGGCCCAGGAAAACCCAACTAGTGTCTGAGGTAGGTTTCAAACTCAAGACTTCTTGAATTCAATTCCACAAGTACAATGCTAAGAATAGATCACATTTATATTTATATATTTATCTCTAGATCCTAAACATTATTCTCACTGCCTTCTCACATTAATTGTAATAAGAGAAGTGAATAGAGAGAAATGAATAAGAGATGCCCACAAAGAAGGGCCATTCTAAGGCATGTGGAAAGGAAACTAGAAATAAGTTCTGAGCTTTCTACCATATATATATATATATATATATATATATATATATATATATATATATATATATATATATATATATACCTACTTTATACCCTGCTACAAACATTCCTTATCCCCTGTTCTTCTATCCTCCCCATCTTTCCCAATAAATATTACAGGCAAAATGGTGAAGTTCAACAGCAGTGTAGTGGCAAGACTATATCTAAGTATTTTATCCAGTTTTGGATTTTTGACTTTCAGAAAGACATTGACAAACTAGATCATGCTGATAGAGATCAGTATGATGAGGTTATATGACTTGTCCAAGGTCACAGAGGGATAGATTTTTGTTCAAGAGAGGGAGATTTAAAGTTGTCGAGGGGTTATGAAATATTCTCCTACTCCCCTTCACTCCAGTCCCTGACAGGTTTGAGGACCAACAGTTACCCACTGGCAAGATGATTTTATCAGGATGTGGCTGATGTGAATGCTACAGCTTCTGACAGACATGAGAGTGAATAAGCAGCCCTCTAAAGGATATGACAGACCCTGACACCAGAGGTGCTGGTCCTTCCTACACACCCCATATAACATGCAAAGGAACAGTTAATAGCAAAGTTGAAGAGTTTTTAGAAAGAAAGATCATTTACTAAGTTTGAGGTTTGTTAGACATCAAAGAAGTCAAGGTAATCTATTGTATCCATGGCCACTGGCAGGCATCCTGATTTTTATTTTGCCACTGTACTTCACTGAATCTGGAAAAGAGAATGGAAATAATCACTCTGTGCAATGCTGTCTCACTTACATCTGATTCATGTGCAAGTCAAGATATCACCCCACGATGCCACTGGTCCTCTTCAAAAATGAAAGATAAGTGCTAAGAACCTTGCAGATAATAAAATATGAAATTAATACCAATCTTGGGACTATCAAAATAGATCCAAAAAAGGATCTTTACAAGCCCCTCTAATTTTTACCAAGGGAAAGAGAACATCCAAGGGAAGCTAAGGCATAAAAGATCTTTGGAGGAATTTTGTTTTAGAGGATTGAAGATCTAGGTAGAAGGAAATCAGAGACATCTAATCGATAGATTTCTAATCTGGGATAATCATACCTTGGAATAGAAGAATCTTATGAAGCGATACAGGAACTATATGGTAAATTTTCTATTATGCAATTGTCATTCATTTCTTTAGTTTAGTTCTTATGTGTATATGCTTAGTAAACTCCAGAGTTCATTTCTTTTAATATTGAAAAGAGAAGGTTCAATTGAAAGTCAGGGATGAGAGGATTCCATATCATTAGGAACCTATCATCTACTCTAACCCTCTTTATTTTATAGAAGGGGTAGTAAGATGAGGCAATGAAGACAAAGGGAGTGACTTGCCCAATGTAGAACACTTAGGAAGCATCCAAAGGAGGTTTGAACCCCGAGTTCTGGAGGTCTAAAGTGAGGGGTTACTATGGATACCACACTGACTCCTATTATTAGAGGCAACCAGTGAAGCACTTGTTAGCATATATGAATGAGTCTATGTCATACAGCTGGCAAGAAAGTGACAGTCAAGACTGGAACCCAATGCTTTGAAACTTGGGAATCATTAGGATCTAAAATGTGATGGGCCTACATGATATTAAGCAGGAATTGACTCTGGATCTCAGATTGGTGACATTAGAGAATGTAGTCTGGTCATTGATTCAAGGATAACTTAGGCAAAAGAGAGAAAAAATAGGCAAAGGTTATATAAGTATGAAAATATTTGTAGAAGCTTTTATTTTTTGCTGGCAGAAGACCTGGAAATGGAGAGGATATTCAACAATTGACGAATGATAATGACTGTGATGGATTTCTATTATTCTATGAGAAATGAGAAAATAAATTTCAAAGATACTGAAAGAATTATTTTGTGTGAACTTATGTAGACTGATTCAGGCAGAACAAGATAAGTAAATTTTACCATAATAATATTATGAAACCCCCAAATTTTCAAGACAGAAACTAATGAAGAATGAAACAAGCGAAACTAGGAGAACAATTTATACAAAGTAAAAAATATATATATTGTAATTTTGTAATCTATAGGAGCTTTCAAATGATGAATAAAATGACCATGATTCCTGGGGATTGATGATGAAATGTATTATCTACTTCCAGACAAATGATAGATTTAGGATTCAGAATGAGACTATAGGTATATGTATGGGTATTAATATATGTGTGTATGTACATGAACACATATGTGTACATATATGCATACATGCACATATAAATTCTTATATATGACTATACAATGATACAATTTGTTTTGTTTTACTATACTTATTTGTTACCAGGAATTTATTTTTCATTTCTTTCTCTCTCTGTGTGTCTGTCTCTTTTTCCAATGAGATAATGAGACAGGGGAGAGAAAAAACAGATTTCTGTTAATTAAAAATTAATAAAAATAATGTTGGATGGAGATATTCTATATATGTGGAATATTACATGTACTTTCTTCTGAAATCATTTTATTATTAGTTTTGCTTAATTGTTACAGGAGACATCTCAAAAAGTAGGGGCAGTTTGGGAATGTTTGAAATACTTGAAATACTATAACAAATGTGAATTACACTTTTGAAGAAGAATTATTTGGACACAGGTATGAGGTCATAGCTTCATAGAAGCCATAGATACTACCAAAAGATTGGATGATCCCATCTTAAAATACTTCCTTTCTTTTTCCTCAAGGTCAATGGGGAAGTCTCTCCATCAATTCATTTTTTTTTAACAACTCTTACCTTCTGTCTTAGAATCAATACTGTTTATTGGTTCTAAGGTAGAAGAGCAGTAAGGACTAGGCAATGGGGGTTAAGTGACTTGTCCAGGGTCACACAACTCTGAAGTGTCTAAGGCCAGATTTTACTCTTGGACCCCTTGTCTCTAGGCCTGGCTCTCTATCCACTGATACACATCAATTCAATTTTTAAATGTAATATTTTCATCAACACCAATAGACGAAGGGAAATAGTCATTTTGTTCAATGAATAAGCTTAAGACAATATTTTTGTTATGTCTGTGGGAAACTATAATAAAATGAAGCCAGAACACCAGAAGCAGGTTGCACTATGTAATTACGTAGATAAACATGGCCGAGAAGTTAGAACTTCATGAACCTTTGACAAATAGCAGAGAGAGAGAAGAACATTATATTCAGCTGGTGGTGAGGAAACAATTCTGACCTTGGCAAAAGAACAACAGTGTTCTCTTGATGCTTCCCTCATCCTTTTGCTTTAGCCTGTTTATGCTGCCTGGGAAAAATGTGCCTTGAGGTTGAGTTGTCTCTTATTCATTTTGGTTTTTGGTCTTAATGTTAGAAGGGAGCAAAGTAAAACCCGCTACCTGATGGCATTCTTTTCAGGACAAGAGTTGTGGTGGAGGGAAGAGGCACAGGGCTCTTGGGTTTGTATCTAGGCTCTGATACTTCAACAAACGGTGTGCCATTGGGTACATTTTAAAATCTCTATGGGTCTCAGTTTCTCCATTTTCAAAATGAGTATAATCACTGAATTTCAAAGTTGGAAAAAAACCTCAATGGCCATCGAGTCTGACTCAAATCAAAAAGTAATCTTCAGTTTGCCATATTGAACAATAGATTATCCAGTCTCTGATGGAAGACTTCCAGGGAAAAGAAATCCAACCAACTTCTACCTTTGCTTTTGGAGACCTGAAATGACTAGTAAGCTTTTTGAGATAATACCTACATTTTACTTCTTTGGCATGGCTATGCATTGCCTCCTTGCTTTGTAACTTGGGCCAAGAACAACTCTAATCTCTCTTCTAAATGGAAAGCCCTTAAATATTGAAAAGAAGTTATCTTTTCTCCCACTCCTCCATTCTTCACAATGAAGCCCAAGATTCATTTGGATTTTTTTATTGTCATCTTACAATGGGAACTTTTATGGATTGTATAGTCTATAAAAACCAGTGATCTTTACAAGACAAACTTCTAAGTATATCTCTACCTCTCTCCATCATAAAATGGCAAAGTTCATTGGATTCAAGTATAATAAGTGGTATTTATCTCCACTAGATTCATTTTGTTAGAGTTATCTCAATTTCCTAGTGCAGGATTCTTAGTCTCTTTATGCCATGGACATGGACACCTTTGTCAGTCTAGCAAAGTCAATGGTCCTCTTCTCAAGATTATGAGCAAGTGAAGCCCACAGAGTGTCTATGACTTGCTCAAATCCATACCATTGATCTGAGCAGAAACAATATTCAAACCCACTTCCTCTGATTCAAAATCCATCCTACTCTCCACTGTGCCACACTATATAATGAGTGATTTAATTACAATGGAAACACAGAGTAGGTTATAAACTTGGGTCCAAATGGAATGTTCTTGACAATTAAGTATTGCTTCAATGGAGCCTTTTCTTGGCAGGAAAGAATCTTCCTAAAGTCCAAACATTCTTTTGGTGGGTTAGTCACCCATTCTCTCAGAAAGACTGGGAGAGAAAAGAATGTAGGATGTAGAGGAAAGAGTGCAGAAGACCTTGGTTTTAATGTGGTTCTAACATTAGATGTGTCACTAGATAGTCATCTAGCTTCTTACCTTTTTACTTACTCTGTATTTACTTTATTAAATATATGCCACCCCACTTCCTACCCAGTAGAATATAAGATCATTGAGGGCAAGGGCTGATTCTTATCTTTTTTTTTTCTTTTTTGTATTTCAAATCCAGAATCTACCTAAAGCCATTTACATGCTTAATAAAACTTTGCTGAATTAATCTTTATTTTGGATCTAATATAATTTTTATGTCAGATAAAATATTATTTTGGACTTCAGCTTCTTCATCCATAAAATGAGGATGCAGTTACTTGCACTAAAGCATTTGAAGAGTTGCTATGAGGAAAGCATCTAATGAACTGCAATGTGCTATATGAATGTGAAATATATTTTCTAACTCTTCAATCACTGTGACAGTGTTTCATGTTGCTTTTCAATGGTTAGTCAAAGAAGCAATGAAACTTCTGAGGGAGAAAATTCAAAATGCATTGTGGAGATCTATGGGTCTATGATTTTATTTATATCTCGGCATGTGTAAAGCCTGCCAATATATTGCATGGAGAAGAGAATTATAATAGAAAGTATCATACTGTGTTAGTAACAATGACCTTACAAGTTAAAGGAAGTTAAGGGGCAGCCACATGGCTTAGTGAATATAGAGCCAGGCCTAGAGATGGGTGGTCCTGGGTTGAAATCTGGTCTCAGTCACTTGCTAGCTATGTGACCTTGTGCAAGTCATTTGATCCCAAAGACCTGTCCCTTACTACTCTTCTACCTTGGAACCAATATTTTGTATTGCTTCTAAGATGGAAGATGAGGCTTTAAAAAAGAAAGTAAGAAGGAATTAAGTTGATGTGATTCATTTTTTGCTCATCTCTGTTTAACTATTTATTTTTAAAATTAAATTTTGCCATTTATTTTGTGAATATTTCCCTGTCTTTGTGTTTCAGGAGAATTTAACTTCAGGAGAAACTAATTTCAATGAATTGATATACATGTAGAATACCAGAGCTTTAAGAAATCTTAGAGGTTATCTAACACAATTCTCTTCATTTTACAGATGAGAAGTCTGAGACCTAGAGAAGTCCAGTAACTTGCCTAAGGCTACACAGCTACTTAGTGGCAAAGTTTAAATGAAATCTGGATAACCTCATTTCTACAGTGACTTTCCTTCTGGTACATTACGCTGCCCCACATGTGCTCTTTACAAATCCTGGATCTAAAGACAAAGTTTTAAAAAAAATCTATTTCTCTTGTCTTTGTATCATAACCATTTGTGAACATATTTTCTGCCCTGCTTAAGGGTAGAGTCTTACCTGGAAAGAAAGATTTGAGGAAAGAGAATGAAAAGAATTTAGCAAAACCCAACAGTCCAATAGCTATGTCTAACTATATTCTGCAGTATTCTTCACTCATATTATCCTATCCTTTCAATGAAGGGAGAGAGCTGTATTTTGTTCACTCTGTTGGTCTAAGCTTGGTGATTTAAACATTATAGAATGTTCCAATTAATTTTCTTTTGGAAGTAGAATTATTCTGTTTTCTTTCATTTGGAGTTCTATTTTTTTTTAAAGTAAAGCTAGGGGGTGGGGGGAGAGGAGGGAAAGAACATGAATTATGTTACTATGGAAAATATTCTATATCAATTAATTAAATTTGTCTCAAATAAAAAATAAAGTAAAGCTAGTTGGTCGGTCATTGGGTAATATCTGAGAGTCTGGATTTTTTTTTTGTTTGTTTGTATGTTTGGTGGCATTATAAAGAAGTATTTTTTTTTCCTTTTTTGTATTTGTATCACAAAAAAATGAGCCCAGGGCTCAGAACATGGTATTTAATTAATACCTTTTCATTCATTCATTTAAATAACTGCCTTGTCCTACCCTGCCTTTCCTTTATTGTAAACTCGTTAAGAGTAAGAATGATACAATATTTTTCTTTGTGGAAGTATAGTCTAACATACAGGCCTGTGACCACTATAAGTACTTTATAAACATTTATTGATTTGGAGATGGTAGATTTCTTCACTCTAGCTTATCAATATGACTTACCTGAGTTGTAAAGAACATGAAAGCACTTGATGTCATTCCTGATACAGCTCTCAGGATTCAGCTCTTGTAAGTCCTTTAGTCATGGCTAATTTTGTTAGACTTGAATAAAACTTGTCAGCCCATATTTGCATGACAGAAACACATTCATACAATTTCAATTCAGGCAAAATAGAAGTTAAATTAATAGAGGATCATAGATTGAAATCTAGAAGTTACTCAAGAAGATATTAAATCTAATCCTTTTCATCTCCAACCCCTGATATACTTTCAGGATGAGGTTATGTAATCTGCCCCAGGTCACACATGAAGGAGAGATTTGAACCCAGGTACTCTAAATTCCAGTTCCAGTCTCCTCTTTGCCATGCAGCACTACTTCTAATTATCATTAATATTAATGGTAATTGGATTAGGTAGGTAGCTCAGCAGATAGAATGGTGAGCCAAGAGACAGGAAGATCTGAGGTCAAATCCTGCCTCAGATACTTGTTCCTTGTGTGACTCTGGGCACATCACTTAACCTGTTTGCCTTAATCCACTTGAGAGAGAAATGACAAACCACTTCAATATCTCTGTCTAAAAACCCCACATACATGACTAAAAACACTATATCAGTGAGGTTGAATCTTTAAGAGACTGGGTGCCATGTCAATTCCCCAGCTGAGTGTTGGGTGTATGCCACCTTATCCCCTTACTCTGCACAGGGGAGGGAGAAAGTGCTCCTATTGGGCTGTTGGGAGGAGAAGTGGGTGAGTGAGGAATGTCCTCAACAGAAGGGGAGGAGAGTGGCTGAAGGGCTCTGTCCTCCTTCTGCTCTGCCACCTGTGACCTGACCACCTTAGTTCAGACTGGGAGGGAGGAAGTGCTCCCTCTGGGCTACTGGTCATTGGGGTGGAGGATGATGTGAAAAAAAATGTAGTCAGGTATGGTGGAGAGGGGGAAGGAAGCAGCTCTGCTGGAGTCCCTCTGCCTTTCTGTTAAAAAAAATTCTGGGCAGAGGTGGGGTAGGAGGCTGGTGTCTGTGCCCATAGAGAATGCTCTGCATACCATCTTTTGCACATGTACCATAGGTTCACCATTACTGGACTATATGAACAATAAACAATAAAAATACAATTAATGATCAAACTTCTTCTAGTAAGGCTGTATGATTATGAAACACAAGTCACTACAGTCTCTAAGGAATTAAATTTGAGGCTAATTCAAAGGTTAAAAGAAATTCTGGTGGGTGGTGCAATACCACTGCAAAATTTTACAAATGAAAAATAACAAGGGAGGGGAATTGCAAAGGCTTTCATCACATAAATGTATGAGCACAAAAGTAGATGCTTTAGTCATGTGGCAAGAGTGAGGAATAACCATCAGATAACCCATGCACTCCATTGGTATCCTCAACATATTGGGTCTCAGGTGCCATTTGAAGCCAACTCCTAGAAGTATATGAACATGTTTCCCAACTGATAGGCAGACATGTATTTGTCCCAGTCTCTATTGCTGTAGGCAGTACTATTATTAATGAGATTACAGACCCAATGAATATTTTTTAGAGTAATGACAGATAATTCTTAGGAACATTAATTGATCATTATCAGTTTGTCATTTCTTTTTGGTTAACTCTTCAGCCAGTTGTTGAAATGATAGACATAGCCTCAAATTAATTAAAAATGTCTGCTTTGAAAATAAATATAAAAGTAAAATAATTCTTTAGCCCCAGGATTGAATTACTCTTAGATAGACAGAACTATCCACAAGATTCATCAGTTGTCAGCTCAGTCCATGCATAACAGCAAAAAGCAATTTATTCTACCAAGTAAATATGCCAGCCAAAGGACAACATGTCTCATGTTTCAAAATGGAAAAACAAAAACAAAAACAAAAACAAAACCCAAAGCCTCCTTGGAGATATGGAAAATGAACTAGGGGAAGTTCAGGCTAGTATCTGTCTCTCTTCCAATTTCCCCAAAATGCAAATGAGAAGTCTATGATCATCATGGTGGATTTTGGAAGGAAAACTGCTAGTCTCAGATTTGCTTATTCAATAAAACTGGTGTTCAAGTGTGATTCTAATGTTAAAACTATTATTCATTTCCTTCTTAGGGAATTTCCTCATGTTTTCTAATGGCATCTGAGAAGGTTTCTATTTTCATCATGCACTTTTTTTAAACTACAAAATCACAGCTCTGGATGGGATAGGAAAAATTGTTAAGTAAGTAAAAATACTCATTCTAGTCTTTTTTCCTCAGTGTAAGTATCTGTCTCTCATCGCCTTTGGTCCTTTTTCTCCTTAGTTCCCTGACTGCTCCAGGCCCCTATCTAGAGTCTCAGGCTCCTTTTCAACAGTTTCTCAACTAATCCCCAATAAGGGATTAACTGATAATTTAGATTTTAGTTGATAATCTTCTTAAGGTATAAGCTACCTAAGGTTTTGCATATCAAAGGGAACCTTTTGAAGATGGAAAATATTTTAGGACACAAAAGAATGAAGTTATAATGATTCAATGACAGGAGGTAAAGTTAACATACTTTGAAATTGCTCTATAAAGCTACTAAAATGCTTTTTTTTCCCAAGCTGATTCTCAGTAAATCAATAAATATTTCTTAAGTGCCTACTAAGTTCCAGGTACTATGATAAGTGGTGAGTTTCAAAGAAAATCCAAAAACAATCTCTACCTTTGAGGAGATCAAGATCTAATAATACTGATGTAAAACAAAGTACACTCACCAACATAGAATACTAACCCTTCAAGAATGGGAACTTTCATTTGGGGAAGAAGCTTCTTCCTATAGATACTAGACAGATTCAAGTCTCTCCAAGCCATGGCGCAGTGTGAGATCAGGAAAATGCAAGACCAATGGTGGGAAAAAAAGGCAGAAGAAATCCAGCACTTTGTTGACACAAAAAACTATAAACAATTTTTCAGTGCCCTCAAGACTGTCTATGGGTCATTAAAATCTGCCACCACCCCCTTGTTCTCCTCTGACGGTAACACTTTCATAAAGACAAAAAAGGCATCAGCAACAGGTGGAAAGAACACTTCAGCCAGCTCTTCAACCTACCTTCCTCAGCTGACCAAAGCGCCCTTGACCAGATCCCCCAAAACCGCATCATCAAGCAACTTGACATCCCTCCTTCATTAGAAGAAGTCCAAAAAGCCATTAAACAAATGAGTGCAGGCAAGGCACCCGGTAAAGACGGGATCCCAACCGAGGTGCACAAGGCCTTAAAAGGAAAGGCGCTCCAGGCATTCCACATAGTGCTGACCAGCATATGGGAAGAGGCAGACATGCCCTCAGAACTCAGAGATGCCTCCATCGTAGCCCTATACAAGAACAAAGGTGCACGAGCAGCCTGTGACAACTACAGAGGCATCTCACTACTCTCCACTGCTGGAAAGATCCTCACCCATGTTATACTCAACAGACTCCTGTCATCTGCCTGAATCACAATGTGGCTTCCGACCAGATCGCAGCACCATCGACATGGTCTTCATGGTGAGGCAAATGCAGGAAAAATGCCTTGAGCAGGACCTGAGTCTCTACATTGTCTTCATAGACCTGACAAAGGCGTTCGACACAGTGAACAGGGACGCATTGTGGGTGATCCTCAGCAAGCTCGGTTGCCCAGCAAAATTCTTCAAACTGATCCAGCTCTTTCATGTCGACATGACAGGGGAAGTCCTATCTGGTGGAGAGACTTCCGATAGCTTCAACATCTCCAATGGTGTGAAACAAGGCTGTGTCCTCGCTCTGGTACTATTCAATCTATTTTTCACCCAGGTATTATGACATGCTGTGATGGATCTAGACCTGGGCATCTATATCAAATACCGACTGGATGGCTCACTATTCGACCTTTGCCGCCTGACCGCAAAAACAAAGACAACAGAGAGACTCATCCTGGAAGCTCTCTTCGCAGATGACTGTGCTCTCATGGCCCACCAAGAAAATCATCTCCAAACCATTGTGGACAGGTTCTCCACCGCAACAAAACTGTTTGGCCTGACTATCAGCCTCAGCAAAACAGAGGTACTGTTCCAACCTGCACCAGGGAGGCCAACGAACCAGCCGTGCATTACAATCGACGGCCCGCAGCTTTCTAACATCAACACTTTCAAGTATCTGGGCAGCACCATCGCCAACGAGAGGTCCCTAGACCACGAGATTAATGCTAGGATCCAAAAGGCCAGCCAGGCACTCGGGCGGCTGCGCTGCAGAGTCCTCCAACACAGCGGTGTAAGCAATGCGACGAAGCTCAAAGTGTACAATGCAGTGGTCCTCAGCTCGCTCCTGTACGGTTGTGAGACATGGACACTGTACTGGAAACACATGAAACAGCTGGAGCAATTCCACCAACGCTCCCTCCGGTCAATCATGAGGATCCAATGGCAGGACCGAATCACCAATCAGGAAGTCCTCGACAGAGCCAACTCCACCAGCATCGAAGTCCTGGTCCTCAACACCCAGCTACGATGGTCTGGACACGTCATCCGCATGGACCCACAGCGAATACCAAGACAGGTATTCTATGGTGAACTGTCAGCTGGACTCAGGAAACAAGGCCGACCAAAGAAAAGATTCAAGGATCAGCTAAAGTCCAACTTGAAGTGGGCTGGCATTACACCAAAGCAACTAGAACTCGCTGCCTCTGTCAGAAGCAGCTGGTGAACCCACATTAACCATGCTGCCGCCACCTTTGAAGATGAGCGACGTCGACGTCTTGCCGCTGCGCGTGAACGCCGACACCAGGCCACAACCACACCTCCCGTAACAACTGGCGTCCCATGCCCCGTGTGCCACAAACTCTGCGCCTCAGCCTTTGGACTTCAAAGCCACATGAGGGTACATCAATAGATGAAACTGCACAAAGACAATAGTCATTCTCGGTCACCGAGAGACTACTACTATAGATACTTCTTTCCCCTTGAGTAAGACCCAGAATCCTTTCTCTTGGTTGAACTGATTTATCTTGCTCTCAATAGAACTCCTTCACCCTGAATAGCCTGGTATATATTCTCCAAATCATATCTCTCTGATTCAATGTTTGCTTAGTATCTGGATAAATAGATTTCTTTGCCCTGTGCTGTGTGTTCATTGTGGAATTGATAGTAGATGAGAAAATGTCAAGCCTTGGATGTAGATCTTGGGATCCCCTTCCCCTCCAAAATGACCACAAGTTGGGTGGATGCCAATTTTATCCTCCAGAAAAACAATATTTTAAAGAGAAGACATATCCTTCTAGTTCAGTCTTCTCTCTCTGTGAGGACAGCAAAGTGGTGGCCTTCAGCCATAATGTCCTGTTTCTCCTCCTGGGAGGAACCAAAATGTCCCTCAGAGAAGAATAGGAGTAGATAAGGATAGGGATGTCTATTATGCCTCCCTTATAGACACACACACACACACACACACACACACACTATCTATGTATACTATGCATATATGTGTACATACAAATACATATAGATGTATACATTGATCTGTGTTAGAGTTGCATGGGAATGGCACAAAATATAATTTTAAGGAGATTATGATCTTATTAGGGGACAAGGTGAAGAATGTGTAACAGTTAAATAGCAATATGAGGCAATTTGTGGCTACGTGGTCAGATGAGTGATTGAGAATAGAGCTGGTGAAGGGAATTCAGATAGTATGGAGAAAGGCCATTGCACTGCTCTTTGAGTTTAATAGTAATAATAATGAGAGTGATAATAAAATTTGCAAAGTGCTTTACAAATATCATCTCATTTATCCTGACAGCAACCCCATGTGAAGTAGGCGCTACCCTATATTTACACTTATTTTATAGATGAACTAGGTGGTACAAGGGACAAAGTACTGTCTCTGAAGTCAGGAAGACTCATCTTCCTAAGTTCAAATCTGGTCTCAGACACTTACTAGTTGTGTGACCCTGGGCAAGTCACTTAAATCCATTTACCTCAGTTGGCTCATCTGTAAAATGAGTAGGAAAAGGAAAGGGCAAACCACTTTTCTATCTTTTCCAAAGATATCCCAAATGAGGTTACAAAGAGCTGGACATGACTGAAAAGACTGAACAACTGAAGCAGATTATGACTTACCTATGATCTCAAAGCTAGTAAGAATCTAAGGCTAGGCTTGAGGTGCATCATTTTATCTATCTACTGCAATGACTAGCTTCTTTTAGGTTAGGAAGACTTCAAAGAGAAAAGGTTAAGAAAATGATCTCAGAAAAATAAAGCGGAGGAAAAGTTAGGGAAAGATTATTTTCATCATTATCATAAAATCATCTTCATAGGAAGAAATCCTCCAAGCACATAACACATCAGATGAAAGCTTGCTGAGTCATAGGGCATAAAGTTGTCATTAACAATTCTTCCTGCAGAGTAGAGAAAAATTGTATTAAAATTAAACAAAATTGGTTGTACATGTGATACTTACATATTTCCCCCAGAATTTCAGCAGGTTACCATATTCTAGCTCACCTTTCTTCTCAATTTACTTGGAAGACACTCTGCAATCTTTAATATCTCTGCAGAAGCAACAGGGACTTAATACTGACACTTTCTGCAAAACTGAATGGAAATGCCATTTATCTTTCCTGGAAAGATAACAGTCTAAGTCAAGCCCACAAGGATTTAATGTCCTGAAGATTTAGAATGTCTCAGGGTTACAAAGCTGATACTTGGATAACTAAACCCCACCTCTAGGCAGGTGGCTTACAGCCACCATTTAGAACTAAAGCCATGCAATATTTTAAAGGCTTTAGAGGAAAGACAGTGAAAAGTCTTGCCAAGAACATGAACAGTCAGCTAACAGAACTAGGTTGCTTTCTTTCTGAAAACTATGGATGGTTGTAAGACATTGGATATACAGGTGATGGTTCTCAGAAATATGCAAAATAATACCCATTGGTCCATGGTGGGCACGTATCTATTTAACATCTGCGTGTTTGGAGTTTTTTAAAGGAAGTTTGTAGTGAATTACTGAAGGCATATTTTGTTGAAAAAAATCATGGCCTAAAGAACTGAGGTCAAAATAACAAATAAATAGAATCATAAAACCTAATTGCTGCCCAAATCTGCATCCCTGCTAAAAAAAACTTTAATGGGATGTGAATGTGGGAAGGGAGAGTGGGAAGATATTGACTAATAACAAAAAAGCAATAAGAGAAAAAGGCCCCAAACAGAGCTTTATGGGACATACAATTCTTTGAATGAGGGAAGAGTGGGAGTAGAGTCATTATTTTCATTGACTTCTAATTGGAATTTAGTATTTCCTTAAATTATGAATGAAGGAAATAAGCCACTATCGCATTATTAGTGCTTGTGACTTTTTCACCATAGAAATCATTTATATTTCCATATCAAATTATAACTGTTGTAGATAAGGCAAAATGTTTATATTTATGACTACTTCAGAATACTGCAATTATTCTGCCACCCCAAATCACATGTGATCACAGTCCTTCTGTTGATAGACTATTTCAATATAATTGGTTTACTTGATGATCTCATACATTTATTTTTTACACTTAAAAACATTATTCTGAGGAATCCATAGCTTTATCCAGATTGCTAGAGGAAGGTAGTGTACAAAACTATTGAACAACTCCTGGATTATATAGAAGGAAAAATCTAGGAGATGGAAACTCTGGACTCACCTCTTGGTTCTGACACAACTTCTATGTTCTAAGGGAAAGCTTTCTGGGCCTCGTATACCTCTCTCTACCTGGAAAATGGGGAAAAGGGGTGGATCTTCCAACTGCATAAAATGAGAAAATAAAGAAGTAAAATTTTCAAAAGGCAATAAATCAAATTTGGAGCTTGTTGAATTCGAGGTGAGTTGATAGGCTGAGTGGAAATGTCTCCCATGCAGTTTAAAATATGGGAATGGGGCTATAAGAAGGAGCACCACTTAAATAAAATATTGTGTAATTCTGTTTCTATGACTTTATCTTCTATTTGCCTGAGAAATCTACATATAAAGCTATATAATATACATAAGGCACTGTGCTAAGTAAATGGAGGTAATAAAAATGCCAACAATAAATCCCTTGGTCTTCTTGATGGGTCCTTTTCCTTCCACCTCCTTCCAAGACTTCTGCTTAGGGCTCCTTCTTAGCCACCTTCTCTTCTCTCTTGTCTAATCCAAGGGGCATTGATTAAGGGCTCCTTACAAGAAAGGTTCTATATCAGGTTCTGGGGAAACAAATTTAAAAGAAAAACAGTTTTTGCTCTCAAGATGTTGATATTCTATTGGTGTAATGAGATTAATGTTGTTGTTCAGTCATTCAATTGTACCCAAATCAGCATGCTCCCATGGACCAAAGACATGCATAGGGTTTTTTTGGCAAGGATACTTAAGTGATTTGCTTTTTCCTTCTCCAGTATATCCAGTGGATCCTTTTGTAAAGCAGTCAAAGGGTGAGTGATTAGCCCAGGGTTACACAGCTAGGAAGTATCTGAAGCTAGATTTTAACTCATTTTCCCAACTCAATCTAAACGTTGAAGCACAACTGCCTCTTATAGAGATTAATAAATTCATGTCAATTTGAGGAGGAGGAAGAGAATACCAATAACTAAATGAATCAGGAAAGACTTCACTTTTACTATCTCTTTTATTCCCATTTTGCAGACGATGAGGTTCTGAAATGAAGTGATTTGCTTAGTCACACACTTAGCAAGTGTCAATGTCAGATTTCTAAACTAGATCTCAATGGCTCTCAAGTATAAAATCTTTGAGAGCAGGGACTATACTGTTTCTCAATTTTGAATCTTTAATATCATACCTAGGGAGTAGCACATATTAGGTACTTGAATGTTTGTTGATTGAAAATTAATGTGTTGTCAATTGTTGCTTGAATAAAAAATAATCTCTAATCCAGATGTTTGCTTATTAAAAACAAAACTATTCACAATGACTGTTTTTTAAATTTAATTGAATAAATACTTTGGCAATGTTCAGATATAACTCCCAACGATATAAGATCTGCCAGGTTCAAATTTATTTTAATTTCTTCTACAAACTGATATTTTTGTTTAACTAAACATTGAAAAGGAAAAGAGGAGGGTAAAATATTTTAAATTTTATATAGGTCTGCAAGCTGGTTCTCATTAGGACTAATGCCTGATTTCTTTTAGAACCTGTGCCCTGGACTTTTGTTGATTTTTTCAATAATATAGCTATTTATTCTGCTTTTAGTAAGGAAATCAACATCTTACAGTCCAATAAGATTTCAACTCAACAAGGAATTCCAGTAAAAATGTTTCATTTCCTCAGTAATCTATTCTATTGTCTACCAACACTCGTTATGGAACAAATCTTCGTAGTCACCCTGATTTCTTTCACTAAGACTAAACGTATTTTCACTTTGTTTAATTATAAGTCAGTTTTTATTAATGGTATGCTTTTTGTCCAGATACAGTTTATGGTAAATAATTAAGTAAAGATCAATTGCGTGTGAAAATGGAATATTATTTTAAAAGATAGACCCTGCCTTTATGATTTTTATGATCCAGTTGGAGTATTCGTTACGTTTGAGCTGAAGAACACCATTTTTTGTTGTAGTTATCTCCTTTCTTGATTAAGGATGATTTTTAAATTTCATCAGTATGATGAAATTCCTCCTTAGGAACTTCCTCCACTAACAAAGATATTAACTTATCTGAAACTTAATAGAGAAATTCCAAGGATTGGCAAGGTATATAGAGGTTAATTGATTTGTCTAGAATCAAACAACTATTAAGTGTTAGAGATGAGATTTGAATCCACACTTTTCTTCCTCTCTCCAAGCTCAGAACTCTTATTTATTACATTACATTGTTTGTCATCTAAATGGTGGACTTACCTTTTCAGTTTGAAGTAAGGAGATGAAGTTGAATTGAACCTTGAAGAAAAAGAACTGAGAGAAGTGGAAATAGGAGAGAATACAATCCAGGCAAAAGGAGAGTTTGTGTGAATATTCAGAGGCAAGAGATTGAATGCCAGATATGGAGTAGTCCAGAGTGGCTAAAATGTATCATCTATAGTCTATTTGTCAAGATAAACCCAAGAACTATTCATATAGTTCATTCACATCTACCAAACTCTTTCCTCATAAAGTCAGATCTAATCAATTGGAAAAACATTTATTACTCATGTGTAGGCCAAACCAATATAATAAAAATGACAATTCTGCCTAAATTAATTTACCTATTCAATCCCATAGCAATAAAACTACTAAAAATTATTTCATAAAGCTAGGAAAAATAATAATAAAATTCATCTGGAAGCAGAAAAGGTCGAGAATATCAAGGTAATTATTAATAACATGAAAGAAGGTAGCTTCACTATAATGTCTCATACTTGTCGTATAAAGAGGCAACCTCAAAATAATCTTATACTGGATAAGAAATAGATAAATGAATTAAAGGAATATATTAGGTGCTCTACGTGCAAGAGTAAATGACCATAGAGAATTCTACCTAATTTTATCTATGACCTAGTATTTGACAAATGTGAAGATCTAAGCTTTTGGAAGAACTCATTATTAGGCAAAAACTACTGGGAAAACTGAAAAACAGAATGGCAAAAATGGCATAGACCAACACTTTACACCACATATCAAGATAAAGTCAGAATCAATACATTATTTAGAAATTAAAGGTGATACCATAAACAAATTAAGGGAATATGGAATAAATTTACTCATAAAATCTATGGATGAGAATAGAATTTATGACCAAACAAGTTAGAGAGAACATTACAAGATATTAAATTACATTTAAAATAGACACAGAATCAATGCAACCATGATCAGAAGAGAAACAACAAACTGGGAAAAAATTTTATAATAGTATCTCTGACAAATACCTAATTTCTCAGATATATGGAGAACTGAGTTAAATTTATAAGAATACAAAACATTTCCCAATTTGACAATAGTCAAATGATATGAACAGGCAGTTCCCAGATGAAGAAATTAAAACTGTCCCTAGGCATATGAAAAAATTCTCCAAATTACTCTTGATTAGAGAAACGCAAATTAAAACAACTCTCAGGTACCACGTCACAACTATCAGACTGGTGACAAAAAGGGAGAAACAATAAATGTGAGAGTGGAGATGATAAAACTGGGACACTAATACAGTGCTGGTAGATCTGTAAATTGATTCAAGTATTCTGGAGAGAAATTTAGAACCATTCCCAAAGAGCCATCAAACTATGAATAACCTTTGACCCAGAAATAGCATTCTAGCACTGTGTCCTAAAAAAGATCAAAGACAAGGGGGAAAGACCTATTTATACAAAGATATTTATGGAAGTTCTACATGGTGGTGCAAAGATTTGGAAATTAAAGGAATATACATCAATTGAGGATTAGCCAAACAAGTTGTGGTATATGATCATGGCAGAATACTATTGTGCCATGAGAAATGAAGAATAAGATGACCACACCAAAAAAAAAAAAGTGGAAAGACTTCTGTGAAGCGATGCAAAGTGAAGTGAGCAGAACTAGGAGAATGTTATAAACAGAAATATCAGTAAAGTATGATGATCAACTGTGAATGATTTAGTTTTTATCAATTCATGACTAAAAAGGCTAAAAAAACACCCTATAGAAGGAACTGATAAGAACCTGTATGAAGATTTAAGCATGCCATTTTCACTTTATTTCCTTTATGAGTCTTTTTTTCCCTCTTGTATAAGAGATACTGTGATCCCTCACCTATTGCAGGAGTTATGTTCCAGAGACCCCATGCAATAGGTGAAAATCCCCAAAGTAGGGGTGTTGTTTTTTATTATTTATATATTAAGGCTTTATAAACCCTTTCCACTGTCCTATAAATATCTTCCACACTTTTTTAAAACTAGAGTCACTGAGCCCATCAGCACCCGGATAGAGGGACAACTGTATGTGTCTTCTTTCACAACATGACAAATATAGAAATATGTATTGCAGGATAACTAACACATGTGTAGCATATCATAGTACCTACCATGTGGGGATGGGGAGAAAGGTGGGCAGGAGCAAGAGAACATGGACCACAGAATGTCAGAAAATGATTATTAAAATTGTGTCCACACTTTAAAAAAAAATGTAATGTGTATACAGGCAAATAATGTGATGTGAGGCTCAGAAGATAAACTGAAACAGGGTTTAAATATTAGGAAGAAGACTTCTAATTTTATACTAAAGGTGGCAGAGAGCCATAGAAATGATTCAGAAGGAGAAAGAGCCTGTTAGACCTGTGGCTTGGCAAGACTGTCTTATTTTAAGAAATTGCCAGAGCAAACTTATCTCCAGCAACCACCCCCTGATAGCAGCCATCAACATCAAGGCAAGACCCTCCACCAGCAAAAAGATTAGGACCCACTGAAGGCTCAGAGGATGGTTAGCATTTTTAAGCAATAAAGTATTTTAAATTATTTACATTTGGGGTAACAATATGCTTAACAAACTACAGAAGAGTGTAAACATAACTTTTATATGCATTGGGAAACAAAAGGTAATAGTTGGTTTATTGTGGTGGTCTGAAACCAAACTTGCACTGTCTCTGAGATATGCCTGTATATGTTTGTCTTGTAAACTCATTAGGAATAGGAATTATTTAATTTTTTGTATTTGTATTCCCCAAACCTAGCACATTTCCTGGCACACAGTTGTCACTGAATCAATACTTGTTGGTTGATCATTGGTTGAACACATTAAAAACTATCTGAGAATAAATACTGTTTCTTTTTTTTGTTGTTGTTATTGTTGCTTTACTATGACTACTAGTTCATTTCCTCACAAATAGTTGTCATCAAAATAATACTTGAATGTTAGTGGATGTATTTGGGGTCCCAGAAGGAATAAAAGGTCCCAAATGGATGGGCTCTTTCTTAGCTTCCAGGAAAACCTCCTTTCCTTCTCCAGCTCCGAGGCTGGAAGAGCATTGACAGTTGGAGTGTCTCTCTCTCTGCCCCTCCTCCACTGCTCTTCAGCTGATCTCTCCTTTGGCTTGGCTTCTTAGTGCAACCCCCTGGATCTCTCTTTCTTACTTTACAATCCCTAACAGCTGAAGATCTACAGAGTAGGCCCGTATTAAATATTTGTTATTTGATTGTAGCTCTTAAAGCCCTATAGAAATGGAAGTTAGGTAAGATTTAATGTTCTTCAAACAAGCATCTTCAAATATGGAAATTCATCTTTCAATAGCAAGAAGCCTTTTATGATGAAGTGGATGCTAAAATTCTATGGCAACTTAGATCTTCTCTCAACATCCTGAGGGAATTAAAGAAACAAACCCTACAAGGAGGGGTTTGGATTCTGAATCATACATTTTTACAACCAAATTCTTTCTATTAAATAGATATCCATGACTGTGTCCCTTTGGATTGCAGCTGTAATTATGCAGGAGTTACCATCTTCCCGGGGCCCAGCATACCCCATAATTAGCTGTGTTTGGTCCACAGTATATGACTCAGGACTCTGTGGTTCTTTTATATCAAAGGCTGGGTAGCCAGATTAAAAAAAAACAACCCACAATACTTGTGCCCATTGTGACAGATGGCAGTGCAACCAAAATGCATCTGTTCCTTTTGAAGACTGAGCCCGCTAAAAAAACCAGACCCTGAGATTTATTTTCAAAAAAGGAAAGAGCTTTTTGCTGGGGACCTTTCCAAATACTGCGTCACTCTTTTTTTTTTTTTTAAGAAAAGCATGCCTTTTATTTATTTATTTTTCTGGAAGAACTAAAATAGAAATAATTGCCAGAGAATGTTGAGGTCAGCCTCCATTCCATCAGGAAGGAGGTGCCCTCAAAGTCTCTAATTCATGCTCCTGAAGGAGTTTATTTGGATGCACTGGGGTATGGGAGAGAGTATGGCATAGGAGAAAGAATACTGAGTTAGAGATCCAACCCTGATGTTCTGATCCCAGTTCTGCCTCTAACTAGCTGAATGATCTCAGGGTTATTTCAGCTTTCTGGATAGTACTATATGACTGACAACCCACAAGGCTATTATTGTAAGAATCTAATGAGATCATGTCTGTGAAAGCATGATAAAAATATAAGATTTTGTATTTATAAACCTACTCAAAGATATCAAATTCATGATTTTAGTGTCAAGAACACTGAAGATTAGTAGTCAGAGAACCTAGGTTTAAATTTTAGCTATGGCAACAATTCAAATAGCAAACACACACTACACAAACTTTAACATTTACAGGATATTTTTAAGGTTTCCAAATATTTTCTCATTTGATAATCCAACAACCCTGGGAAGTAGGTGCTATTATTATCTCCATTCTACAGTTTGGGAAACTGAAACTCAAAAATGATTTCCCCATGCTCATATCACTCGTGTCTAAGGCTGAATTTTAACTCAGTCCTTCCTAACTCAAAAGCTAACATATTATTGATTATACCAGACTACCACTTGTCTTAGGTGTATTAAAGTATTATTAGGATGAACTAAGGAAATTATATACAAAAGGAAATCTAGTAAAATGTTACAGAAAAATAAATTATATTGTTATCAGAAAGTTCTTTCTTATAGCTAACCTAAATTCTTCCTACTTTAGGCAAAGCCTTTTTTCCCCTCCATATAATACTTCCCATTCATGTGATCTTGGACAAGTCACTTAACCTCTGATTACCTGACAAAAGTCTCTAATGGAGAAAGAAATGCCAACCCCTCCAGTATTCCTGCCAAGAAAACTTCATGGATTGCTGTGGTCCATGAGATCATGAAAACTTGGACAAGATTAAAGGACTGAACAACAACAAAACAAGATATGGAATCATAGAGACTAGAGTTCCTGTCTTGGCTCAGTTATTTACTAGCTGACTGATACTAGGTAACTCATTTAAACTCTTTGTAAACCAGCTTCTTCAATTGTAAAATGAGGGAACTAGATTTGATCTCTAAGGTCACTTCTAGCTCCAAAATCTATAATCCTTTGATATCTAATGCATCTTCTGCATTTTGACCTCAACTATCTCCCTGAATCCAGCAGCCTTCTTTATCTTCAATAGTGTCCATCTTAGCCTTTGGCTCTTCCCCTCATTCTCAGTAACTGGCCATTTTGCTACTCCATTCCTCATGAGCAACTCCCCAGAAGACAGACAAGGCAAGGAAAAACCTACAAATGCTCATCATTTTTATCACCACTTTCTAGAAGCTTGGATTAAAGACATGCTCAGGCAAAAGAAAGATACCATTAGGTTTCGGACGACTTATGATTTTCATTAATCTAGGACAGTGATGACAAACCTTTTACAGACCAAGAGCCCAAACTGCAACCTTCATGCTACACATAAAGTACCTTCTGAGCACAGGGATGGGTGAAGTGACTGATCAATTGATAATGAAAATACAGAGTCCCTAGATCCATGTTGGTGAATCTAAAGCACAGGAGCCAGAGAGGGCTGCTTCCCTTCCCCTCTCCACCATGCCTGAGGGAATTTCTCACCTAGTGGGCATTGTAAGGGGGAAATAAAGAATAAGGCTCAGTCTTTAATTTAGTTTATAATCTAAATGATAAGTTGAGATGCATTGTGATCATTCAAAAGACCCCTTTTAAGCAATTTGTAGTAATATACCTTTGCTTAGACCTCAACTACCTAACAGCCTCTTATTCAGGAAACTTTTGTGCTGGAAATATCTGTGCCTGATATTTAGTAGAGACTAGGTGGCACAATGGATAGAGTGTCTGATCTGAGGTTGGTTAGATTTGCATTCAAATATGGCCTCAAATACTTGTTAACTTTGTGCTTGAACAAATTATTTAACATTGTTTGCCTACATTTCCTCAAGTATAAAATAGTGCAATAATAGCCCATACCTCATACGGTTGTTGTGAGAATCAGGTAAGATAATATTTGTAGAACACTTAGCAGAGTGCCTAGCATGCTACATGTATATATATATATTCTGGCTATTATTTTTTTTTAATTTATTTTTTAAAATATCAGATAATTCCTTCCCTCTGTCACTTTTCCCATCACAGAAAGCATAGTTTGACAAAAAGATATATGCATATATAAAACTATGTCTTATTTATATCAATTTAGAAATTCTTTCTCTGTTATTATAACTGACCAAAGACTCAGCTGTTGTCAATCAACCAAAATCTCTTTTGCTTCTTATGTGGGACTCTGTTTGGGGTGCCAAACACCTCATTCAAAGAAAAAGCAAAATGAACTCTCATCAAAGAACTTACACTTTATCTGAGGCAGTCACATAGTCAACTATATGTAAAATATGCACAAAATCCTTATAAGGCAGGAAAACTGGGATGTTGGCTAGCTGAGTTTTGAAAGAAATGATTGATTCTAAAATACGTACGCAAAAAGGGAGGGTGTTCCTGACACCAAGGCTGGCTTGTGTCTAAGTAAGAGAGTAGGAGATATATTATGTGCAGGATAGCAAAAAATGCTTGTTTGGCTAGACCTCAGAGGTCTAGCCAATAATATATATACTATATATATAACATATAGTATAATAAGGCTTAAAGGGTAAGTTGGGGCCAGGTTTAGAAGAGCTTTAAAAGCCAAATAAAGGATTTTATATTTTATCCTGAAGGCAATAGGGCCAGCTAGGTGGAAAAATGGATAAAGCTTCAAGCCTGGAGTCAAGAAGACTCATCATTGATAATTCAAATCAGACTCAGACACATACTAGCTGTGTGATCCTGAGCAAGTCGCTTAACTCTATTTGCCTCAGTTTCCATATCTGTAAAATGAGCTGGAGAAAGTAATAGTAAAACACTCTAGTATCTTTGCCAAGAAAACTTCAAATGAGCCCATGAAAAGTCAAACATGACAGAAATAAACTAGCTTATTTAGCAGGATGGATTTTTTTGTTAGCTTGAGCTTCAGGAATAACATTTTGATAGGGTAGTTTGGAGAGAGGAGAGTTCTGAAGCTAATTAGGAGACCTTTGTAGAAATCTAAGTAAGAGATGAAGAGGATTTGCATTATATAAGCAAGGGATGTTGAAGAACAAAACTAGACAACTAATTATATACAAGTGGTGATGGAGACAACTAACTGCAGGATAACCCTTGAGGTAGTGAACCTGGGTGAATGAAAGTAGTGCTCATATCAGACATGGAGAAGTTTGAAAGAAGGAGGACTTGGATGGGCAAATGGAAAAATAATCATCTCACTGATGTAGCTAGGTAGTACAGTGAATAAATCACTTAGCCTGCAGTCAGGAAGACCTGAGTTCAAATCTGTTTTCAGAAAGTTACTAGCTTTGTGACTCTGGGCAAGTCACTTAACCTTTGTCATCCTCAGTTTCTACAAACATAAATGGAAATAATAATAGCACCTACTTTCCACACTTGGGATACTCAAACAAGATAAGGTTTATAAAGTGCTTAGCATACTCTCCTATTAGATAATAGAGAAACATAAAAGGTCAAAAGAGTCTACCCTCTAAAAGTGTATATTCTAATGGGAAAGTCAACTTTCAAACAACTGAGTAATTTGAAAGGAATTGGAGGTATTCGAATTAGAGAAAAGAAGACTAGAGGAAGGCAGGGCATTTAGTGGACTTTAAATACCTACAAATTAGATTAGTAACTGAATTTATTATGCATGGCTCCAAAGGGTAAAACTAAATTTAGTTAGTGGCAGTGAAAGAGAGGCAGATAAAATCTCAATCATCTCAAACTGAAATGGGCTGCTTTATGAAGTAGTCCATTCCCAGTCATTCAGTTTTGTAAACCAAGAATTTGGGGGATGGTTCTTGGGGAAGGGTATTGCAGAGGAATGGTTTTAAAGATGATTTTAAAGTTCCTTTCAACTCTATGATTCCATGAATATTATTAGTAATAAATGTTAATCTTAATGAATAATAAAAGCAAAGTAGTCTGTAACTTCATAAATTCTACCTAGACAAGATGACTTATCTGTGGAAAAACTAGCCAAAATGCTCATCCTTATGTAATAAGGGCCTCAGTTAATTGAATGTTCTAGCAAACTCATAGGTACCTCAGAAAATCAATTTAGTTCTAACCTTTGTCATTGAAATAGTTGTAAAATGTAATATTGCATTTTTCAGCATAATGAACATAACTGAATCTTCCTTTAATGATTATAAGTCATTTTGCTCACAGGATGTCAATAAAAATATGGGAATGTATGATTTATTGACATAATTCATCAGAATTTAATTGGAACTTAGATTCACAAGATCTGGACTTTCTCTGGCATTATCTGAATACCAGTAGGAGGACCTTCAGTAAATAACATAATCTCAGTTTCCTCATTTATGAAATGAGGATAGTAACAATAAATATATTTCTATTGTAGAATGCTTTCAGGTTTTTTAAAAAAAGGGCTTTTTTCCCCTGATGGGAGCACATGCAAACCTTCAAGTACTATATACAAATTGGCTATTATTATTAATTATTATGTTATCTCATGTGCTCTTTACAACAGGTCAGTGAAGTCAGTGCTATAACTATTTTTATCTCTATTTTACAGATGAGGAAACTGAGACTGAAAGAAATGAAATGATTTGACCATACTCAGTTCAAGTTCAGCACTCTAACCACTGTCCTTGGACTGACTCATAATTTTTGTTTGTTATGAGGGAGATATTGTAACAGTTAAAATTAATTTCTCTGCTAAAAGTATTATATTTTTATGAGATTTATTAAAGATTAAGAAATAAAGAAATAAGAAAGCACGTGTCTAGGCCCAGAGCCCATTCACAACCACTTACTCTACATCTTGCCTGCTAGGTAGAGAGCCTCATGTGCTTGGAAGCAGAAGCAAGGAGAGAGGTAAGCAGTACAGTCAATTTAAATACCTATTTTGTTCTCGGCTCAGGTGGGTATCTCAGGTGGGATTTTGGGGAATTATGGGAACTACCAAGGCCTTCTGGAAATTGAAGTCCGGGGTTCAAATCTCCATTTTTACAGTATCTTGTATATCAAACCCTATTAAATATGAATTAAGATAATTTTTATTAATATTTACTCTTTCTTGATCCCAGATCATATTTTGTAATCAATTGATCAAGAGGCACTAGATTATTAAGCACTTATGTTCCAGGCACTCTGAATAGAAACTTTAAAAGGACACAATTCATGCCCCGTAGCAGTTTACATTGTATTGTCATGAGATCCTGACTAGAATACAAATTCTATGTTCTGTCATTTTCTGTCTGAACTCTTTGACTCTTCATGGTGTTTTCTTGGCAAAGATCTAGAATGATTTACCATTTCCTTCTTCAGTTGATGTTATAGATGAGGAAACTGAAGTAAACAGAGTTAAGTGACTAGCCCAGGGTCACACAGCTAGGGCCAGGTTTAAACTTATGAAGATGACTCTTCCTGACTCCAGGCTTGGCATTCTATCTACTGTATCACCTAGCTTCCCTATAAACCCTACACTAGATTATAAACTTCTTAGGGGCAAGGATAATAACAAAATCTCTCTCTCTCTCTCTCTCTCTCTCTCTCTCTCTATATATATATATATATATATATATATATATATATATATATATATATATTCCTCTTTTTACTATAGAAAGGAATTGCTTCTGGGTAGCTGCCAGCATATTTAATTTATAGCACCATATCTTTGATAAATATTTGTTGAATAATTTATATATAATATATATATATGATATGGACTTATGTTCTTGCTTCTTTATAAGGCAAGAATGTAATTTTATGATAAAAATAAAGTCACAATGAAAAGTCTAGTTATTCTAGGTTAGTTGAGTTTTGATTGATTTAAACTTTTCCACATTAGATAATTAATTCTAAGAATATGATGAATGAGTTCTTTTTATCCTTGATTACACACACACACACATACACACACACACACACACACACACACACGTGCATGCACACACACATAAGAAGAATCTCTCAACACATGTATTGCTTACCATTTCTCTAGGATTCCTGATTGGTGCATACAAAATATTTTGTATGAAACAATAAAACTTAAATAAAAAAAGGATTTTGTTCTTTTGAATGTTTATTTTTGTTGACTTGATGTTCAAAATATATTTACTCATTGATTTCCATATGAGAGAAGATAAAAACCATTTGTGCTTTCAATTCAACTCAACAAGCATATAAGTAATATATAATAGATGAAAAGTGCTTTGAGTTAGAGAAATAATGGTGAATCCATGGCACAGGTGCCAAAGATGGCATGCAACATGCTCTCTGTGGACATGAATGCTGCCCTTCTCCCCTGCCATTCCATCAGAATTTGTTATTAGAAAGGCAGAGGGACTTGGGCAGAGCTTCTCCCTCCCCTCTTTCCACCATGCTTGATGACATTTTTTTCACATCACCCACCCCTCTGCCCAGAAGTGCAATCAGAATGCTTCCTCCCTCTCCTATCTGGGGCAAGGGGGGTTAGGGTGGGGCACTCAGTCTTCAGTGGGGGGCCAGAAATGCACTCGGTCTAGGGGGTGGCATAGGTGTGGGACCTGTCACTCCATCTCTGAAAGGTTCACAATTACTGCGTTATAACACTTCACTAAATTATTCTGTCAAGGTTATCTTTCTGTTATCCCTCAAGAATGATTTAGACCTTATCTACATATATTTGTGCTCTGAGAAAAAAAACATTCAATTTAATTCATATCAATTCTATAAGCATATATTAAACACTTTGTATATCTGAGATATATGTGCTAAGCAATGGGGTAGAGAAGTAGGAATGACATTGTTCATTCTCTCGGGGAAGTTACAATTAATTGGTGCAGACAAGTATTCAGATAACTTTGATACAAGGGATAATAAGATAAGCACAAAAAAGACATCTAAGCAAAGGGTTATTAGATTTATCCTTTCTGAGGAGCAGGGAACAGAAGTGAATGGACCTTGTTATATATTCTCATAGAGTCTGTACTATCATTCATGATCTACATAGGAGCAAAATGTTAAAGAGCTTTGTCAATTTTTTAGAATCTTTTAAAATTTAAAATGTCAGATCCAAGTTCTAGAAGTTTCCTAAGAGAACTGGATGCATCTTTATTATTGTCTTTGGAATAAAGTAAATTTCAAGGCACCATTTATTATTTATTTTCTATACTTCCAGTTTCCCAAATTTACTCTTTCATTCTCCTTTACTTGGTACTCGTGAATGGTAAAACCAGTGATCATTTGTATTTGAACATATCTTGGCACAAAGAATAAGTATTTGACTCTTCATATCTTGTTGCATTTTCAATAATTTCAAGTTTTGTAATAATCAAAGAATGAATCAATGATCATTTCCTAAGTGCCTAAACTATGAAAAAATCCTTTCTTTTATGACACATTAATTCAACTTGTGGGAAGGGGATAGGGAAAAGATAAATATCCATAACTGTGAACTCTCTCTCTCTCTCTCTGTCTCTCTGTCTCTCTTTGTCTATCTATGTCTCTGTCTCTGTCTCTCACTCTCTCTCTCCCTCACCTCTTCCCCCTCCATAAATATGTATACATGCATATTGCAAGGGGGTGGGGTTAGAATCACTTATAGATGGGATGATTAGGAAAGGCCTCTTGAAGGAAGCAATTCTATTTGAGATTTTAAAGGAAGTAAAAGATTCTAAGAATTATGAGGAGAAAGAATGGGGAGCAGTCTTTGCAAAGATTATAGAGCAGAATAATAATAACTCATATTTGCATAGGCCTTTAAAAGAAGAATCTCTTGATACAATCCTATGACAGGAGATAGTGCAAATGCTATTAGGTAAGGAAACCAAGATTCAGACAGATTAAGGTGGTATGGTAAAATGGTTAAAATATTAGACCTGAGGGAGATAGTCCTGTTTTTGAATCTTGCCACTGTCACTACCTATATCATTTTAGACAAGTCACAATATTTTTGAGGCTTAATTTCTTCATCTCTAAAATGAGGAGTTTAGACTAGATTGCTTCTGAGATAGATACTGATTCTAAATTTATGAAGTCAGGTAACCCTACACTAGAACTTATTAGCTGTGTGACCCAGGTTAAGTCACTTTATCTCCCTATGTCTCAGTTTAATTATAATTAACATTTGGCCACTAATGTCTCTAATATCTCTTACAGGTTTATTGTGAGTTTGAAATTAGTAAATTTAAGGTGTTTTGTAAACATAGGGGTTATTATTAAGTGACTTATATAGCTGTGTTAAGAGGTAAAATTAGGGTTGTTGACTGAATATATTATATTAGTGGGGATTTAAATTCAATCCCAATAAAATACTCTAGTCAGTTTGGGATTTTTATGGTGGTTTAATTACAATAGTAGGAAGAAATTAAGAAGAGAGAGAGGAAAGGGTATAAGATTTTTCCAACCTAGCCTAAGCCAAGGGAAGTTCACAGGCCTCAGCCAAGGGGCCTTCTCAGAAGATTAAATCTAGCATGGTTGGGGAGGACTCATCCAAGATGAGGGGTTTCCTCGGAGGGTAGTGCCTTTCAGGAGGTCAAGGAAAGGAGGAATCAACAGCCTTATCACTCACCAAGGTCGCTCAGGGAAGACGCCTCACCTAAACCATGCTACAGAAACAAAACCCCTCAAGCATGCCAAAAATGCCACTTAGAGTTCCCAATGCCACCACAAGAGTCCAAAGCTCTCGAGAGAGATGAGAGAGAGTAAGTGATGTGAAATATATAGGCAGTTCTTTACATCACTTCCTGTGTCTCACATGTACCAATGGTAGCTTAAGCTTGGCTTAGGATAGACCAGGGTTCTGTCAGTTTTTTTCTGATTTGTCACTTGCTAGCACATGTCAGTCATAGGCCATCCTCCTCACAGTTAATCCTTAAGTGGGGGTGTATACATTCCTGGTTGCTAAAATTCTAAAGACTAAGCAGGGTGGAGTAAAACTAAAATTCACAGCTGCTGAGATCCAGATCCAGGATTCAAACTCAGATCGTATAATTTCAAATTCAATATTCTCTCTAAGCTTACTGTAGTTCTGTGAATTTCTTTATTCAGCATCAATAAGCATTTTGATTTATGTGACATAATAGATGACACACATAAGACCTTGGTTAATGCATGTTTTCTTTCTCATTTACAGAATTAGGGCCTGATTAAAAATGTGACCCTAAATATGCCTGTGACCTTCTATCTCACTCATACTTAACCTGACATTATAGAAAATGCTAATCACAAAATCATTTCATTTGCCAATATTATGGATTTTTCTCTTGCCTGAAAATATAGCCTTTCAGGAGAAGGTCAGATGGAATTGCTGAATTTAAATAACAGTGAATAATTCAACACTAGATATTAATTCAACTGGAAGTAGATTTGGGGGAAACAAAAAAAAATCCTCAAGAAATTTGCTTTGGGTTGGTGATATGAAATGAATTTTGCATTTGGTTGTCTCTTTTGGTTAAGAATATAACCTTTCTGTTCCAAGGGAGATATGTTCTTTTTTTTTATTATTTTAATAGAGCCTATTTGGACAGAATTGTCCCTGTACACATTCTGAGTATGTGCATGACATGTGGCATGTTGAAGTGCCCTGGCAAGGTCCTTTTGCCACCAAATGTTGTCCCATTAGCTATTTATTCCTTAGGGTTTAGTCACTGCAATCACAAAGAGGTAAATTGTTACAACTATCAGTCATTAACACCAATGTATCAATTTATTACATTGGAAGCTTCCACTGTAATAGCTCTTAGGGAGTGGTATATGTGAGTTTTCATAAAAAGGAGAAAGATTTGTAGTAGAGGAGATAAGAGGGAAGTTGCTATGTAGAGAAAGTGAGTATAGGGTGTGGGGTTCAGGTATAATTCCAGAACTGAGAGTGTCTTATTCATCCTTGTAAATCCCCATCATCTACTATATCAGGGCTCAATAAAATTCTTGAATATATGAACATATGAAAGCTCTGCACACCTGAGGTGGAGAACTTAATACCATGAGTGACATGAGATGTTCAGAGAGAAGAGATTGTCTTCATCTGAATTTCTCCGCTTCTCTTTTTAAAGATGAGAATCCTTTAAAGTTGCTTATTCCAAGAAGCCTTCCTAGGTCAGTGACAACTCACCCCCTGAGTCCTCTTCTCTCTCCCCTCTCCAATTCTCTAAGACACTGTAACTTTCTAATGTTCTTGAACATAGTATAATATTACATAATAGTGTCAATTCTGTTTGTAAGCCACTTTCTGGATTGGAAGCTCCACAAGTGCAGGGGCCATGTCTTACTTAAATTATATATCTCTCTTAGTAAACACAGTAAGCCCTTAATGCACACACAGTAGGCCCTTAATAAGTGTCTATTGAGTGTTGAACGACCTTTACATTTTGACAAGAGTCAGATCTATAAACAAATGAGTTCTTTCAAAAAGGAAATTGTGGTTAAGTTGGATCCTGTAGAAAACTCAAGGCTTATTCTTCTTCATGGTTAGTATTGAATGCAAAGTCAGTCAGACTGGCCCAAAAGATGAAATAAGTACTTTAGGAAAGAGAGAAGATAAATAAAACTAAAATAAGAATATTAAACTAGCAGAAAAGAACACAAAATGGTGACTTTTCAAATTTATATTTGGCAGAAATTAATCTAAGGGATCTTTGAGCTTTTACCTACTAGAATATCACCTGAATTTTTCTTAATTCCTCTGTAATATAACTCATGTTTTTCCTTTCTCTACTTTCACCTGTCTGTAATCCTCATTCAAGTCCTTTACATCTCTCAGACTATTGCAACAGGTTGCAAATTGAACCTCTGGCTTTTCTATTCAATCCATTCTTCTCATAATTATCAAATTAATTTTCCTAAGAAAAAAATCTGATTGCATAAATCTTCCATTCAAAAACATTCAATGTCTCTATAATGCCTAAATAAAATGCACACAGTAAAAGTCCTTCACTGTTTTGTCAAGCTGATTTTTACAGGCTCATTTTGCTTTCACGACACACTATTTAGTTAACTTTGTTTACCTGCTCTTCCTTAAGCTAATCATTTGATTTCTTATCTTCATGGCTTTACACAAACTATTATGTTCCCTACCTCCCATTTCATCTCCAGATCTTAGAAATTCTTCAAGGCTCAGCTTGTAACCTTTCCTGGTCATATCTGCGGCCATCAATGGTGTCTTCCTTCTCCAATATAATCAGGTACTTACCATTTACATGATCCTCCCTCTGGTAGAATATATTCTCCTTGAGGGTAAGGATTAATTTTTGCTTTATTTACATCTTCATGCCTATAATAATGCTTTCTCCATAGTAAATAATACATGTTTGTTGGATTGGGTTAGAGCAAGTAAATATTTTTAAAGGGAGTTTATTTAAACTAGCTAAAATTCTGAATGTTCCCTTTAACAACTTTTGACTTCTATATAATTCAAAATATGAACCTGACAAAACTCAAAGTTAAAAAAATGAATTAGTTTGTTTTTTATATTAAAATCCTAAAATAGCTCCTCTTCCACCCTTCCCCACACTAGAGAAGGCACCATTAGACAAAGAAAAAAAAAGTATACATAAGACTGTCTCTATTGCTTCTTTTTATCATTTTCCCCTCTAGAGATGGACACATACAAGTTATTCTTCAGTGTTTCTGTTGCCATATATAATGTTCTCTGGGTTCTGCTCATTTTGCTCTTCATAATTTCATATAGATCTTTCCATGATTTTTAAGAAATTAACCTGCTCATCATTTCTTATGCCCAGTAGTATTCCATCACAATCATATGCCACATCTTGTTTAGTCAATCCCCAAATGATGGGCTTTACCCCAATTTCCCCAATCTCTAATTGTGTTTTTAGATTGTTCCTAGGCTTCTTATTAAGTTCTTTTTTTTTTCCTTTGCCACTTCCTTCCTTCCCTTAATTTCATGTTACTTCCCAGGTATTTACAGCGTACCAGGTACTGTGCGAGATCCTGGGGATAAAAAAGACAGACTAGAAACAGCCCCTTTACCTCTGGGAGCTTCCATATTAACATAGCAGACATGTTCATGTACTGACCCATACAATACAAGTACAAAGCAGATCTAAGGAAACCTTGGCTGGAAGTGAGTAACAGGTGAGAGGAAAGGATCAAGGAAAAGCCTCTTGTAGAAGATAGGTTTGGAGCTGAGTTTTGAAGGGAAGTCAGAAACCAGGAGACAGACAAGAAGAGGGAGATATTCTAAGCATGGAATACAGGCAGTAAAAATGGTCTAAGTTGGGAGATGGAAGGTCTTGTGTAAGGAGGAGATGGGAGTGGAATTTCTGAAATTCTGCTATTCTATGAGTTTTTGTTTTAGAGTATTTCATGAAAAAAGTGTATTATCAGTACAAGTATTGTCAGGCAAGATAATACAGTTGAAGGCTATTTAAATAGGGGCAGCATGCTCAGGAATAGAGGCAGCTGGGTGGCATACTAGAGAGTGCTGGGACCTGCATGCAGCGAGACTTGAGTTTAATTCCAGCCTCACAGATATTTTCTATCTGTGTGACCCTACACAAGTCACTTAACCCTATTTGTCTCAGATGATAGGCATCAACAGTGGTGGAGAGAATGAGAGGGCAGGAAAAGTCTTCTGAAGAAGGTGGGATTTGTAAAGCTGGGGTATGTCCAAAGGGATATGACCATGATGATAAGGAACTGGGAGCAATGCCAAATAAAAAATGATTGCTGCAGGCAAATACCAATAAGAATTGAGAGCCTTTCTTCTCCCGTACTGAATAAATAAGAACAAGAGCAACATGTGAGAAGTACTGGGAGAGAAGTCATGGATGGAGGCCAAATTGGTCTGATTTTCCTGTAGCAGCAGTAAGTTGTCTTAGGAGGAACTTCTTTGCTTCCATCCATCTATAGTTCAACAGTGGAACAGGATCAGGACCCTTGGAAGAGAGAAGCTTAATCTAGACAACTATTACCATGCCCAGAGATAACAGGGATGAAAGAATTGCTTACATTGTTGCTGATACACTGAAAGTTATGGAAGCTTGAGAACGTTGCCTCTGCTGGAGCCAGGCCAACCCAACAAACAGAGGATGAGGAAAGGTACCACACAAAGATGCTTTTATAATTCTACTTGTGAAGTGTTCTATGTTTGCAAGTTTGTAAATCAAACTCTTGGAACAGGAAATAGGACTTACTGAGAAGGCTTTGGCAATTGTTTTACTCAGGGCCCATATAGGATTTCTTTCTGCATTCCTTATTTTCTTTTAAAAACTTGCATTTTCCTTAATGACTCTCTAAGCATGAATGTTTCTAAGGGAGCTGAGATCCTATTATGGGGAAGCAAAATAACCAGACTCTGAAGTTCTCAGGACAAGACCTTGGTTTGAGGCACTGGGAAAACAGAGTATTATTAGAGTACCCCAAGGCTGAACTCAGTCTAATGTGTTAGAACTCAAGGCCTGGTATAAAACTTGGATGATGGGAGTCTTTTCAACTGCCTTTAAGTATTTGAAGGAATGGCATATGGAAAGAGTATTAAATTTGTTCTGATTATAACCAGAAGAAAAATTAGGATCTATGGGTGGAAATTTCAGGAATCTATTTAGGCTCAATTTAATAACAATCTTATAATTAGAGCTATACAAAAATGGACTGTCTACCTCAGGTGGTAAAGGTTATCCCTAACTGGAAGTCTTTGGGAAATAACTGGAGGGCCATTTGTTAGGGATGTAATAGAAGGGATTCTTATTCAGGTAGATATTGGAGTATTTGAGCTTTGGGAGTTCCTTCCAATTCGAAGACTCTGTATATTTGCATTTCTCTTCTGACCTTGTTTTTACTTTGAGTCACTGTCAAAGATGATGGAAATGGACTAATTTCTCTTATCTATTGCTAAATCCATTAGAGGACACATGCTTCTGCATGGAATTGCAGCATTTTATCATAAAGGGTATTGATTCTACATTTTCTTAGGAACACTAAGCTACTTGATTTATTCTTTGAAGTTTTCCCTTTGCTGACACAACCAGTTAGCTGACTTGGAAATCATATCAATTCAGTTCAATTTAGAAGGTGCTGAATGGCCTTTCCATGGAAAAATATCTTTTTTCTGTCCTAGTAGTGATCCTGAAATTCTTAACATTACTGTTAGTTACTAGAGAGACAGAATTTTTTAAGGCAAAGGACAACTGGTCTTTGAATTTGGAGATTTTTAATTCAAATCCTGGCTCTGTGTTTTCAGGTTTATTTTTGCATTAGGTTACATAATGTATACAAAGTTCTTTGCATCTGACAGTCACTGGGGATATTTCAGCTGTTATGTTAAAAACAGCTTTCTTAGAAATGGGTGTTTTAAATGGGTGAAAGTATAATACTATATGAGATATAGCCACCTAAATTCCATGTACTCATAATACCTAGGCAAACTGCATTTTTCTATCCTTTGATCTTGTATTTTCCCACATCTCTACACTTGTTCACACTCTTCTTTTTGAGATATCACACTTCCCCCTCCTTAATAGCTGCATATTCTTTCAAATCTAGCTTAAATATCACTTCTTCCATGTAGCATTCAATAATCTTTTCTTAACTTCCTATTAAAACTCAGGAGATGGTAGTGATTCATTGCTTTGTACATTTCTAATGGTGTGTGGAGCATAGGCATGCATGGCACCAGTGTCAACTCTCTCTACTCTCTTTTTTCCTAGTCTGAGATATAATAATTAAAATAGTTGAGGCCATAAAGTATAGTGATTAAATAGTGGGAGACTTAAATTGTAGTCGATATAAGAGTGGATGAGTAAGTTGTGACCACAGGAAATATGTTTCACTACAGTGTTTTGTTTTTAAATCAAATATAAGGTGGTCGCCAGGGAAATATTCCCAATTATTCAAATATACTCAAGTCAGCTGGGTTTTATAGAGATTTTAATTAATACAAATGAGGAATTAAAGAAAAGGAGAGAAAGAGAGAAAAAGGGGAATAATGAGAAAAGGATAGGCAAGCCCAGGGCATCCCTGGCCAACCCAGGCCTAAGCCCTTAAGAGAAAGATCAGTCAGTCCTTAATCACTCACCACAAGATCTGTCTAAGCAAGGATTCTAGTGACACCAGGCCAGCTTCATCTCAGCTGCCTCCACCAGCTCAATCCTCAATCTGAATGTACATCTGAATGAATCTGAGCTCCTATTTAAAGGGCATTTTCTCCTATGTCACCTCCCCTAAGTCCTTATATCTTCCAATCACAATATACGTTTTTCAAAGGACAGACCATTCTTAGTTTACACCTGAGTAGACTAATATTTTTGAGTAATTCACACCTGAGTAGACTAGAATCTCTGAGTAAATTTTCACCTCTTTGCTCCTTGTAAGTTCACAAGTTGTCTGACCTGTATAGGTACTTAGCACCCTTTTGTCCCAATTATTCAATAAACCCAAAATAGGCACAGCTTAAGATCTTTTGTCCTGCTAAAAGTATGGGTTTAAGTATCTTTCATTGTTCAGCAAGGAGTTTACAACTTTATCTTCCCCTAGGGCAGACTTAAGTAGGGGTGGAGTAGAGGTCTCACATTCCTGATCTAAGTACCTTCATTGTTTAAAATGGGGAATAGTCTTAACCCAACCTTATGAAATAAGGACGAGAATTTTTAAGGTTCACAATCCAACCTTATGAAGTAGGGTCTGAGAAATTTTAAGGTTCACAGAGGCAGATTCACTCCACCTCTAACCACTCCAGCATATAGGAGTGATTCCTAAAAGAGGGCTTCTATGCTGCTATAATTCACTCTCAATGTCATAAGTGTAACTTGCATGGGTAAAGCTATTTACCAACTATTTATAATTCTAGCTCCTGAGCTTCTAAAGGGGTGTGTAACATTTAAATTAATTAAACAATATGATGCCATTAACATATCATCATGAAACATTTAATTAATATTATACAAAGCAATAATAATCATAATCCTAACCAAAACATAAGGATCTACCATATAATTGGGTTGTACTCTTTTGCCAAAGAACAGTCTCTATTAGGGAGAACTGGCAGACACTAAAGCAATGAGGCAAAATGAATAGCAAAATTCAATCGCCAGAAAATTACAGCTCTGGATTACAAGCTTTGATGTCTTTGGTCTCTTTGGGGAACAGTATTTATTACATTTACTAGGTAGAACTTCTCCTTTTTGGGGTCTCTCCACTTACCTACTGGAGAAAGCTGATTCTCTGGTACTCTGTGGATGCTGATGTAGTATTAAGTTCTGTTAGTAAATAACACCTTAAAGTTGGGATCAGAGTTATTTAAGATCACTCTATAGGCTTTGAGGGTCACTACTATTTGAGCTACTGAGGGTAGTTTAGAGGATCATAGGCATACCTCTGAAGGGTTTTTCCTTTCTTAAGTTGTGGCTGATAGTAGAGAACAAAACAGACTTTTTCTATCTATTTCCTCAAAAACAGAGAATATTGATTTCTCCAATCAGCTCCCAGCATCAGGGCTTTACTCCAATCATATAAGCTCCCCATCCCAGCTACAGAGAATTTCTGTCTTCATTTGGCAGGTTTGGGCTGGGCTAAGCTCAAAGCAGCTACTATTAAGTTATTTTTCTTTTAATTAATTAAATTAGTTAATTAATTAATTAAATTAAATTAATTTTAATTAAAGAATAATTCTTCCATTATTATTTCTCCTTTGGCTTCTCAATTCTATTAATTTATATATTATGCCCTTTTTTACATCTTATCTAAAATTAGCTTTTACCTTTAAATTCTCTGGATTCTCATATGGTTTCTCAATGATGATTCCTTCTCAAATCAAGACTTCTTCAAGGCTAGTGATCCAAATTTAACTTATATTGAGAAACCCATATACACATTTCTATCAGGAATGAAACAAATAAACCATATAAAATTATTCTGTAATCATCAGAAAGTTCTGTTTATCAGAGATAACCATTTTTTCAATTTCAAAATTTTCACACTAGTCATGTATAAACTAGCTACTGCCACATAATGCTCTTCATTAATGTTTGCCTTCCATAAGTCAATACCCCACCTCCATACCCCTTTCAAAGAACTTTGTTTTCCTCTTAGTTTATTTCATTACTTTGATCTGAAAAGAGCTCATTTCTCTAAGTTCCTCGGAACTAATTGTTTCTCAGACTGATTCTCTAGGTGTATTGGAGAATATAAGCTCCTTGAAAGGCAGGAATGAACTACTTCATGTTTCACTAAATCCCCTACACTTAGCACAAAGGTTGACACAGTAAATACTTAATAAATACTTACTGAATTTAATTAGACTGAATGATTATACATATAGATTATGTCACTGATCCATCAAAGAAGACTATGATCACAAGCAAGTATCCTAGTTTTACTATCAGTTACATACTACATGATGCCCTAATTATAATTACATATAGTGAACTTGACATGTAATATATAACATATCATATCATAAATCAGAGTTATGATATAGAATAACAAATATTTAAGTATTGTGTAAGTGCATAATATATTATAAAAGTGATTTTGTAGATGAAATCCACAGATCAAATGTGTAAGGGGGAAAAGTTGTCATTTTTTAAAGGGTTGGACTGGATTATTTAAGAGTGTGGTCACCAGGAATTTATATTTATTCCAAAGAGATTTTATTTACAATGTATTTATAAAAAGTAGAAAGTGTGAAGTAAGAAAATCAGAGAGACGATAGAGTAATATATCTACCTTAAGCACTAAATAATTTACTCAGGCCCCTGTCTCAACCCAGGCAGGGAGAGTTAGTCCTTAGACCTCAGCAAAGCCAAGGACCTGGGGAAGTCTCTCTCAAGAGGTAAGCCTCTCCTGAGGTCAGTTTTTTTTTTTCAGAAAATACAACAGTTAAGAGTCAGCTTTTCACTCACCACGTGTCAGTTCAATGGAAGAGATTTTAGAACAGCCTTACTAGGAACAGGGTCTCAGGTTCAGCCTCCACTCCAAAGAATGAAGAATTGTCTCCAGTTTCCACTTACAAAGAATGAAGAACTGTGTCTCATAGGAAATGACAGCTCCTTTTAAAGATGCTCCTTTTGCTTCACTTCCTATGTCTTCCCCTAATTTTATGTCTACCAATCACAGTTGAAGCTTTGCTTTAAGACTTCCCAGGGGAAGTTAGTTTAATTATGATTTGTCACCCACTATTGCACACATGGGTCACAGCCCTACCACTGAATGATTAAGTGGGATGTTTACACTTTAGGTGATTAGATCTAAAAATGGGCAGATCACCATATTCAACTTTTAAATAGGATATTTACACTTTTGTTGATTAAATCTAAAAAATAGACAGGGGTTACAATTTTAATCTTCATAATCAGGGGAGTGTTCATTTTAATCTTCCCAAATGTAAGAATATAAAGCAGTCATATCAGAGTTGCATAGAATCCACCAAAAACAGTATATAACTGAGAGAATAGTTTATGGAGACCTATCTTCTAACTATAGCTTTATAGTGGAATATCTCAGAGAGGAACAAGCAATGGTATAATGCTCACAAAAATAGTATTTATTTAATGTCTTATTTAATATAATATTGTCAGTGATTAAAAAGATATAAACAAAATAGTCTCTGTCCTAAAGGAAGCTTATATTCTGCTAGGCAAGTATAATATGGGCATAGAAAAATAAATTTAAAATATATACAAAGTGTATTTAAAGTAACTTGGGAACAGGGAATGGGCCGTGAAAATCCCTCATTTAGGAGGTAGTACCTTGGTTGCTACTTGATAGAGTTAGAGAATCTAAGAGTTAGTAGTGAGGAAAGAGAATATTCATGGCCAAAGGAGAGCCTTTGTAAAGGTATGATGTTGGGAAATGAGAAGACTTTAGTGTCTGAGGTGGGTTTTGAATATAGGTCCTACTGCTTCTATGAACAAAATAATTTTTGAGGTGTATAATAGTTTTGGGACTTCACCAATGTAGATAACTCCCTTAGAGGAATTTCTTCTATCAATTCTGAAAGATACTTTCTTTATAACTTACAGATGTGAAAGGGAATTCTTTATTTTCTTTGTCTACTTTGAGTTAACACTAAGTCAACTCTTTCTTTTAGTACCCCTACTTAGCACGCAGCTAACCACAAAGTAAAGAGAGCACCACACTTTTAATCCAATCAGTCAGAAACATGTGAATCCCATGATAAAAAAAGATTTATACCTTCAGAGGCCTATAATAAGAATTAACACCTTCAGAGATGAGAAGTGGATCCCACAAGACACTGACCCCCAGGGCAGTGCTGGGAAATTTGGAAGCTGTGATTGGCTCCTGTGAAGAGGGGAAGGGATAGGAATCCACTATAAATGACCCTGAATTTCTGGGGCTGGGAACTGGGCTTTAAGAAGAAGGTCAGCTTCAAGAAGGAGATTGGCTTCAAGAAAGGAGTTGGCTTCAAGAAGAGAGTCAGCTTCAGCTTTAGCTCTAGTTGTCTTGACCTGTGTCTTAGAAGGAACTTGGGTGAATGATTAGCTGGTTTTCCTTTCCTAATTTCTGAAGAGATTTTAACTTCAGTTGAGAGCATTAACAAAATTGTGCCTAGATGAGTCCATCACTGAAGCAATATTTAGAGTGATAGGCTAGACAAAGTCACTATTCCTTTTTGTATTTCTCTACTTTCACTCTTTCTACCTCTTTTGTAAATAAAAGCTATTAAAAGCCATTTTGACTTTGAGCTATTATATTTTAAATTGGCGACCACCATATTATTTATAATTTTCATATATTTTAGTCAAATTATGAAAATTTAATTCCTACACAGTCTTAGAGACTTTTCACAGGCACTGCGACTTTGAGTTAACACTTAGTGACTTTCAGAGAGTTATATAGTCGATAGATCACATAAGGAAGCCATGACTCCCTCTTTCTGGTTCCCAGATAAGCTAGCTACACCAGACTGTCTCTTAGTGTAGTAATAATACTCATACTCGGGTGAGGTCTGTCTACTCTAAAAGGCTACTGGATATTTTATTTGTATCTTATGGGATAAATGGGAATCAAATACTTTTCCAGGGCAGGTATGAGAAAGCAAGGAAGTTCTGCCTCTGAACTGCTGTGATTTGTGGCCAGCACAAGAGTCTAGTTGTTTTGCAAAATGAGCCTCATAAACTTAGAAATGGAAAGTACTTTGGGAATCACCCAGTCCTGCCCTTTCCCCCTCCCCATTTTACAGGAATGGAAAAAATGAGAGAAAAAGGTGTTTTTAACCCCAAGGTCACAAAGATAGGGAAGAGAAGAGGTAGGATTTGGATCTGAATATATCACATGAACTGACTCTTAGCACCATAATATTTTAGTTTTATGTTCAACTCCTTGGCTCTTCAGTGACTCAGTTTATCCAATGTTCCAAAACAGGAATATTTTCATTATTTATGGGCTGGAAATATTAGAAGGGTTAATGAAATCATGTTTGTATGGAATGTTTTGAATGGCTTTGGGAAAATTATGCAAATGCAAAATGTAATAATAATCTGATTTAGACTACCTAGAGGGAGTTAACTGAAGGGGAAAATTAAATGATTATGGGCCCAAGAGGATGATTTATGAGTGAGGTCTACTAAACAGAAAAGTTCCAACAAAAACTCCTTATCGACTGGAGAGGAGAGAAATTATGTGGGTTGGTACAAAGGGCTCTAAGCAAGATTAACAGGATGGAATTTTAAAGAAAACATTTTATCCCCTTGTGACAAATATCTGGACAGTGAGACTAATAGATGAGGGAAAGTTTTCCAAAGGACTTTCTAGAAGCCCCACCTTTAGAGACATTGAAAATACAATCAGGCAGGAACTAAAAGGGGAGGAGGGAGAAGCATAGATAATTATGCTTCAGTAGCCCTTGGGGAAGAGTTAACTGACCTCAAAGGTTATATGCACCCTCTACTTCTGTGATACTATAACTCAGACTTACAAGGCTTTAAGAAATGCATATTAAGGAGTTCTAATGCCCCCTTCAGACCTCTTGTGATTTATTAGTTCACATTTTAGCAATTTATAATGGAAACAGTTGGGATGAAACATTTCCATAACATGCTGTGTACTCAGTGTTTGGGGGTTGGAGGCCACTATGTATTCATATCCACAGAATACATAAACAAAGGATCTGTCTTAAGGGAAAGAAAAAAGTGAACTTGTGGATAACAATCTCAGTCCATGTCATGTCACAGATAAATGGTCTGAAGCTGTTGCTACTGGACAAAAATGCCTAGTGATTTGCTTGAATAGCATTTCTGCCTAGATGTGATTCAATTTTGGAAGGTTTATCAGAATTCTACAGTTTAGGGGAAAATAGCTTCAAATGGTACAATGCAAAGAGGAATAAAGGGTTGGTGGTTGATGGAAGGTAAAACTAAAAGAAGTTTCAACTCTCTTTTGTCAAGAGTTGAGGGTTTTGTAAATCAATTTTTCCAAGGTGATGGGGGCAGGAAGGGAAGCAAAATGGAATATGTGAAGAAAATATTCTTTATACTACTGTATCATTGAGTAAATGCTGCTGGCTTATTTATCACATGCCAATGGCAAAAAATACTAAGAAACCCATCTGGATACATGAACTCATTGTTAAGGCTGCTTAGAAAATGCCTACTTTGGACAACAGTAATAATCTCAACCCATCTATGCTTTCTCGTCTCTTGTGATTCTACTTAAGCAGAATTTTCTAAAAAAACAAATGACCATTTACTAAAGTTATTGTGAAGTTGGCATCAATGAATACAGCTTTTCAGTGGAAAGGATACAGGATTTTGAAATCTTCCAAAATACCTTGAATTAGAGAATTTGCTATGTCAATAACCTGATTCATCTTATGAGTCAGGCATTGGTTGAATTTTATAGGGCTCTCTTTCATGACTTCCCATAAATCTCCCAAAGATGATTTACCTAATATGTTGGGGGTGATCCTTTAGGACATTTAACATTACATGAGTATCAGTGTAACTCTTCAACATCGTATTAGTTTTCTAAATAAGGTAGATGACACCTGGATTTTTTATCTTTTATTTCTCCACAGGTCTATTTAGGCAGAAATGTGAAAATATAGTTTTCTTAGTATTAGGATAGCACACTGCCAATAACATCTATGTACTTTGTATCATACATAACTTAGATCCTGTAGTCATATAAATCTAATTCATGTTCAGACAAACTTGAGTCTGAATTTAATGTCATTTTTCTTCCTAATGTTTTCTAGGGAACCCAATTTTTGGAATGTTTTTTGCCAGATACTTTAGAGACAGGTTACCCCTGTAATTTTTAGATTCTCTCCATCTTGCTTGGTCTAGCACCTAGGAATGTGCACACACACATTACATGGGCATGTGCTAGCAAATGACAAATCAGAAACAGTGAACAGACCCCTGGGCTGTCCTAAGTCAAGCTAAGCTATCATTGGTACAGATGAGATGCAGGAAAGTGGCGTAAAACCATCTATATAAGGCACATCATTCCCCACCCCCCCCCTCTCTCTCCCTCCCTCCCTCCCTCTCCCGCTCTCTCTCTCACTCTCCCTCTCGCTCTCCCTTTTTCCCCGGAGAGGCAACTCTGGCTAGCAGCATACTAAGCGTTCTGACATCTTGGTGTGGAGGCAGCTATTTGTCTGGGTTTGGCAGTGAGTTTGCCCTTGAGCTGATTCAGGTTCAGGCATTTTGGCTGAGCCCTTCTGGAGTTCAGCTGTTTCTTTCCTCCTTACTTTCTAGAGCCTCTGGTCTTCCTTCTGGCACTAGCCAGGTGGGAGAAATCCTATTCCCTTTCCTTTTTCCTTCTTCTTAATCTCTTTCCACTATATCAATTAAATCACCATAAATTTCCAGCTGACTTGGGTATTTTACTATTTGTGATTTCCCCTGGTGACCAATTAAGATTAGATTTTAAGTCACAATGCTAAAATTATCTTTACACCCCTCATATAAAAACACTGGAAGCAAAAGTGGCAGCTCAAGTCAGAGTAACTGGCTTCAAATTATGCCTCTGATACTTATTACCAGTGTGACTTGAACCGAGTCATTTAAAATCTATGAATCTTACTAGTTTTTTCATCCAAAATGAGTAAAATTAGAGGGTTAAAACAGATTGCTTCTGACATTCCTTTCCATTCTGGTATTCTAATCCTATGAAAAGAAAGTTCCTCTACCTTTAAAATCTATTCATAAGCTTACTCAAAGTGATAAACCCAGCCCATGTACTATGTATACATCATGGGGGCTTTAGTGAATGATGACCTCCATATAAATTAAGAATGAGATATGGAAGCCAACAAAGTGAATGTAGTCTTTGGGTGACACTAAGAGAGAGATCTTGTTTAGAATGAGGGAGCTGATGGCTCTGTTGAACTGATCAGGCAACATCCAGAGTTTCTAAAGGAAGCTAGTGGATAGAAGGCTAGCCCTGGAATCACTAAGATCTGAGTTTAAATTCTAACCTCAGATACTTATTAGCCATGTGACATTGATAGATCACTGGATTTATTTAAGTCTCAAGTTCCTTGTTGATAAAATGGGGACAATAATATCACCTGCCACCCAGAATTTCTATGAGGATACAAAGAAATAACATATGTAAATCTCTCTGTTAAATTTTATATGCTATGTAAATGCTATTATGATAGTTATTTTTAGTTCTGAGAGCTACATTTTTAGGAAGGACATTGGTAAGTTCTACAGGGTGCTTAAGAATGAAATTAGGATAGTAAAAACTTTGAAATCACACTATAAGAGAATTAATTGGAAAAAACCAAGGAAGACACAGAAAAGACAAGATAGTTATTTTCAAGTATTTGAAGGATGAGTTTTGCAGGAAGAGAAATATCATTATTATTTTTTTCTATTTAGCCTCAGAAGGGAGACATAGGACCAGAAATTGAAAGTTGACTTGATGTAAGAAAATGAAAAAAAACTTTACATGAACTAGAACTAGAGGTATAACCAGAAATTTTTTCTCTTGGGGCAGGTGAAAGTTTTTTTTTGGGGGGGAAGGATTTCTTTTTTATAATACTATTGTCATAACTTTTGCTATTTCACATCAACAAAACTTATCACCTTATCTATCTCCCTCAAGAGAATCATCCATCATAACAAATAATATTTTTAACAAAAAAGAAGAAAAGTAAGAGAAAAATTATTCAATATCCACAAAATATTTTGGAATATATGCAAAGCACAATCCCTGTGGACCTTTCAACATTGCAAAGGTGTTTTATCTCTTCTCTGATGTGTTCTTCATAATTTTGCAACCTTTAGATTTGTTTGGTGGTTTCCATTTCTATTTCCTTTGTACTCATTGTGAGTATTGTTTTCTTGGCTCTATTTACTACACTTTTAATCAGATCACATATGCAATACTTCTTCTATGTTTTTTTTTATTCATCACATTCATTGTTTTTTAAAGTACAAAGATGTTTCATGACATTCATCTACCACAATCTTTTTAGTTATCCCCTACTAGTAGGCAACTTTGATTTTCATTTCTCTTATTATTTGTGATTTGAACATTTTTTCATATGATTATTAATGGTTTACAGTTCTCTTGAGAACTGCTTATTCATATCCTTTGACCATTTGCCTATTGGGAAATAAATCGTGTGTGTGTGTGTGTGTGTGTGTGTGTGTGTGTGTGTGTGTGTGTGTGTGTACAAGACAAGAAGGAAAGTATTCAAATGGGGAAAAAGAATTTGCATCACATTTCTCAAATAAGGATTTGATATCCAAGATAATAAACAACTAGCAAATTGTGAAAACACAATACATATTCGTTGTGTATACACATATACAAATATATACTGTGTATAGCATATATAACAAATGGATATATGCATTTATATTTGCTATATGTATAAATACATAATATAGACACATATAGACACATATATACACATACTCCAAATATATAATACATATCAATTCGTTAGAGGTACATATATACACAAACATATTGATGTACATGTGTATAGACACCCTCAAATATACATATAGGTACACACATGCACAATATACACCTGTGCATACACATATGTATATAAAATGTGTATACATAAACATATATATATACATGCATGCAATATACTTATATGTACACAGTGAGTGTGGGTACATAGAATCTATTATTTGTTTATATAACTTGGATTCAGAATCTTTATCTGAGAAATTTGATTCAAATACTTTTTCCCCCTGTTTGAACACTTTCCTTCTTGTCCTTGGAGAATTATTTTTTTTGTGCAGAAGCTTTTTAGTTTCATGCCATTAAAGTTATCCATTTTACCTTTTGTAATTTCCTTTCTCACTTTTTTGGTTAAGAAAATATCTCCTACTTATAGCTATAAGAGGCAAATAATCTGCTTCTCTTCTTATTCTTTCATAGTATGATCTTTAATATTAAGATCATGTAAGCAATTAGAATTTACTGCAGAATATGATGGAAGGTGCTGGTCTAAGCCTAATTTCTGAGAAACTGCTTTCTAGTTTTCTTAGAGTTCCTTTTAATCAACTCAGAAGTTCTTTTTTAAGCACTTTGTGTTTTCTACTTTATTGAACCTTGGATTATTGAATTCCATTGTTTTTTAATTCTTCTTTGTCTAGTCTATTCTTGATATTCTACCCTATATTGTAACAAATATTAAACATTATACTTCACATCCATTCTATTTCTTTTCATTTTTTCCCTTGATAGTCTAAATACCTATTTTCTCCACATGAATTTTGTTATTGTTCCATCCAGATTTATGAAGTATAATTCTTGGGCATAGCTGGGTGACTCAGTGGATTGAGAGTCAGGCCTAGAGGTGGGAGGTCCTAGTTTCAAATCTGGTCTGAGACACTTTCCAGCTTTGTGACCCTGGGCAAGTCACTTAACCCCATTGCCTAGCTCTTACCACTCTTCTGCCTTGGAGCCAATACACAGTATTGATTCCAATATGGAGGGTAAGGGTTTAAAAAAAATGAAGTATAATTCTTTGGTAGTTTTATTGGTTTCACACTAAAGTTGGGAATTATCTTTGGCAGTGTTGATAATATTATTTCATTAGCATGGTCAACCTTGAGCTCTAAATGTTCCTCCAGCCATTTGAGTTCTTTATTTCTTTAAGGAGCACTTTGTAATTAAATAGATACAAGTGTTTTATGTCCTTTTGCACATTAAGTCCCAAATATTTTATTTATTTGTTATTATTTTGAATAGCATTTTCCTTTCTTTTATTTTCTCTTGAATTTCATTTTATTTGATTGAATTGCTGTTGATTTTTCTAGGTTTGTTCTATAGCTTGCAACTTTGATGAAGCTATTAATTCTCAACATTGTCTTTGCTTATTCCATAGGATTTTCTTAGCAAATTACACATCCTGTGCTGTTCTTGCATATTCTTCCTAAGTCAATGCTTATGTGCTGTGCTATTTCAATGGATGTTAGTTATATGAGTCATTGAACATTCATCTCTGTGCATTTGTCAAAGAATTGTATATAATCTCATATATAAATCTATATTAAAGATTATTGGCTGGAGAAAAGTTTTTGGGATGCATTTAGCTTGGTGAAACCTTTTTATTTAAATTTATTTATAATAATATATATTTAATTTAAAATGTTAATTAATATAATCTAAATTAATTATTTAATAAAAATTAATTAAATTTTAAATAAATTTATATATTTATAATAAAAATGCAAATTTAAAAAATTTTAAAGTTTTTTAAAAATCAATAAACAGAAAATAAATATAGAATGTTCATTGACATGTAATCTGGAAAATATAAAATTTTAGGAAAGAAAGAAAGAAAGAAAGAAAGAAAGAAAGAAAGAAAGAAAGAAAGAAAGAGAGAAAGAGAGAAAGAGAGAAAGAAAGAAAGAAAGAAAGAGAGAAAGAGAGAGAGAGAGGGAGGGAGGGAGGGAGGGAGGAAGGAAGGAAGGGAGGAAGGGAGGAAAGAAGGAAGCAAGGAAGCAAGGAAGGAAGGAAGGAAGGAAGGAAGGAAGGAAGGGAGGAAGGAAGGAAGGAAGGAAGGAAGGAAGGAAGGAAGGAAGGAAGGAAGGAAGGAAGGAAGGAAGGATGGAAGGGAGGAAGGAAGGAAGGGAGGGAGGGAGGGAAGGAGGGAGGGAAGGAGGAAGGGAGGAAGGAAGGAAGGAAGGAAGGAAGGAAGGAAGGAAGGAAGGAAGGGAGGAAGGAAGGAAGGGAGGAAGGAAGGAAGGAAGGGAGGGAGGAAGGAAGGGAGGAAGGAAGGAAGGAAGGGAGGAAGGAAGGAAGGAAGGAAGGAAGGAAGGAAGGAAGGAAGGGAGGAAGGAAGGAAGGGAGGAAGGAAGGAAGGAAGGGAGGGAGGAAGGAAGGGAGGAAGGAAGGAAGGAAGGGAGGAAGGAAGGAAGGAAGGAAGGAAGGAAGGAAGGAAGGAAGGAAGGAAGGAAGGAAGGAAGGATGGAAGGAAGGGAGGAAGGAAGGAAGGAAGGAAGGAAGGAAGGAAGGAAGGAAGGAAGGAAGGAAGGAAGGAAGGAAGGAAGGAAGGAAGGAAGGGAGGGAGGGAGGGAGGGAGGGAGGGAGGAAGGAAGGAAGGAAGGAAGGAAGGAAGGAAGGAAGGAAGGAAGGAAGGAAGGAAGGAAGGAAGGAAGGAAGGAAGGAAGGAAAGAAAGAAAGATAATCATGGTAAGATTTTATATAACTAATTTCGATCAATCTGTATGACTATGACATTGAGATCTGAGGTAGAGAATTAAGCATGACTATTATTTTCTTGTCTTTTGATCCACGTCATCCTTAAAACGGTATTCATGCACATTGCTTAATTAAAAATTTTCTAACTCTTAATTATATGTGTCTCTAGTTTTTTATCTGTTTATTGAATTTTTGGAGATTAATGATACAATCCGTGATTTTCCCTCTATTCTTTATTTTATAAAAAATAATTTCAAGCTTGTGTTATCACTGCCATGGATTGCCTTGATGTGGACTTATTCAGTGACTGCTGCTCTTCCTGACTTTATCTTCTTACATTTCATCTTAATTGGATCATAAATCTAGGTCTGAAAAGAAAATTAGAAACTATCTAGTTGAACTCCCATATTTTACAGATGATAAACATAGTGCCCCCAACAGGTTGTCACTTGCCCAAGGTCATACAGGCAGTAAGTGGAACTGTAATTTGATACTCTGTAGCCAACTCAGATGGTCTTTCCTCTCCATTTTGATGTTACCCCTCTTTTAGTATATTACGAATGGATGCATTAGGATATAGCTATGATAGATAATTTATCATATGATTAAAGTAGGTGATCAGATCATGGTATCATATTTTAGAACTGGGTAACAATAAATCTTTGATAATATGAGAGACTGAGGCACAAAAGTTCTAAGTCTATCTATTTATTGTCAAGGCCAGCAGTTACCAACAAATAGAGGTCAATGGCACCTCAGTAACAAAAGGCAGAAGCCTTGTTGATGAAGTTAGAATAGTTTTTAAAACAAATTATAAGGTCCAGAAATGCCTCCCCAAATTAAATTATGCTTGTCTCTTCAAATATCTGACCATATAACCATGAGTCTTCTTCAATCATGGTAACTGGAAAACCCAAATTTGGACAACATCCTCTTGCAAGAACCAACCCCATAATGGCCTCCCAAACCAGGAACTTTCCAGAACTCATGGTGTTATGGAAAGGGCCATAGAATTAGTTTTCTGCCTGCAACATTATCCAGAAGTGCTCTTACCTACCACTTTCAATACCAGCAAAATCCAACACTAGGAAAATATCTTGTGCCCAGGTTGAATCATCCTTCATCCATTTTTCATATCTCTCTCAACCAGCATCTTGCTTGACTAGCTTATTGCAGATTGGAATTAAATCTGTGCAAAAAATTCTAAGACTAAAATGGATTGTCTACAATAATAAAACTTTACTACAACAGTTACTATTATGTTTAAGAAAACTCTTAAATGTAAATCAATAATCAATAATCAATTTCACAGATGAAAGAGATATTAGAGGTCATCTATTCTAACAACTTCATTTTATAAATAAGAAAAATGAAACTCCGAGATGCTAAAAAATCATAAAATTCTAATAACCTCATTCTATTTTTCATCTATTTGTTGCATTTCTACTAGTTTAACTTAATTCTTTCAGAATGATTCAGCATATTTGTTTATTTTTATTATGACAAAATTTTATTCATTTCTCAGATCACATGTCAATACAATTTCTTAGTATTTATTTTCTGATATTTTGCAATCTATGTTCTCCCTCCCACTTCTACCCAAGAAGGCTGATAATAAGATATAGGTTTTAAATATATTATCATCTAATACATATGCCCCTGTTCATTATGTTGTGAGAGAAAACATATTTTGCTTACCTTAGAGAAGAATTCAAGGAGGAAATAAAATAAAAAATGGTATATTTCAATTTGCAACCCCAGTTGTTTTTTACACAAAGATTTCTATACGATTATTTTTTTTTCTTTCAGGGTTTTTTACTCATTGATAAGACAATATTGTATTGGCAGACACCCTCTTTTCCCTGACTTTTCTCTCTTTGTGTTATTATACTCAGTCAAAATTATCAGGTGAGCAAGTCCCTTCTACCTTTGATAGCATGAAAATCTGACTACAGAAATTTCCTTGATGACTGAATCTGGCAAAGCAAAAAGAACAAAAGTCCTTACAATTGGTCTAATTCCATACTCACACTACTGGTAATATAGTCAATACCAACCTTGTGTCTTGCTGGAGAAGGTCAAGGGCTCTTCTTTGCTTCTATACAATTCTCTGAATCTAGATTGGACAAGCCAACTGATAGGTCCTTCAGCAGCATCTTTAGGTTACTGACTTCCTCTGTTTTGGTTGGCACATGAGTGGCTGAGTGTATGGTTAATCCCATATGGAGAAACTCCTGTGTCTTAGGGTCATAGAGTTATATATCTGCTACCACAATTCCTTCTGTGTGATTTTAATTTATGTACTTATTTTTAGATTTTTTTATCCTGAACTAGACACCAAAGAGTATTTCAATACACAAATATCTTTATAGATATAGAACATATATGGAGAGAATAAAAAAGGATTATACAGAAAATTCTGAATCTTTATTATGCATTGTATGTATAGATATATATATGTGTGTATACCTGTACACACATATATGTATTTCCACACATAGATATCAAAGTTATTATTGTCTGTGGTTCTTGCTTACTTTCCTTCTTTTTTTTTTCATTAAAAAAATAGCCGTCTAGTCAAAAGAAAAGAAAAATGCTCAAAATCACAATTAATTAGAGAAATTCAAATTAAAACAATTCTGGGGAACCACCTCACACTTATCAGACTAGCTAACCTTAGAAAAAAAGGAAAATGATAAATCTTGGCTGGGAGAGGGAAAAAAATGGAACTAATTACTACTGTAATAGTAGTAGTAGGTTTAGTAGTAATTACTGTTAATTACAACTAATACACTGTTGGTGGAGTTGTTTCCTGATCTACATATTCTGTAGAGCAATCTGAAACCATGCCCAAAGAGCCATGAATCTGTGCATACCTTTTTACCCAGCAATACTATTACTAAGCATGTATCCCAAAGAGATTGAAGATAAGGAAAAAGGACTTGTACAAAAATAGCAGCATTTTTGTGGTAGCAAAGAACTGGAAATTGAAGGATGTCTCTCAGTTGGGGAATGGCTGAATAAGTTGTGCTATATGATTGTAATAGAATAATATTGTGCCATAAGGAATGACAAAAAAAAATGATTACACACACACACACAAACAAACTCTGGGAAGACTGACATTAAGTGATGCAAAGTGAGGTGAGTGGAACCAGGACAATGTTGTATATAATTGCAATAGTAGTATAAGATGGTCACTTATGAATAACTTAACAGTTATCAACAAAGCAAGGATCCAGGACAAGTCCAAATTACTCATGCTGATAAAGGTTATCCACCACTTTAGAAGGAACTAATAGAATCTAAAATGCCGTTCTTTACTTTATTTCCTCCATGCATTTTTCTCTAGTGTAACCAATATACCTTGTTTTCACATGATAAAAGAAAAACATGTTTTATATGAGTATGTAAAAAATTATATGTAAAACATCTATTATATTATCTGCCATCTTAGGGTTAGAGGAGGGGTAGGAGGGAGGGATTAAAAATGGATTGCAAAGTTAAAAATTTAAGATTAAAATTGTATTGGCATGTAATCTGCAGAAAAAAAGGAATGAGAAAAAATGATCCTCTCCTCTTTTCTTTAAAATTATTTTTGGCTATCCTTTCCCAACTCTTTTCTCCCTCCCACTTATGACTTCCAAAAGTAAATGAAAATAAAATGCCTGTAACAAATATGCATGGTCACAATGTACTCTCCATTTAAATATCAGTCAAGATCATACAATTAACATTAAATCATGAAACATTTGTTAAAAAAAGAAAGCAAGTCATAATAGTTTATGTATAAATTGGATCATATTCTCTCACCAATGCACATAGTACCCTGGGAGAGAATGAGTACCAACCTATAGAATACTTAATAAGGACTTGCATAATTAAGGAATCCTACATGCACAGTGGAACCCTAGACTGGCTGAAATACCCTTAGGAAATAGACTATGTCACTCATCAATTACTAGCTAGGGTCACTCCTCTTCTGGGCCCCTCAACTTTCATGCTGGGAAACAGTGATAAACTCTTTTATTTAAAAGCAGAGACTCTAAAATGAGCAACCATAGAACTCTAGGTCTGCACCATTGACTGGACTCTTGAGACAGCATTACCACTTTTGGCAAAACAGTTCCCCTAAGAGTGGATTTACATATGTCATCATATAATACATATTTTTATGTTTATCATGTTGTGAAATAAGGCATATTTGGGACTCCTTACTAGCCTCAGAGGAATTTCCATCTCTTTGCAAGTGACAATAAAGGGCAGACAAGATAGTCTAGTTGAAGAAACAGAAAGAAAGGCAGGTATTATGCCAGGCACCTTAACAAACCACCACCATCTTGGCCATTTACATCTCCTCACAACTCAGTGAAAATAGTCCAGGATCCTGAACCCTAGAGCCTTGGGAATAGGAGTGTTCACAAGATCACTGGTCTTTCAGCTAGAACTTTCAACCTCTCCTCCATAGTCAATCACTGAGAGTAGGAATCACTGTGGAGAAGGGTCCCACCATCCTTGCCATAATTCCAAGCAATTGCTAACCAACTGCAACCTAAAGAACAAGAAAATTAGCAGGGTTGTAGGAGCAAGGCACCCTTTCAGAGAAAAAGGAGGTGACAAGTACAAGGCAAGTCAAACCACCAGTACCACCTTAACCACCACTTCCTCTCATACCTTAATGGGGACAATTGAGAAGCCTGAACTCAAGGGTCTTAGAAATAGCAAGAATCCCAGATTTACTGGTTTTGCTTTTAATTTGGCCCTTGAAGCCATCATTCTCAGAATCAGCCTTTGTGGAAACAATCTGTTAGTTTCTTCTGTGGATACTGCAGTCACAACAAATGAAGTAACAGAAAAGAAACCTTTCACTATTTAAGTTCTTGTTATTGTCAGATAGTCCAACACCAGAAATTGGTATGATTTTACCAGTACAGATTGTATGAATATAAAGCATTACAATCTCCTTTGCCCTTACAGGCATAAATTAATGACCATGAGTCTTCTCTCCATCTAACTTGCAACTGAAACTTTCTGTACTATCTTCCCCATTAGAATATAAATACCTTGAGTATAAGAACTGACTTACTTTTCTAATTATGACTATAGCACTTAGCACAATTCTTTGTAAATACTAATTACTTAATAAATATATTTTCATTCATTGATTCATTCATTCAAAGATGGTAGCCAATCCTTTCTTCAGGTACCTCTTCAAAATGGCAAATGATTCTTCTCCAATCAGTTCTTTCAAACAACAAATATTTCAATCAGATAATCTCCCAGTAGCAGCTACAAAGTCTTATTTCCTCTGCTTTCCTCTAGTTACAGATATGTAATATGCAATTGACCCATATTCCCATCAAAGATATGTTTGACAGAGGGGCACATAGGTGGCTCAGTGGATAAAGCAACAGGAATGGATAGAGGAGGTCCTGGGTTCAAATTTGGTCTCAGAAACTTCCTAGCTATGTAACTGTGGGCAAGTCACTTACCTCCATTGCCTAGCCCTTACAACTCCTCTATCTTGGAACTTATGCACAATATTGATTCTAGGACTGAAGGTAAGAGTTGCTTGTTTGTTTTTAAATATATACTTGATAGGATTTCTTTGGAATTCTCCTCAATGAACACATCCCTGTTAAATTCAAATGAGCTTCTGGAAAACAAAACCGTTGATAAGGGTACTATGAAAGCAGCTTGAACTAGCTGGTGAGAGCTGATTGTTAAAGTTTTACTGTGAGCATTTACATCTTAGAAATCTTCAAATCCAGATCAGCATTTGGTTTATTATATTGTTGGTTGTCTAGATTTAAGAAAATGATGGAAAAGGTGTTAAAAATGCAGATTAAATGTAAAAGTATGTCCCTCCACATACTTTCTTCTCAGAGAACTGTTTACTAAGCATTTACCAGCACATCTCTGTACTTAGGCCATCTTGCCTTCATTAGTAATTTTTTCTCAAGAGAGGGGCTGTTTCCTCTGGGATTCTTTCAATACTTTTCTTGAGGCCTTCTTTCAGATTCTAAACTGCCTGTAATTCTGCTTTATTACAGAGGTGCTACTTTCTTTTAGATTTGCTCAGAAATAATATTCATACATATCCCTTCCACTTGAAATGAATAAGATGCCCCAAACAAAAAGAACAAAGCCCTATATTTTTGTTGATAGCCTTCCACTGTCCTCCTCCATAATGTTTTACACAAATTTGTACACTAAACTACATAGTGTTGTCCTTGGATGCCATGCCTCTGCTTATTCTTATCCATATCTTCTCATAAATCTTTCAGAAAGCACATATCCAGTATGCTGGAGGCCTCTCTCTGGAGTTCTGTTTTGTTGACATTTAGTGAATACTTTTAAAATTGGGGCTAATTATTAAATATCATAGTTGAAAAATTTACAGAGATAATATAATAGCATTCAATCACTGGCTTCCAAACTATCCTTTTTTTTTTTTTAAGCATTCCCAAAAGTTTAAGAAGACTTACTTGATTAGAACCAAAACATTTTGGTGATCACATATATATAATAATGTTAGAGATTTGAAACAAAGAACCTTAAAGAAAGGCAATTACACCACCCCCAAATCACCTTCTAGAAGTGTGTTTTGCTTTTTTTTTCTTTCTTCTCCCCATTTATTTGTATGGGGAACAATAGAATACTCTGGTGCTGATAAAATATTGGAAAACTTAGACCTAGAGAGTCTTTGGTGGTCTGTTGAGATATGTGCTTGAAATAATTCTGAAGTTTGGCAATCCGAAATTAGGTAGGAATTAAGAGGACTTTCTAATCTTAAACTAAGTAGATGTTTGGAGGAGACACCTAGCTCCTGGCAAGAAGGAAGAGGAGGTTTAAAAAATTTAGTCAATATTACACTCTGCTTGTCTTTGTCCTTCACTATGTATCATGGCCTAATACTATTGACTATTACTAGAGAGTTATTGGTGAAGCTTTATTAAGGATATATATTTTTAGCCATAGTGGCTTAGCTAATATAGAATGAAATGGCTAGCAGATGCACTAAAGAGAAGTCCAGAATCTAGAAGAAGAGAGAAATATAGCATCCATGGGATCATCAGACAGTCTCTTAGAGATTAATATGCCATAGTCCTTGGCCTGGTAAGAATTTTACACTTGGTAACAAACTGCACATCATACAAGACCAGAAGGGAGCAGATTCAGTAAAATTATTATGACAACATAACCAAAAAATAGTTCTATAGCACTGGCAACATGATTTGCTTCTTCTTGCATGTACTCTGATCATAAATATTATCTATGTGTGTGTTGCTTTCCATTTATACATTTTGTATATTTGTGTTACCTATATACTTAGTACAGTGACTAGAACATAAGTGCTTAATAAAAGTTTATTGACTGACTTATGTGTGCTTTTCCATACATATTACATATGTATTTCCTTCTTGTTACTGATGGTGGATTTACTGGAGAGTAAGTATCAGGTGAATGAAGCAAATATTTTTTAAATGCAATCCTATTTCATTAAATGTTTTTACTTTGAAATGACTTTGTCCTCTGGAAGGCTTATAAAAGTAAGTACATTGATAGGGACTCATGAACCATTTTTTAATTGGCTACAGATTTACTTTATTTAAACAACTCACTAAAATGACCAACCACACCAATCACATTGAATGATCAACCAACCATCAAAATGAAAAAGTAAGGGGGAAGTTACATGACCACTTGGGTATTTAAGAATATGTGATAGTTAATAAATGACAAATGGGATGATTTAAGAAAAATATGAGATTTATATGAACTGATACAAAGTAAAGTGAGCAAAACCAGATATTCTGCCAACACAGTTATAGAAATTTTTATTGATGAACAACTGTGAATGACCTAGTTATTATCAGAAATGCAGTGATCCAAAACAATTTCAGCAACTCATGATGAAAGGTACCATCTGCCTTCTGAGAAAGAACTGGAGTCTGAATGCAAACTAAAACACATTGTATCTTATTTTTCTTTCTTTCTCTTTCCTTCTTTCCTTCTTTCTTTGTTTCTGTTTCCTTTTTTGTTTTTCTTTTTCTTTGTTCCTTCCTTCCTTCCTTCCTTCCTTCCTTCCTTCCTTCCTTCCTTCCTTCCTTCCTTCCTTCCTTCCTTCCTTCCTTCCTTCCTTCCTTCCTTCCTTCCTTCCTTCTTCTTTCAATATCAGATTGCTTACCATGTATGGAAAGGAACAAGGAAGGTTTTGGAGGAAGGTTCAGAAGAAGAGATTTAAATTGGAACTCAAAAATTTTTATATGTTAAAAAATGGTTTATGCATGTGATAGGGTGAATATAATTTTAAAAGGAATACAGGATAGTTATGGAATGTCCATCTAACTTCATCTAAATTTCTAATCAAAACAAACTGTGTGACCCAATTACCCAGTTTTGCAGCCTTGAAGGTATCCTTGATTCCTCACTTTCCATTACCCCACATATCCAATCAGACACCAAGTCTTTTAAGAGAATCCCTATTTCTTTCACTTTTTCCCTTCTTTCTACTTATATGACCATCAACCTAGTTCAAGCTCTCACGTGATCTACAAAAATAGCTTTCTAACTAATTTACTTTCATTTAAATATTTTACTTCTCCAATTCAAACTTCACATAGTTCAAAAGTCAGTTTCCTATTGCATAAATATCATTGTATCATTCCTTTGCATAATGAACTGTCTTATGATTTCCAGAATTAAAAACAAATTTTTCTTTTTTAGCATTCAAAGTCCTTTCCACCTTTGCTATAATCCACTTTCCCCTTATTACACATTACTCTTTATCACATACTCTGTGGTTCAGCTAAACAAGCTTTTTTTTTTGTGACATGTTTCCTACCTCAATGTCTCACATGTATGGATTTTCCCCTTTCCTGGAATGCATTCTCACCTTTTGGAATCTTAAGTTTCCTTCAAATTCATCATTATTTTCTACATATGACATTTCCTGAATCCCTGGACTCCCTCCCCAAAGTATCTTGTATTTACTTTGCATAATTTTTCTTTTCTTCTTTTTTTTTTAATTTTTTTAAACCCTTACTTTCCATCTTGGAATCAATATTGTGTATTGGTTCCAAGGCAGAATGGTGGTTAGGGCTAGGCATTGGGGGTTAAGTAACTTGTCCAGAGTCACATAGCTGGGAAGTGTCTGAGACTAGATTTGAACCTAGGACCTCCTGTCTCTAGGCCTGATTCTCAATTCACTGCGCCACCTAGCTGCCCCCATAATTTTTCTATCTACATTTGTGCATATATTTTTTCTCTAAAGTGAACTTAATCCTCCAGGATTTCATTTTTGGTCTTCATATCTGTAGTCCCTGGCACATAATGGGCACCAAATAAATTCTTCTTTTAAGGAAGCATATCCAGTCATCTCAGGTAGTGGCAGTATATACTTCCTTAGAGGTCTTGAAGTAAAAACTGAATGGCCACTGTGACAAAGGCTGTCACATAAGAAAAGTGCCAGGCTGAAGAGTGTGTGGAACTGATCACTGTGATGGGGGGAGGGGCCCCAGGAAATTGGAATCTTGAGAAGCAGAAGATTCTGTCTTTAAGAGCAGTTGGTCTCTCAGTCTGGAGAAGTTGAAGAGAGAAGGCTGAAAAGGACTTTCTCCTGAGGGTTACCCACTTTTTCCTGTTTGTGACTGGAAATCCTTCCCCCAAAAATTTCCTAATTGAAGGGACTCAGAGAAGAGAAAGCTGAGAAAAGGCATTTTGAATCTCTATCAGGCCCTGGGTTGGAACTGTGGCCAAGGGATCAAACCCAGGGTGATTCAACCTGGCTTTCTCTCAGGGGGCTCAGGCTGTCAAAGCCTGAGTTCCCCCCAAATTCGAGGAGGGAGGGAAAAGGGTTTTAGATAGAGACAGGGACCCCCTTTTCCCCACTTTCCTCTCCCATACTTTTGCTGCCAGTTATTCCTTTGTATTACCCTGATTGAGTTAAGTTGGCATTAAATAGTTATCTTTTCCCCAAGCTATGAATCAAGTGTGAGTGAACAGATCAAGGGGAGACCCTTTGGCCTCAAGTAATGGAGGGAGACAAAAGGGACAAGAGCAAATCTGGGTGACCAGCCATAGCTAAGGAGGGAAGGCAGAAGGGGGAAAATCTTCAAACCTCCTCTCCTCTCTCTGAGCCAACTCTAAACATCAGCTGTCTCCCCTGAACCACACTTTGAGAAGGGAGGTCTCCACTCTTTTCTTCTCTCTCTGTTCTGAAAGACTTAGCCTTCTTTCAATTTCACCACTTGCTGTAGTTGTAAAGACATTAATAATATAAGAGTCAGATGAGATAATTTCTGAGGTTCTTTCCAAATTTGGGATTCTGTGACTCAGTGACTCTGTGAAGAGAAAACTCTTGATTCATTATTGCCCAAAATGAATATTTTTGATTTTGGCATTTAAAATAACTGAGCCAAATAATCAGCCAGATGAAAAAGATGCAAAGAAATCTCAATAAAAAGGTTTAAGCTGAGTTACTTTCTCTATGAATTATAATACTCAAATATCATTCATATAGAGGTTTGGCCTATTTCTGCCATATTTCATGTTTTTTTGGTCCAGTGCCTTAGGATTTCATTTTTGTCTTCCTTTTTTAGTCCAAGTAAGCAAACTATCCATATACTTATGTATTTAACCTTGAGGAACCACTTCTGGCCCAGAGAGGATGGGGTGTGATGGCATTTCATTTTCTTCTGAAGCCTCTCTCTGCTCTGGAGTAGTTCAGACTAGGTTTAGTCCAATAGGACCTGGACTTTACTGAGAGGAATTAGTTTCTGTATTGTCATACTCTTCTGGTTTTTAAACCCAGGGACACAATTTATTCATAGCTTAGTTTTTTTTTCAAAAACAGACATTGAAAAAGGTTCTTAATGTATAATTATTGTCAAATACTGAATAGATAATTGATAACGACATGCAAAAGAGATATTAACATAGAAGACTTAGAGCACACATTAACAGAATGATTTAAAACAGGATTCAGTAACTTGTAAGTTAGATATTATTACAATCTACTGGGAGTCTGATACTTCAACTTCATCAAAACACATAGTACTTTATAGGAATATTAATTAGGCACTTTACATTTTTCCTTAGCTCTAAAAAATATCCAAACAGTGCTTGGTACATGTTTTCTGGTAAAAAGGCCAGGCATGGGCTAATGATCTTTTTTCCATCTTCTTTCTCTGAACTCACAAAATTTTCTCCACGTTTAGACCCATTCATTCCAAGAACAAGATTCAATTACCTATGAAGGAAAGAAGACACAAAATAGAGAAGGCAACTAGGGATTGAGTTTGCCTAGATTAGTCCACAGCCCTTATTGGAAGTGGTGGTGATATGTGGTGAAATAGACCCTCACATCTCACATCACCTTTGTGAGGAGTACAGAAACTTGATAGATCAGACTTTCCAAGGAGAAGGAATTGAAACAAGAAATGGGGAATGACATTTTCTTTCTCTTTGTCTATAATTATATCTCTATCTCTCTCTGCCTTTCTTTCGTTGTCTCTCCCTGTCTCTCTTGCTCTCTTTTGGTCTCTCTTTCTCTGTTACTGTCCCTTTATCTGATTTTTCTGTCTGTCTGTCTCTCTCAACTAATATAGCATCCCTACAATCCTGCTACTATCACAGCATGGATAGAGGACCAAAGCACAACTCAGAGTTTTCTATATCATGCAAATCACCAATTTCTGTCATTATTGGTTCAGAACATGGCCAAAAACAGGCTCTGAAGCTCCAATGCATTTGTCAGGGACCAGGAATGACAGCTCTGAGCATGTCCCATAGAAAAGTCTGGGTTGCACATAGATACTTTTCTCTTCTTAAAGAATGTAATCTCTAAAAAAGTTCTGCTATGAGAGAAACTTTTTTTATTCTGGACTTTCTCCAGATATTTTCAGCATCTTTTAAAAGTGCAGTGAATAGACAGAGAACCTTGGGAATAGGAAGTCATACATAGTGGTTCCAGGTCCTTGGACAACCTCTCACTGCCCTCAGGTAACTCTGTAAGTATGATTTGCATTGGTAGAAGAAATTTCCTTCCTGGGAGTTCTCTAGATCAATGAAATCTGAGATGTGGACTAATGTATTAAATACATACATATATTAATATAAGTTGAAAGGCAGTATTGAATAGTAATCAGAAGAAAGCCTCTAAGCCAGGAAAACCCTTGAATTCAATTCCTGCCTTTGGCTCATGCTGGGTGTGTGACTAGGCATTTAATCTCTCAGTGCCCTAAGCAACTCCCTATGACTCTAAATGGCAGAGCAGGTGCTGCTCTATATGGGGAGAGGACATTTTCTCACTTGCATTTCCCTATTCCAATAAAAACACAGCTGTCCCAATGAATGAATAAGTGAATAAATATATAAATAAAGAAAACAAAGCGTTAGGGGGAAGCAGATATGGGGAGGGGGGGGGCGGGTAAGGCCAGCTTTTAGTTTTTCATTAAAACATTAAATACAGCATACTCCATGTTGTACAGATTCACTCCCAGTCTCACTGAATTCTATTGTTCTCTACATTCTGTTTCTGCTTGGATCCTCCAACTGAACGTAGAGAGCCAGGCATAGAGATGTGAGGTACTAGGTTCAAATGTGACCTCAGACACCCTCTAGCTGGTGTGATCCTTGGCAAGTCAATTAGCTCCTATTGCCTAGCCTTTATTGCCTGTCTGCCTTAGAAAAATATATACTATTGATTCTATGACAGAAAGTAAAGGAAAAAGATGATATTAAAATCTGGGGCCAGTGGAACAAAATGAACCTTCAAATCAACCTTTTAAGAAAATTTAGTTGAGTTGGATTGTACAAATAGGTCCTTTCTCCTTTTTATGATCTTTTTGGGATACAGACTGAATAGTGGTTTTACTGGATCAAAGGGGATGCACAGTTTTATAGTCCTTTCTGCATAGTTCTACATTGCCCTCTAGACTGGTTAGATTCACACGTCCGCCAACAATGTATAGTGTCTCAATTTTGCCACGTCCCCTCCAACATTTATCACTTTCATTTACTGACATATAGACCAATCTGGTAAGTGTGATGTAGTAACTCAGAGTTGTTTTCATTTACATTTCTCTAACCAAGAGGGATTTAGAATATTTTTACATGATTATTGCTAGCATTTATTTCTTCGTCTGAAAACTGATTGTATTCTTTGACCATTTCTCAATTGGGGAATGTCTTGTATTATAAATTTGACTTTATTTCTCTATAGAGAAATTTGACCTTTAACAGAGAAATTTGCTATAGAGTTTTTTTTTTTACCAATTTGCTGTTTCCCTTCTAATATTGGTTATATTGCTTTTGTTTGTGTAAAATCTTTTAAATTCATATAATAAAATATTCATTTCATGTCTTGTAATGTTCTCTATCTCTTGTTTGTTTTTAAATTTAAAGTTTTTTTTAAATGGAATTTTTCTTTATATCTCTTGCTGCTTAACTTCATTGGTAATATTTAGAACCAGGAGAACATTGTACACAGAGACTGATACATTGTGGTACAATCGAAGGTGATGGACTTCTCCATTAGTATCAATGCAATTTCACTGAACAATCTGCAGGGATCTAAAAAAAAATACTACCCACAAGCAGAGGATAAACTGTGGGAGTAAAAACACCGCTGAAAAGCAACTGCTTGACTACAGGGTTGGAGGAGATAAGACTGAGGAGAGACTCTAAATGAACACTATAATGCAAACTCCAACAACAGGGAAATGGGTTCGAGTCAAGAACACATGTGATAACCAGTGGAATCATGCATCAGCTATGGGAGAGGGAAAGGCGGGGGGGGGGGGGGGGGGGAGGAAAAGAAAACGATCTTTGTTTCCAGTGAATAATGTATGAAAACGACCAAATAAAATAATATTAAAATTAAAAAAAAAAAAGAAATGCTGATAATTTATGTGGATTTATTCTGTATCCTGCAACTTTGCTTAAGTTATTATTTCAACTAGTTTTTAGTTGATTCTTTTGGATTCTATTAATATACCATCATATCATTTGCAAAGAGTGATAATTAAATTTTATCATTGCTTAATTTAATTCTACCAGGATCTTTTCCACAAAAAACCCAAATTGAGTCATGAAAATCAAACATGACTGAAATGACCAGACTACAAAAGTAGCCTGACCTTGGAAAAGCAAAAGTGTTGATTTTATATATTGAATTATTCAACTAATATGCCACTCCACCCAATGCCTGATAGCTGGTGCCCTTACTTGATGAAACTTGGCCAATTGCTACAGTGCCTTTATAGAAAGGAATTTGCCCACTGGAAACCATGAGGTTTTGTGCTCAGAGTTTCCAGGACTACTTACTCTCATCAGGAGGAAAAGTGTGACTTCCTCAGCCTTGGTATGGAGGTTTGGTCAAGTAATATTTCTTTCTCTGGCCAGCAACCATGGTTTAGGAATAATGAACATAAATCACATGCTTTTTCAATTCCATGCATCAAAGACTTCAATCCCTATGTACCTCTCAAACTACTCTCATCTCCTCCACTACCTAAATAAATGACTCCTATGGGGATGAAACCACTATCTTCCATGTAGTCCTCTCTGCTCCCCAAGTTGTAGATTTTCTTTACTGCCATAGGCTTTCAGTTGCCTTTTGTATGTTATGTATACAAATAACACACCCTTTCTGATACTTTGGCTATTTATATTTGTGCTGTATATCTCAATGATAAAGCTCTGAGAAGGTAGGGACTATTATTTTTTAGAATGTGAAATGTAAACTCCTTGAGGTGTGAGATTATTTGTCCTTTCGTATGGACATCTTCAGTGAACAGCATAGTACAAAGCCTTATACATACTAGGCACTTAATGAAAGCCTGATTGGTTGTGCTATGTAGCTTTTGAATCTCCCAGCACCAAGCCTACTGTCTGGAGGAAGATGAAGCAGTTCCATTATTTCAGTGCTTGCTAAGTGTGGTGAAAATTCATTAGAAGAGATGCCAAAAAGTAAAACAAAGTCTCCAAGCCAAAAAGAAATAGCTTTATTGAGAGAGGGCCATTCTCATAATAAAGCCAGGCTCTGGTTGGTAACCAAAGACCGCTAGCCTTGTGAGTGGTCTCCTTATATAACCAGTTATACAGAGGTGATGTCAGTAAAAAAGTGCTATCTAGCTCACGTAAATTGTGCAGTGACTTGGTCTTGTATCTTGATCCCTGTGTCTTGGTCCCTGTATCTTGATCTCTCCAATGGCCATGGCCAGTGCCAGCCCTATCATTAACATAGCCTCCTCCCTTTGCATGGAAGTACTGCATGCTCTGATGATTCAGCAGAGGTCAGCATAAAGACAAGCTGTTCTGAACAGTCACGAGGCAGAAATTTGGGTATTAAACCTAAGTCTCTGGCTCAGTGTCACAATAGAGCAGATGAGAAGGAAGTATAGCTTAGCCAGCTAGCATGGGCTGGTGGGTGGAAGGGTTGAGGGGGGGCGGCAATAGGAGTACAAAATAGCTATAGAGTATTACAGAACTATAGAATATATAAAATACAATCTCAAAATCATAAGGTATATAGAATTTCACATTCACATAACTGTTTCATTCCATTATGTCCCAAGAGCTATAAAACTGCATGTACCGTTTGATCTGGTAATACCACTACTGGGTCTGTATCCCAAAGAGATAATAAAAAGGGGAAAAGATGAACTTGTAAAAAATATTAATTAACAGTGCCTTTTGTAGTGTCAAAGAATTGGAAATTGAGGGGATGTCCATCAATTAGGGAATGGCTCAACAAATTATGGTATATGTTGGTGATGGAATACTATTGTGCTATAATAAATGATAAGCAAGACGATTTCAGAAAAGCTGGAAAGATCTGTATGAACTGATGCAAAGTGAAATAAAGAATTGGGAGAACATTGTACACAATAACACTAATACTGTATAAAGATTATCTGTGAAAACTTGGCTACTTTCAGCAATGTAATGATCTGGGAAAATCCTGAAATACTCATGATGGTGAATGCTATCCCATCTCCAGAGAAAAAAAATGGAGTTGTTTTTCACATCAGAGTATTTATGGTTTTATCTGGGGGGTTTGGTTATGTGTGTGTTTATTCTTAAAACCATGATCAGTATTGACATATGTTTTGCATGGCTATAAAAAATAAAATAAAATATTTAAAACAATTTCATTCCACAAAAAGTAAATCATGTGTTCCATTCTTGACCTTATCATACTGACAATTTCAAGCCGCAGAAATGAGAATCAGTAGAGATAGGGAGCTGTTGTGCTGGGCCTAATCCTGATTAACAAAAAGGAACTCTTTGGTAAAAATGAAATCAATGGAATCTGGGAGAAAGTGACCACCTAAGGTTAGAGATTGTGAAATTTTGAGGGGAATAATCAAATAAATGCATATGCCAGACTTAGGAAAATAAATTTCCAGAAAAATTCAGAAAATGATAGTCACTCCATGCTCTCAGTTCTTAAGTGAAAAAATAAATTAGGAAAGATGGCAGATTCTAAAGGGCAAGGAATGGTTAGGTGGAAGGGTTACAATTGGAGCTAGGAAATCTGAAATTGAGTATAAGCTCTGCTATTTCCTAGATTATAAATAATTCACTTTACTTCTCTGAGACTTAGTTCTCTGATCTATAAAATGACGAACCCTGTTATTCTTTAAATATAATTCTTAATCTTACTTTTATTGCTATCTTCCTTTAAAATCAGATTCATTTGGAAATATATTCTTCCATCTTTCCTTAGCAACAAAGTAACAAAGTAACAAAGATAATAAAAGAAAAAAGAGTAATTCAGTAAAAGCAACCTAAACATCAACTATCTGATAGCATGGACAATATTTTACTTCCATGGTTTCCCACTTCTGAAAAGAAGGGAGAGAGATGTGTTTTTATCAATTCTTCTCCAAGACCAAGCTTGGGTCATCATAATAACTCATTTTTCATTTTTGTTTTATTTTTCTTTCCATCTGGAATTGCTGTAATCATAATGTATGACACATATAGGTTTATGTGTATGTATAGATTATACATATAGAGTTATGATTATGATTACTTCACTTTGCATTATTTCATAGGTCCTTCTATACTCCTCTGAATTCTCATATTCCATAACATAGTAACATTCCATTATATTCAAGTGCCACAGTTTGTTTAGACATCTCCCAGTTGATGGACATCTAATTCATTTCCTGTTCTTTGCTCTCTCAAAAAAAAAAAGGTGCTGCTTTGAATGATTTAATTCACATGGGACGTTTCTTCCAGTCTTTGATCTCCTTAGCACATATGCTTAGCAATAGAATTCCTGGTCCAAAGGGTATAGACATTTTAGTAAATTTATTTACAAAATTATGAATTGCTTTCCAAAATATTTTTATTAACTCACAGCTCTACCAGCAATGTATTAGTGTATTTATCTTTTCACAACTTTCCAACCTTGACCATTCTTCTCTTTTAAACTTTTGTCCAGTTTATTAGATGTAAAATGAAACCACAGGGTATTTTGATTTTCACTTTTATTATGAGTGATTTGGAGCAAGTTTTCATATGATTCCTAATAGTTTACTCTTCTGAGAACTATTTGTTCATATTTTTCTCCAAAATAATAGAATTTCAAATGATCTGATAAAGAAGAAAGGGTGGAAGCATTTAAATAAATTCTCATTGTACAAAGAACTCTGGCTGTGGCTCAAAATTCAAAAGATATAATAATAAGAAATTTTTAAAGAACTGTAATTTTGTCTGAGTGAACACTCCTTACACAAACACAGAACATAACTATTATTCCTTCTATGATCATCAAGAGTCTCTATGGTTAAAACTTCATTTCAGAATTCTACAGACTCACAATATCTCATTTAGATGAGACCTTAGAGGACATTTGGCCCAATCTCTCCCTGAATAAGACTCCCTCTGCAACACAACCAAGTTGTTGACCACTTTGAAGATTTTTCTGTGATAAACTTCTCTAAGTTCAATGAGTTTGGTTTTTCAAATGTACTCTAACCTCCCAGTTCTTTCCTTATACACCTTTCTAGTTTTCTTACACCTTAGTCTCCGATGAGTACCCTTCATCTCATGGCTTTGGAAATTTTCCCTGGATGTTCCCTTTGCCCAGAACACTATTTCTCAGTACTGATATTTCTGTTGTTATTGTTCAGTCATTTTTTACTTGTATTCAATTCTTTATCACCCCACTTAGGATTTTCTTGGCAAAGACACTGGAGTGGTTTGCCATTTCCTTCTCCAGCTCATTTTAGAGATGAGGAACTGAGGCAAACAAGGTTAAGTTATTTGACCCATGCCATACAGCTATAAAGTATTTGAGGCCCAATTTGAAATGAAATTTGAAATCAAGAAAATGACTCTGACTTTAGTTTCAGCACTCTATGTACTTTGCCACCTAACTTCCCATTGAACTGCCTAGCTTCCTTTAAGTCCCAAGTAAATCTCTCGTTCCAACCTCTCTTAATTCCAGGGTCTTCCCTCTTCTATTTCTTATTTATCTTGAATATATCTTGCTTTGTATGTGTGTTTGTTGTCACCCCCATTAATTATGAACGCCTTGAGGATAGGGGCTATCCTTTGACTCTTTTTGCCACCCCAGTGCTTAAACACAGTGCCTGGAATACAGTAGACACTTAAATGATTACTTGTCGATTGGCAACAGGCATAGTTCATTTTTTTTGTCGTGTACTTCTAGAACTGGAAATATTTGGATCCAATAAAATTGGATTCCGCTGTCATAAGTTTCGAGAACTTCCTTGCTATAACCAGAAATTAGAGTAGAATATTAGTTCATGTTTATGTCATGCTCTAAGTTTTGTGATATGTTTCCTGTACGTCTATCTCATTGTGACATAAGCTCTGCAATTAATGCAATTCTCATTTTGTATGAGGAAACTGATGCTCAGTGGAATTACAGAACTTACCCAGAGACATAGAACTAGCAAATGCCAGAGTCAGAATTTGAACCCATTCCTCCTTGGGGATGCCAAGGATAAATGCAAAAATGATACTCAAATCTATAAAAATAGTATCAGGAAAGCTAAAGTCTAGAATGAATTGAGGCTTAAAAACATGCCAAGGATAATAAAAAGGACTCTTTGAGCTATATTCAGAGCACAAAAACCAAGGAAGGGTTGACTGAAGATTTTGGGCAGGTGGTATAATTTTAACAGATGACAGAGTAGGGGAAAAGAAAATGAATTATTTTGTTTTTGTCCATATTTGGGGAAATTCTGTTTAAGAATGGAAAGAGTAGAGGAACATTGCTATTGATGATTAAAATGAAGGGACGGTAAAGGCATATCTATATTGTAGGAATGATTTTAGCTCCTTTGGTTAAGAGAAGTTAAGGTGCTGAAAGAACCTGGAGATGAGCTACTGGTGGTGACTTTGGAGAAGGTTCATGGGTTGGAAGAGATACTGGGAGTTAAAAATGGGCAAATGTCCCAAGTTTCAAAAGGGAGAAAAAGGGAGATTCTGCAACTATACATGGATGAACTCAATCCCTAAAGAAATTCCTAATGATTAAGCATATGCTTTGCAAGGTCTTAGAGATGTAATGATTATTAGGAGTCAGCATGGATTACTTAAGGATAAGTCATATAAAACTATTTTCACAATGTATTCATGTATTGAATAGACTGGCAGATTAGGGAAATGCTATAGACAGTACATTTGAATTCCAGCAAGTTATTTAAAGAAGTATCTCTCTCTCGTGTTATTCTTCAGTTTAACAAAATTTAGCTTGATAAACACCTAAATCATTGTTGCTGTTGTTGTTGTTTGTCCTTTGTTTTCAAAGAAGACCAATGACATCATGGATAAAGTCTTGACTTATGCATGAGTTGGATTTTAAGTGAAGCAGGGTTGTATAAGGTTGTCGGTTCTACTCTCTCTTCCACAGTTATCAAAGACCAATGGAAGAATAAAAGTCAAGATGACTGGGGATGGCCCCAGATGCACTTATTGACATTGTCATTTTCAATGTCTGACCAAGCTTTAAATGCTCCATAGATCCTGTTTTAGCTACCTTCATGGTTGTTGGGACAAATTTTTTCTCATACATCCATCATCTTGGAGAAATCTTTACATGCTTTGGATAAACATGACCTTAGTTCATTGATGTGCTGAGGTCTGTTACCACAAATTGGTTTTCCTCATTGGTTTTCCTGGGGTGTGGCCATTGTGTGTGCTACAGCTTCTTGGAGCCACAAGTGAGTGGGATAAAAGGTAGACGCCAAAGGTGGATGAACCCTGAAAATAGCTGAACAGCCCTCCTGCTAGAGGTGTTAGTGCTCCCTGCCCAACTCTAGTGAGTAAAGAATACTGGACTAGGTACTGGGTGATATACTATTTAGATAAGATAAGACCCCTACATCAATTAAGTTGTCAAAATGTATTAAGTACTCACCACATGCCAGGTACTTTGCTAAGCATTGGAGATACAAAAAAAGAGGCAAAAGATAGTTCTTGTTCTCAAGGATCTCATAATCTAATGGAGGAGACAACATGTAAATAAATATATGAAAAACATGCTATATAAAAGGAAGCAACATTCTAGGTGAAGTGTAAGGGAGGATCAAAGAGGTCTTTGTGAAGAAGGTTTTTTTTTTTAAGTTTGGTTTTATGAATTAGTCCTAGATGTATTTGTTATTTGCATTTTGTATTAAGAAGCTAAGATTCAGATGAATCACAAACCTTGCCCAGAGACCTAGAGCTACCAAGTGCCAAAGCTAGAATTTGAATACATGTCATCTTGGGGCAAAGAAAGCAAGAAAGAGAACAAAATGAGCAAAGCAAAAGAGGTGGGAGACTAGGGAGGACTGGTAAGAAGTCCAACTTTATCTCCACTTTCAGCCCAGTCATATACTATACATACCAGCCAAACTATATTTTGGATAATCATGACATTCTGACTCCTTCCATGTTCCCACTTTTGTTCATGGAGGGTAGGTGGTAGAAAGCTTTCAATGCTAGTCAGAGTAACACAATATATGAGTGAACCCATTTTCCACATCCCTTCCAACATTTATCATTTTGCCCTTTTATCACTTTATCCAATATAATAGATGTAAGATCATATCTCAGACTCATTATGATTTGCATTTCTCTAATCAGAAATGATTTAGAGCATTTTTTTCTCATAAGAGGATATTTTTTTTTCATATAGCTTTGATTTCTTCATCCAAAAACTTTGTTCCTATCTTTTGGGCATTTATCTATTGGGGGATAGGGTGAACTTTTCTTGGGAGACAACAGGAAGCATGTGAAATGCATTGAGCAGAGGAGTGACATGAACACAATTATAGAGAAAGTAGACACAGAAAGTAGACACACTCCATCCTGACAGACTCAATTGATGCTTTGGCTAATTTTACTGAAATATATATTTTTTAAACTCTTACCTTCCATCTTGGAATCAATACTGTGTATTGGTTCCAAGGCAGAAGAATGGTAAGGGCCAGGCAATAGGGGTTAAGTGACTTGTCCAGGGTCACACAGCTGGGAAGTGTCTGAGGTAAGATTTGAACCCAGGCCCTCCTATCTCTAGTCCTGGCTCTCAATCCACTGAGCTACCCAGTTGCACCCTGAAATAATTTTAAAATTATATTATTTGTTATACTCTTCAGCTGTGTGACCTTGATCAAACCACTTAACTTCTAGGAGCCTCAATCTCCTTTTAAAAAATAGAGATCATCAAAATTATTTCATGAGATAGTTTTGAGACTCTAGTGAAATTATTTTATTGAAATGCTTTACAACTTTAAGGAACAATATAAATGTGAATTGTTAGTCCCAAATCCAAGTCCCAAATCTTGATGACAGAACATGTCTGGTTGTATGTTCTTTATCTCCATTGCCCAATATAGCACATGGCCATTAGCAGGCTCTTAGTAAATGCCTGTTGGTGGTTCCTTTACTTGACCAGCAGTAGGGTTGGAGAATTTAGGGAAAGCTGTTCAGTGTCCTTTCCACTAACCCTGCTGCTCACAACTAGCAAGAGAGAGAATCAGGGAAGCAGGAGGATCTGGAGGCCTGTGTTTGGGGGAGTGGCATGTTCCTCAAGTGTGTGGGGGAGACAGGACAAAATTGGTTTGGGTTGGGAGAACAAAATTGGCTCAGAGTGAGAATTGTAGATGACTAAAACACTGTGGTGGGTTCTAACTAGTAATTTACACTGTGTGCTACCTTGCTCCTTGTTGTTGATTGAAAAAAAAAACCCAGTAAAATAAAATAAAAGCTAGAAATACAGAAGTAGGAGGAAGAAAAAGAGGAATGGTGGGAGGTGAAGGAATAGGAATAAGCCAAGGACTGGTCTCCTTCCTGAACCCTTCCCACTTTCTCCCACTCTTCCTGTCTGTGCCCATTTACTGAGGATAACTATGTTTCAGAGACTATTGGAAGGATCACAGGAACATAGATTCAGAACTGAAAGGAATCTCAGAGGCAATCAAGTTGAACTCATTTTACAGAAGAGGAAACTGAGGCCCAAAGTTATGAAATAAATTGCCTAGATTCAACCTAGCTTGTGTTTGAGGCAGAATTTGAACTCAGATCTTCCTTACTCCAGGAAGTCCAGCATATTATCTTTCATGCCACCTAACTTCTGAATAAGTGTTGGAACCCTAACCCTTTCCATAGATCCCCTCACCCCATTATATTGAATGTATTTTGTATATATTTTACATATACTCAGAGGTGTTATTAGACTCAAATGAGATAATGAATAGAGAGCACTTCATATACCTTAAATGCTATATAAATATGATTATTAATATTGTTACCCCACAATCTGGTGATGACTTAATTCTTTCAGTGTTCTACCAAACTTCTGCTGAGCTCAAGATGTTTGTAGAGCAACACAGGGTGAACTATTAGATATTTAATTGCCTTACTGGAAAATAAAAATGTATGTACAACTTTTGTTCTTGTTAAATTTTTTTTTGTATCATTCTTTTCCAGAGTATATGCCAGTACAATTTTAATAATCATTTTCTGACATTTTGTGATCCATATCCTCTCTTTTTCCCTTTGCCCCATCTCCCTGAGAAGGCGGGCAATATGATATAGGTTATATATGTGGTCTCATGCAATATGTATATCCATTTTGTTGTTTGCATATACTTTTTTTTTAAACTCTTACCTTCCATCTTGGAATCAGTACTGTGTACATGGCCTAGGAAATGGGGGTTAAATGACTTTGTATCACTTTGTATCATTTCATCTAAGTCTTACTAGGTTTTTCTGAAACTATCTCCTTTGTCATATTTCCACAACAGACATCTACTGCAACTTGTTTTCCCATTCTTCAACTGACAGGTATCTCCTTACTTTCCAATTTTTTTATCACCAGAAAAAGAACTACTAGAACTGCTTTTGTCCACAGATAGGTCCTTTTCCCTTTTCTTTGATCTTTTTGGGATACAGACTTACTAATGATATTAATGAGTTAAAAGGTGGGCACAGTCTGATAGGCTATCAGACATATTTCCAAATGGTTCTCTAGAATGGTTACATCAGTTCAAATGTCATAACAGTGCATTAGTGGATCTATTCTTCCACATTTCCTTCAGCATTTGTCACTTCTTTTATGGTCACGTCATCCAATCTAATAGGTGTGAGGTGTTATCTCAGAGTTGTTTTAATTTCATTTTCAAATTAGAAGTGATTTAGAACATTTTTTCCATGTGACTATTGATAGGTGAGATTTCTTCTGAAATCTGTTCATTGTCTGTTCACAGCCTTTGACCATTTATCAATTGAGGAATTGTTCTTATTTTTATAAATTTATTTTTATAATTTTCTATTTTTATTCCTATTTTTATAAATTTGACTATTACCTATATATGTGTAAAGTGGTGCCTTTATCAGATAAACTTTTTAGAATTTTTTCCTGCTTTCTATCTAATTTTAGTGTCATTGGTTTTGTTTATCTAAAAACATTTTAATTTCCTATAATCAAAAGTATCTATTTTACTTTTCATGATCCTCTCTATCTCTTGTTTGGACAGAAATTGTTCCTTATCCGAAGTACTGATATAAATACTCCCCCTAATTTATTGATGTTATCACCTTTTATGTCTAAATCATATACCCATTTTAACCTTATTTTGATTTAGAGTGTGAGAAATTGGTCTTTGCTTCATTACTACCAGACTGCTTTCCGATTTTCCTGGAAATTTTTGTTTCTGGGTTCTTGCCCTCAAATCTTGGATCTTTAGGTTTATCAAACACTAGGCTACTATGGCCATTTACCTCTGTATATCATGTACCAAATTAACCACATTTAATAACAAATTTTTCTCAATGTGAGATGCCTGTAAAATACTTTTTAAACTTCAAACTCTTATTAAACCAAAGATGTAAGTTTCACATCAAATCATAACAATATTTTATATTCTTCTGCATTAGCTTATAGCCAGCTTGGATGTCTCAGGGTCCCTTTGTAGAGAAAATTAATATTTAACTTGGGTGGAGACATTGACATAACTGAATGGAACCACAAGTTGCTAATGGTTATCTTTGAATAACTCATTGTTAAACTATTTTCAAATAAACTTTTGGGGCAATCCTAAAAGGGACCTGTTTAAAACTTGGAAAGCTCTTTAGAAACAATGTGGTGAACACAGTACTGTCAGTTCTGGAATTAGTATCTCATATTTTTTGCCCATTCCCTTGACAGATTTTAAAATAGGATATTTGGAAGTAAGAATGGATTGACAACCAGAGGCCACTGCTTGAGCACATTACCATGTTTGGCTAAAGTGGAACAGAAGGAAAGGTGCCAAAGAATGACCAAGATGTCACTTTATTTTCCTAGGAACACTGTTCTAATACTAAGTTGGGAAAAACATTACTATTCAATTGAGAAAACAGTTACCCAGCATCTATTATAGGATCATAGAATTAGAATTAGAAAGGACCAGCTGGTTCAATCCTCATATTTTATAGTTGACAAAAAGTATCCTCTCAGAGGTATAATGGATGAATTTGAAGAATGAAATATTCCTGATCTGGGACCTTCCTCACATTGGAGGTTCTGGGAAGAACTCACTAATGGGAGAAGGGGGCCATAAAAGGTGAAGAATGAAGGTAGTAGAAGCATACCAGCAAAGTCTGGAGCATGATGTATGTCTAATTTGACCTCTTCTTCAAAATGGAGGCTCTATAAGGAACTTCCAGTAGGAAAAGGGGAACCACAGAGGAGGATAAGAGCTGAAACCATGCTATCTCTTTGGAGATCAAACTGTTATTAACTCAGAGTCTAAGTTATTTTAGGCCACATAAGGCTTATACACATGAAACAATTAGAAACAAGAGAGAGAAACATACTAGGGAGTATAGAATAGTTACAGCTAGATAGTTCAGGGGATAGAGCACAGGACCTGAAATAAAAAGAATTGAATTCAAAATTGACTTCAGATAGCTGGCTACCCTGGGCAAGTCATTTAACCTCTATTTGATTTAATCCATTGAAAAAGAAAATGGCAAACCATTCCAGTATCTTTGGCAAAAAAAACTTGTAATGGAGTCATGAAGAATTGGATGTAACTAAACAACCTGAACAACAACAGTAGAGTAGAGCACAAAACTGAATATAATCAGTTTACACTTTTGTGAATGCAACAAACAAGTAAATGGCTTGGACTACAGAATATATTAAGGCAGACAAAGACTATCCAACTTAATGAGGGAATTCTGAGGGGGTTTTTTTGGTCACACTCATACTGTCTTGAAAAATAACAGAGAGAAATTATGGGCAAAGAGAATAGCCATGGCTCATTAGGCCCCACACCACACCTTCAGGAATTTCAAAGCAAGAGCAGGAAAAGGACCAAAGTTGATGTCAAAGTCTTGTAAAGGAAGAAAAACAGCTGATATGTTGTCATTTCTCTTTAACTTGTCCTTCCTTCCTTAGGATACATGCAAGCAACCTCTGAGCCAGTCCTTCCCCAAGTGAAAGAAAAAAAAAGTATCCAACCCCGCATTAAGGCTACATGGACCCCCTCTCTTTCAATCTGCTCTTTTTTTTTTCTTTTTGGGAATACCTACTCAGTTTAGTGGCACAAAGGATAGAACTCTGCACTTAGAATCAGAAAAGATATGACTTCAAATCCTACCACAGATACAAATTAACAGTGTGATATTGGGCAACTTATTTGACTTCTCTTAGCTTCAGTTTCCTCATCTATAAAATGGAATAGTCATAGGACCTACTTTCAGTGAAAGGGTCCTTTATATCTTTACAGCCTTTTTATACTTTACTCCTCTCCATCTACTCTAGATTCTGAATACATTGTTATTCTTCCTCTAGTTCCATTCTTTTTACTGGCTCTTCTCCACGCCTGGAATCCTCTCTTTTCTTATCTCTACCTCTTGACTCCTCTGACTTCGCTGGCTTCCTTCTGCCTTTGAAAAGCCTTTTCCAATCTTTTTCAGCTCTTATGCTTTCCTTCTGAAATTGCCTCCAATATCATTTATGTACATATCACATATGCATATATTTATTCACATCTCTCCTCCATCACAACTTGAACTTCTTGAAGATCATTGATTTTCCTTTCTTTGTATTATAAATACTTAGCAAATCCCTGACACATAATGAGCACTAGATAATAAATACTTGTTGCTTACTTCATTGGGTTATTGTAAGGACCAAATGAGATTATATATGTAAAGCAACTTCCAAACCTTACAATTATATATGTAGATTATCAATATTTCTATCTATATCTATCTATATCTATATCTAACCAATAATAATCATTATGTCCTTTCTAGTGTAGTAAGAATGCTCTGGCTCATTCTCTTAGAGAAGGTCTTCCATATCTGCGTCAGTGTTCTAGGGAACCTTCAAGAGCAAAGTATAGACATTTTCCCCTCACTTTAGAAGCATACTATACCACTTTGGTCTCTGAGGAGGATCAATACACTCTTAGCTCGTTTCCTATATAACAATGGTCCTACCAAATGTGGCATAACATCCTGGTAAGACTTCATCTCAACTACCACTGGGCTGGGTCCTAAATGCTATTATTGCCTTGCTCCACAGCACATAGATGAGATTGAATTCGCAAAACCTAGATTCTAGAACACTGAAACATTTAAAAACTCACAATATTGGAGGTACCAATCCCTTGACCTAGAAGAGTAAAGAATGGTCACAGAAGCCAAAGACTGAGGGTCTAATTCACAAGATCACATGGCCTTAAAAGTGAGAAGTCTCTAAAACCTTTCCCTGTTATAGCCCTGACTCTTTTGGAATTAAAAGTCAAAGCACAAGATGAGAGAAGAAAACCAAAAGGGCTATGATGAGACTGAAGTAGGCCAATCACATGAGATTTCCCATTTTCCATGTCTAGTTTAATGTCTTAGAAAGACATAAAGGAGGCAACTAGGTGGTTCAGTGGATTGAGAGCCAGCTCTAGAGATAGAGATAGAGATATAGAGATCTGGTTGTAGGCATTTCCTACCAATGTGACTCCCATTGCCCAGCCCTTATCAGTCTTCTGTCTTGAAAACAACACTATTGATTCTAAGACAGAAGGCTAGGGTTGTTTTGTTTGTTTGTTTTGTTTTGTTTTTAAGAAAGAAAGAAAGAAAGGCATACTCTGTAGTCTTTCCAAAGGGTTTCTAACAAATACAATCACAACCATCCAAGAAACTAAGCAGAGTTTCTAGGTAGGGAGATTTCAGCAGAGGCACTCAGTGGATGTACAACTCTGATGGCCCAATTCTACTTAGTTGTTCTTCCTAAGAAGACAATAGAAAGAAATTCACATTGATTGGGATTATCAGGGAAGACTTCATAGATGAGATGAGAAGAGCTAAGACAAAGTGTAAGATGGGAAGTTTGTTACACATCAAAGAGGAGGAGAGAGCATGCTAGGCAGAGAGAACAGCATTACCAAAATAGGAAGTTAGTTGCCAAGTACATTTCCATTTAGCTAGGTCTAATGCATGCACACACACACACACACACACACACACACACACACACACACACATAATTGACAGCTAGGTGTTGTGGTAGATAGAGTACTAGACCTGAAGTCAAGAAGACATGAGTTTATATCCAACCACAAATACTCATTGTATGACCCTGACCAAATAACTTGATCTTTATTTCAGTTTCCTCATCTATAAAATGTGGATAATAACAGTACTTACTCTCAGGTTTGTTATGAGGATAAAATAATACTTATAAAATGCTTAGCACATTGCCTGGTAGATAGTAAATGCTCTATAAATGTTAACTATTATTACTATTCTGATAGTTGCACATCAGTAAAGGACAGTGAATTAAGTTATATTCTTGGAATAGTTATAGGAAGTCATTTTTTCAGGGCATATTGAAATTCAAGAAGCAATAAAGAGGTCCAAGAAGTGGAATTTACAGAATGAGGCAAATTGTGAGAAGTCAACTTTGGAAGAAAATAAGAGATCATTTTTATTTTATCTTTCTACATTGTTAGTATGGATTTCAAGAGGAAAGATGGAATGTTGCAAGAAGAGTGAGTGACAGTGAAGAAGGTAGGTGGCAGAGCATGCTGGGAGAAAATAGGGGACTTAGCAAAGCTCCATGAAGAACTCTGGGGACTTTTGAGTGGAGAACTCAAACAGGCAAGAAGCATTTCCTTGTTGGGGATCTTTGCCAAGAGCCATAAAAGATTTATCTGTATATGTCCCAGAAAATACGCCCATCAAGTCATTTCATCCATATATATTACCTCAAGAACATATCAACAGAGTGTCAAACTCTTCAGACCTGGGAGGGTCATGGTGTCTCTCTCCCCAAGAGCCCGACTCTCTCCCATTGCCCTTTTGCATCTGCTCTGACTTTTCCTTTGTCCAATAGTATTATAGATAAGTTTGAGAGAATTAGTGGGTAAGGGTTGGTGTAATTCAGGTTGGCTGGATGGCTGCCTAAGTGAAGGACCAATTAGGAACCCCAACTTCCTCATTCCAACTCCCCAACTCTCCTTATTGCCATTGTTCATAAAATCTTTCTATACACAGTCAGATATTTCTTGTGACTTACTGCTGGGAGCCAAAAAGGAAGGGTACCTGTTGTGGCCAGATCTGCCACAACAGAGTGCTAACCAAGAACCCTCCTCCACTGAATCAAAGACTGGGGGAGGCTTGTCTCTGTAACATCTTCTTGCCAGGGAAATCTGAGGTACTTCTTATATCATCCGAAAGGGGAGACCTTCCTCCATCCTTTCACCACCCTCACACAAGAGGGGAACCCCTATTTCCTGTGCAGCAAAGAGTGAAGGAGAGTAGGAGTCTCCCCATCAAGGCTCCTACCTTACTACTCTGATGCCTTTCACAACAAACTCCCTTTAGGACTTCACTCTAACTTCAAAAGTATAGTCGACATAAAATCCTTACAACATCCAAATTTCTTTGGATAAGATGGCTAAAGCAAAATGAGATATGAGTAGTTCTGCCTTCTTATTCTCATTTACTTTTAACATCTGCTCTAAGAGCAATATGTACCATGGTCTTCTACTATATAGACTAGTTCTCTCTCATCAAATGCAAGTAATTTGTCTGCAAGACTTAATTGAGCTATTGACACAGCTTCCTGGTCACTTAATGGCATTAAAGAACCCAACCCACAAAAAGTCAGTCCCTTTCATCCTCATCAGATGCCTCCAAGCCACGTTAATCCCCACCTCCTGTCCTGCTCTATTTCTGTATGGAGATGAAGGTCATATCTACTTTTGAACCAGTGCTGTTCCTTTTGGGGTACTTTTCCATGGTAGAGCTAAGTAAACTTCCTCTAGTTAAAAAAAAAAAAGTAGTGGATCATAGATGATCTAGAAAGATGCCTCGTATGAAGTCAGTGTTTAATAGATGAGGAAACAGAGTTCAAGAGAAGGGAAATTACTTAAGGTCATTCAGGCAGTGGGGATCAAAGACTGGAATTTCACTGGTATAAGAGATTGCCTGGTGAGGAGACTCCTTCTGCCAATGCAGGCAGACACATTTTCTACAACTTACAATCTTAAAGTTTGCCTTTATCATTATGGAATTAAGTGACTTGTCCAGGGTCACATGGCCAGCTGGTCTAAGAAGAAAGGCCATCCTGCTTCTGAGGCCATCTCTCTACTGCTCTGACTCCAAATGATAGGGTCAGAAATCTACTGTTAGAAGTCACCCTAATGACCATCTAGTTCACCCTTACAGATGAAGAAACCGAGGTCTAGAGAGACAAAAACTGACTGCTCTTTCTATCCTATCATCTCGCCTCTATATTCTATCAACTTAATTTTTTTTGAAGCTGACAGTTGTAACTGAGACATTGGAAGGCACTTTGGGTATAGATGTGAGAGTATCTTTAAATTGTTCAGAATTAAACTGAGTTGTCTGAGTTCTGTGGAACTGTGTCTCGAGTAGAGAATAGCACTATTAATAGAACAGTAATTAAAACAGAAACATAAATATTGGTATGGGGGTACAGGATCCCCTGGACACCACAAGTCTCTAGAGAAATCCCAGGTCAAAGAGTTTGTGAGGAATTTCCCAGTCTTGCACCCCCTGCAATGCTGGCTAAAGAAAGTTGGCCCTGATGCAACTAAAGGGACAGATTGCATGATCAAAGGAGTCTCAGAGATACATGCAAGTGCATTTCCCCTAGGAGCCTGGTAAGCATGTCTATATACCTCCAGTTTGCATCTCAAACATCACTAGATTCTCTCAGATAGACAGCTCACCCTCCTTTATGATCAAAGAATAACATGTCCTAACAATATATACCTGTGCTTCTATCTCACCTAACCCTGGAATGTCACCTAATTCCCCTTGATTGTGCCCCTCCCCACCTTCCATTCCTAGTCACTTAGTCTCTGTTCCTTTAAGGTATAAAAATCCTGGACTCCTTCTCTTTAGGGAGGCAGACTTCATCTGCATCTGCCTATCAGCATTAACTCAATAAATTCCTCTATTTTTAAATATTCCTTGGAGCCTGGTCATTCTTTGGGAGCATATCCTCCCAAACCAGATGATATCAAGCTCTCCCACAACTGTATGCTTGCCCGAGGTTGTCAATTTTATTTATTCAATTAATTTTAGATGTTGTTGCCTAGAGAGAAAGCTTCTGTTAAAAGAGAATCAGGAGGTAGAAATATTCTGAAAATATTGAGTTGGGAACTCTTTTGGGGTCCCTTTCACAGGTTTCACAGTGTGATGGAACTGGTTTTAGAAGCTAACAGTATTTTTAGAGGACCTACAGAGTTCCAGAAAAAGAATCAGACTTGTCAGAAAAAGTAAGATTTGATTCTCAGCTCAATATAACATTAATTTTATATACATATAATAATTTAAATATTATATATTTACACATACACCCACACATTATATATATATATGAATTACCCTGCTGATTGTAGCTTTATCTTAAAATTATTTAAATATTATTTTATTCTTTTGCATAGTCATAAAAGTTTATCGGTTTTTATTCTATGTCCCTCTTCCCTCCTCCCCATTCCTCCTTCCTCCCCCCATGCTGATGAATTTGATGTATTAAAGGTAGCTAGGTTGCTTAGTGGATAGAGCATCAGGAAGACATGAGTTCAAATGTGACCTCAAATACTACCTGTGTGACATCAGGCAATTCATTTAACTTCTGCCTCAATTTCCTCATCTGTGAAAAGGAGATGATGATAACACTACTTCCCAGGGTTATCCTGAGGATCAAATGAGATGATGTTTGTAAAATATTTGGCACATGTCTACCATAGATAGGACATTTAGCAAATGCTTATTTCTTTCTTTCACTGGTACAGAAGCTTGGGGATCTGAGTTCCAGTACCAGATCTGACATTAACTGTATAATTTTGTTGGTTATCTAGATTCACTGAGCCTCAGTTTCTTCATCTATAAAATGAGGAGGTCAGATTGGATGACAAGTTTTTAACCTATTTAATTTATCTGTGTCTCTGTCTGTCTATCTGTCTGTGTCTCTCTACGTATCTATCTATCTATCTATCTATCTATCTATCTATCTATCTATCTATCATCTACCTATCTCTCATTTCTCTATAATCTCTATTGTCTCTAACATCTACCTATATCATCTATCTATAGCTATCCTTTCTCTATCTGTCTGTTTCTCATCTCTATATATCATAATTGAAAATTATTTTTCAAATCAGCAAGAATCCCTGGTCCCGCCTTGGTTCCTTGCTAGCATTTTCTCTTGGCCTGGAGGATGATAGGTCTTATCATTTTGAACTGTCAATGAGTGCTGATGTTTCCCTGACCAGAACCAGTCCACCAAGCCATCCCAACCATTTACAAATGTGCTGCCCCAAGGTGTTTCTCCCTTTCCCCCTATTCTTTCCTATTTTAGATCTCCCATCTATATTGTTTTCTCCTTATTAAAATAAAAGTTCCTCGGGAGCAGGCATTATATTTTCTTGCTTGTTTTTGTTTCTTCTGTGTTTGGTCCAGTGGTTGGCACATAGTTGGTGCTTAATAAATGTTTCTCTATTGATTAATTCAGAGAATTTTGTGAATGACCACATTAGGGTTTTAACCACCTTTTAGACATCTCAGTGTGGGACCCTTGAATTCTTAGAATCAGTTATATACAAGACATATATAATATTGGAAGGATTAGTCATTAACATTTTCTACAGACTTTCACTCTCATTAATTGTACTTCTTCCAACAACATCTCATAGCCTGTACCTTTTCATCTCATACATTTTCCAGGGAAGCATGGGGAAGTGGCCTTAAGACCTCCAAGGGAGTCCATCCAATGTGTTAAGGGACATTTTTTCCTTAACAATTTCATTGAATATTAGATCAACACAGAAACTCAACATAATATCCCTCTCACTCCTTACATGAATAGTTCATGTTTTACATGGCTTTTTACAGTCAGCTTGTTTTTGGTAATGGGCTGTATTGTATTTATCTAGCTCCATTGCTTTTTGGGTGACCCACATGGATTCTTTATGGGCTACATTATTCCATGATTCACAGCCATATAAAATCATAAAAATATTTGATGTAAAAAAATAGAGGGTTTTTTCCAGGGTAAAACTAAGGGTCATGAAAAGTACAATGTAATTTCCTAAAGGCAGTCCAGCTGGCAAATTCTGGGGCCAGCTCAACAGCTATCTTTAGTGTCTATAAATCAATATATCAGTTTATGGTCATTTATAAATTTCTTAATATGTTCAAAGCTCTGTGCAGTGTTGGTTGGCTCAATGGATTGAGAACTAGATCTAGAGATGAGAGGTCCTAGGTTCAAATCTGTCCTCAGACACTTCCTAGCTGTGTGACCCTGAACAAATCACTTGACTCCCATTGCCTAGCCCTTACCACTCTTCTGCCTTGAAACCAATACACAGTATTGACTCTAAGGCGGAAGGTGAGACTTAAAAAAAAAAAAATAGTAGCATCCGAGGGTTGCTGTGAAGTTAAAATGAGACATTTGTAAAATACTTTAAAAGTCTTAAAACTCTACATAATTGATAATAATAATAATTATTATTATTATTAAATTTATACACACATACATATAAAATACCATAATATACACATATTATTTTTTGTCTTTTTTTAGTTATGTCCAACTCTTCATGACCCCATTTTCTCAACAAAGATAATGGAGTGGTTTGCCATTTCTTTCTTTGGTCCATTTTATAGATGAAGGGACCGAGGCAAACAGGTTTAAGTGACTTGCCCATGGTCAGACAGCCAGTAAGCATCTGAGGCCAGGCTTGAACTCAGGCATATGAGTCTTCCTGGCTTCATTCCTGACACTATATTCCCTGAGCCAGCTAGTTGCCTCCATCTGACATATAATAAATAATAATTATTTGTTGAATGAAAGTTTGGTTGAAAACTGTGAAGCCTACTGATAGAAATTATCATCACTTTTGTATTGCTTTTACTTGTTTTTATAGTTGGCTTACGGATCAGTCAATGATGGCAAATACTCATTGGTCTCAGCATACATAGGCAAAGCTAAATGATTATCTTTTAAAAGTAATGTAGTAGAAAGAACTCAGGATTTGAATTCAGTCCTGGCTCTGTAATTTGTTCCCTGTATGATCTTGGACATATCACTTTCTGAGTCTCAATTTTCTTACCTGTTAAAATTAAAATGAGGGATTTAGCTTAGAAGACCTCCAAGGTTCCTTCTGATTATAAATTAATCATTTTACCCAAAGCCAAAGTGAAGAGATATAAAGAGCTAACAAAGGACTATCTCTTTTTATATAGTTTTTTTTCTTTAGGCTAAAAGCTCTGTGCTATGAAGGAGGAGGCAGAACTTGTATAGATTGCATTCTTTGTAGGCCCAGAACACAGGTAATATTTCTTCACTGTTTATTTTTTTTAATGTTATGTGTACATGGAAATGGATCTGTAAGAAGTCTGACATTCTTACCATGCTTTTCTTTGCCAAAGAAAGCAATGCTTTTTAGGTCCCTGGAAAAGTTTAGAAAATTCTTTTCAGAGAAAATATTATCTTGGAGCTACTGATTCCTGTCTGCATGGCAAGATCCCAGTTTCCTTCTCTTTGTTTTTCTTCCATTTCTCACCTGGGCCAGCCTTGTTTCACTATGTCTGACTTTAGAGATTTCAATATATTTTTCACTTCCCTCTTCTCTTCCAAACCACCCCCCCCCAACTCAACAGTTCTCAAAGGATAGAATTGGAGACATCAGAACTGGAAGGATGTTTAAAGGTCCAGTCTTCTCTGTTCACAGACAAGGAAGCAAAGACCCAGTAATCTTACTTGTTTAAAGTAATGAGGCAGGAAGTGGCAGAATCAGTATTACAATTCAGCTCCACTCACCCAACTCTACTCAATTCAATTCAGTATTTATTGTACTTCAGGAATCATGCTAGGCACTAGGGATGCAAAGACAAAATTAAATAGTAACTAAGTCATGATGGTGCCAGCCTGCTAATGGGTGAGGCTGATGCTGGTAGATTTCTTGAGCTTAGAGGTTCTGTGCTATTGTAGAGTTAAATTTGACTGGGTGTCTACACTAAATCTGTCACAAATATTGTGTAGCCCTGAATTCAGGGACTGCATAAGCATGGACAAACCACAAGTCAGAAATGGAGCATGTCAGAACTTCCAATTAGCAGTGGGATTAGGCCTTTGAGTAACCATCGTACCTCCAGCATGAATGAGAGAGAGAAATCTAATATAAAACAAAAGAAAAAAATCTGGGAAAATTCTCTCAAATAATTTTCATTCTTTTGGGAAGCAGTGAGAAAGAATATATAGACAGTTATGTCAAAATAAATTACCAAATATACAAAATAATTGCAGAGCTTTGGGTAGAGAACACTAACAACTAGGGGATCAAGAAAGGTCTTATAGGTATAGGAGGTACATTTGAGCTGAGCCTAGAAGGGCTAATTTGGAACTCAAGTGTGTTCCTTCTCCAATCTATCCTTTGCACACTTGCTAAAACGATATTCTTAAAGCACAGATTGACCAGGCCACTCTCCTGATCAGTAAATTCCAGTGGCCACATTTACCATAAAGATCAAATTAAACTTCTCTATTTGACATTAAAAGCCCTTTATACTGGGGGCCAATCTGATTTCAAAGCCTTGTTGCATATTAGTCTCCTTACACACATTCTATGATCCAGAAGAACTGGTACTATTATTATTATTATTGCTGCAGTTGATACAACTCTTTGTTCTTTGTGCCCTTTAGATTCCTTATTCCTGGAATGCATTCCTTTTTTTTTCCTTTTACCTCTTAGAACCCCCAAGCTGACTCAAAGTTTATAATTGGTACCATCTCTGGTACCATCATCTATTCTAAAGCATTAATGTCTTAGTATAATTATATTTTGTCTGTCTATCTATCTATCTATCTATCTATCTATCTATCTATCTATCTATCTATCTATCTATATCCTCTCTATCATCTAACTACCTATCACATATCTATCATCTCTATATCATTCTCTCTCCCTCTTTCTCTCTACATATATTATGTTCTATCATCTCTACCTATATCTATTACCTCTATTATCTACCTCTCATCTTATCTCTCTTTTTACATATACATCATCTATCATCTTTATTTATCTATCATATTTATAATCTTTATACCTATCATCTATCACCTCTATCTCTTTTTCTCACTATATATGTAAATATATGTAATCTATCTTCTCTAATTTTCATCTCTATCATACTTCTCCCTATCATCTATTTATCCTCACTATCTCTTATATATAATCTGTACATTATCTCTATATATCACCTCTATACTCATTATATCTATCATCTATCATCTTTACCTCTTTTTCTCCTTTCATTTATATATCATCTCTCTGTTATCCTTCTCTATCATCTATCTACCTTTTTATCTATCATTTACCTATTTGTTCTCTAGTAAAATGTAAATTTCTTGAGGATAAAAACTATATAATTTTTATCTTTATATGCTCATAACCAAACTCAGTACCAACATATATAGTTGTTTTGTACTCTTCATTTTTAAAGAAGATCAATGATATCACAACAAATTAAATTTTAAGAGACAGAGTTGCACAAAATCATCAGCTTCATTCTCTCTTCCAGAAACCTTGATATTCAATGGAAAGACAAAAGTCAGAATAATTGGTGATGGCCTGGAGTACAGTGGACTGACCTTGGTATCTTTGGCTTTTAGCTGCCTTCATGATGAAACAAATTATTCTTATCTGGCCATTCTGCCAAGAGAAGTCTTCACTTGCTTGTGTTAGACATTCCCTTATATCACCAATAGGTTTAAAGCTTATAAACTACCCTCCATAAAGTTGTGGTGGCTGTGCATGCTATAGCTTCTTGGATTCCCAGGAGAACTGAGTGATAAGTGGACACCAAAGGCAAATGAGCAACTCTGGAAAAGGCTAGGCAAGCCCTCATATCAAAGGTGCTAGTCATTGCTGAGCGCCCCATATACCCCATGGCATTTAAAAGTACTTAATAAAAAGTTGGGGTTCACTTGCTTGATTCTTTTTTATCTTTGTGCCCTGTGATCTACTAATAAGATGCCTAATGGAGCATTTTTAGTTCATTGGGAAAATATTCATTGAGCATTTATTCCATACAAGCCCCAAATTGTACCCTGTGAGTACAAGAAAAATATTAACCATGGCCCCAATCTCAAGGATTTTACAGACTGATCAAAGAGAAAAGAATAATATATGAGAACTTGAGACCTGTAGAAAGTAGTATCAGTTAATCAAGGACTAATTTGTCAATGCCTGAGAAATTTAGAGAGGGGAAAAAGCAGCTAATGCTCTAAGAGGAACTTACTAGAATGAAAATGGTCGCTATAATTACGTACTAGTGTGGGATTAAGTGGGCATGGTTTCTAGTCCCAGCTCTGCCTTTAAGTTGCTGTGTAACAATGGACAAATCACTTGAGCTCTCTGTAGTCACTTTTCCCTTTCTGTAAAGTAAGGGAAGGTTGCCTGATGTAGATAATAGCTAATGCTTGCTTTCAGAGTATATGAGTGGAGCAAGCTTTTGGCAAAATGTTAAAGCTTGTCTTGGATAACATGTATCTAAGCCCTTGTCCTTCTACCTCCTAAGCCTCTATTTGATGTCTTCTTACTGAAGACCTTTTTGTTTTTTTTTAATTGACTGTCAACTAATCACAGAAAGATAATCATAGACTTTTCAAGGTTGAAGGGACCTCATTTGTCTATACATCCAACTTTGATCTATTAATGACTTGGAATCATCCCTGAGTTAGCTAAGGCAATAAATATATGAACATGTGGCACGTAAGCTTTGGAGATCCGCAGCAGATACAAGTGCTGTGAAATTGTTTATGCCCTGTTGCTATACCAGTGTGCATACCTTGAATAATAAATGCTTCATTTTTGTACGACATTAGGACATGGTCCAATTTTATCTAGAACCTGCTGGGATAAACCAACACAAATATCTCATGGAATTCATATAGTACTGGGCTCTGGAAAACCCCACAGCTTTTAAAAAGTACCTGCTATAATTCAAAATAATTTAAAAATGAATATAAGAAAATAAATGTACATGTAATCAGGAAATATTTAATTAAATATATGTAGAAATACATGGACATGTCTATGTATAACACACATTTATGTGTGTTACACATAGATATGAATACCTACATATGTATGTCAATGCATATTGATGTGTGTGTGTGTGTGTGTGTGTGTGTGTGTGTGTGTGTATAGCTTTCAAAAAAAGTGAGGGGGAAACCATTACTTCCCAAGCTAAAAAAAAAAAGCTTCCTTTTTTTTTGGCGGCTCTAAATGGTTTGGAAATTTTTCCTTCCATGACACCTAAAGTCAGCTTTTGTATCTTCTATCATCCCTCACCCCCACTCCCAGTTCTTCCCTCTAGGCCTGAGCAGAAGAAATCTTTCACTTAACTTTCCTTCAAATGCTTGAACATGATTATCATGGGTCTTCTCCATGATAAAGTTTCCCTGTTAACTAAATGTATCCTCATGATGAAAACACTCATGGCCCTTCACCAATACAATGACTCAGGATGATATACAACTCCCCATTGTTCTTCCTCATTGGGATGCCAAGAGTTTATCATAAAACAGAATAGACTATGTCATGTAAAAATTTCCTATTAATCTGAACTGTCGAAAAATGGAATAGGATGATTAAAAAAGTAGCCTGTTCTTTAGCATTAGAGGTTTTTTGGCAAAAGGTTGAATGATGACTTGTTGAATATGTTATAGTAGGAATTTTTCTTCTGATTTTCTTTGGATTAGATGCCTTGTTTTTGCCTTTAGAAATCTGAAATTTTGTTGTTCTGTCATTTGTGATTTTGGTAATTCCCTATAGATGTTAGTTGATAAATGATTAAAGAGGTTATAGAGAATAATATCACATCTCAGTTGTACAGATATGTCAAATATGTACTCTGTATCATCCATAGCACTCCTGAGTGCACCATGAACCAGATTAACTAGCAGTTGGGAAATGTTTAACAAAATAAATTTAAATGTAACATAGATTATGTTAATTTGTGGTTTTCTAAATCTGTATGAGGCATGCAGGGATTTATTCTCTACTTGATTTTGATGCTGCTAGGGTAGTAAATTGTATGTGGAGTCAGAAGCCTAAATTTGAATCCCAAATCTGTTCCTGCCTGTGACAATTAGGCTCCATTTATAAGATGAGAGATCAAAAGATGATTCTTATTGTCTTGTCCAGATCTAGATCCTGAACTACTTTAAAATTATAGCCTTTAAAAATATGTTGTTTTTTTTATCATAAAATGGGAGTACATAAAATATTTCAAGGAAATTTAATTTTAATGGTAGAAATTTTGGTACCATGATGTTTATTTGAGGCCTAGTGATCTGTACCCCAGATTCTTCAGCTGCTGTTTTACTTTCCCAAATCACATGGAAGGAAGCTAGAACTAGGTTTTAGCCCCAAAAGACATTTCCTGCTCATGCCTGTACTTTTTACCAAATAGACTTATGCATAATTATTCTCAATAAAAAATACTGTATTGTTTGCAGGCCAGACACAACTACTGGCACTGTTAGAAGAGTGGTTATGACTCAGGCCCATTGATCACAAAGACTTCTATGATAGGGACTTACCTGGATTTATCCCTCCCAGTTTTAACAGCCACTTCTTCCTGATTCCACTGCTGCCTTTGATGTCTAAGTCTGGTTGGTATTGCTTTTTTAAGGTGGGAGAGGTGGAAAAGAGGAAATGTGTCTGGAGATCCCAATACTCATTAGCCTCAGCAGCTAAAAGGCACTGTTATACTTTTGAGTTTGCAAAGGTTCTGGACATTTAGTTTTACTGAATTCTATTCTCACGCTAAGCCCTATTTTAGCCTCTTCAAGAGTAGACATTTAAGAGAAGATAAAGAATGCCTTATTTACAGAGATATGTAAATAGTTTGGAAGAAGCTGAGAAAAACCTAATCAGAGAGTAATTTGTGGAAAGAAAGCTGAACTTGGAATCAGAAATCTGGATTTGAATCTAGGCTTTGCCACTGGGTAACTGGGACAACTTACTTAAGCACTCTGCTCCTAAGTTTTCTCATTTCTAAAATAAAAGGTTAGATTCACTGACCTCTAATATTCCTTCTTGCTCAATATATTTAATATCCAATTTTCTCAGTATTTATGTGAGAGAATGGATGAAAAAACATTGATATATTAGCATGATGAATATTACTGTGTCAAGAGAAATGATAAATATGCAGATTTTTAAGAAAATATGAAAGATACATAAACTGAGTGAAATAAGCAGTTGTGAAAATAACATACAAACAGCTACAAGAATAAAAGTGAAAACTAAGAAATCAAGCCATTCCCCAATTGAAAAGTTGTCAAGGGATATGAATAGGCAGTTTTCAGATGCATAAATCAAAACTATCAATAGCCACATGAAAAATCCCAAAACTATCAATAGCCACATGTTCTAAATCCTTCCTGATTAGAGAAATGCAAATCAAAATACCTCTGAGGTATCACCTCATATGTAGCAGAGTGACCAATATGACAGTAAAGGAAAGTGATAAATGGTGGAAGGGATATGTCAAAATTGGGACACTCATGCATTGCTAGTGGAGTTGTGAATTGATCCAACCATTCTGCAAGGTAATTTGAAATTCCACCCAATGGGCTTTAAAAGAATGCATGCCCTTTGATCCAGAAATACCACTGCTGGGTTTGTACCCCAAAAAGATAACAATGAAAAAATGTATATACAAAAATATTCATAGCTGAGTTCTTTGTGGTGACAAAAAAAAACTGGAAAATGAGTGGGAGTCCATCAATTGTGGTATCTGTTGGTGAGGGAATAAAATTGTGCTGAAAGGAATGATGAACTGAAGGAATTCCATATGAACTAGAAAGACCTCCATGAACTGATACAGCGTGAAATGAGCAGAACCAGAAGAATATTGTACACAGAAAGTGAAATGTTGTGGAAAGATCAAATATAATTGACTTTGCCACTAATACCAATGCAATGATCCAGGACAACCCTGAGGGACTTATGAAAAAGAATGTTATACACATGGAGAGAAAGAATTATGCTCCCATAGAAACCCATAAGAAAAACATGATTAGTCACTTGGGTATATGGATAGAGGATGTGGGGTTCTGATTTTTAAAAGATTATTCTATTACAAAAATGAATAATATGGACATAGGTATTGAGTGAAAAAATATATATATAACAAGTAGAATTGCTTGTTGGCTCCAGGAGTGAGGAGGAAAAAGGAGAGGGGAAAAAACATGAATCATGTGACCATGGAAAAATATTTTAAAATAAATTTTTTAAAAAGTTAAAAAAAAAGAATATAGGTTAAAATAACAATAAAATGAAATTGAATATTATGTAATTAAAATAATTTTCTTGGCTTGGTTAAAGACATGAGAAAATGAATTTCAATTCACTGAATAAGTTGGGGAAATGGCTATCTGATGATACATACACTGGGAGAGGTGGTTACAATGTTTGTTGGTTTTATGCAACAGTTTTTCTTTAATTTGATCACTTTCGAGTTTTTTTATTTGCATTCCCAATTGATTGATCTCTGCTCTCCCTAGTTTGTTAATATATGCATTCAGGGATATGAATTTGCCTCTGATTACTGCTTTGGCTGCATCCCAAAAGTTTTGAAAGGATGTCTTGCCTTTGTCATTTTCCTCAGTGAAATTATTAATTGTTTCTATGATTTCTTCTCTAACTAAACAATTTTGGAGTATCATATTGTTTAATTTCCAATTAGTTTTTTATTTCGTTTTCCACGTACCATTACTGATCTTTATTTTTATTGCCTTGTGATCTGAAAAGGCTGCATTTATTTTTTCTGCATTTGTATGCCATGTTTCTGTGACCTAGTGTGTGGTCAAACTTTGTGAATGTGCCATGTGGTGCTGAGAAGAAGGTGTTTTCCTTTTTGCCCCTATTTCTTTTTCTTCATATGTCTATTAATTCTAATTTTTTTAAGATTTCATTCACTTCTTTTACCTCTTTCTTATTTATTTTTTGATTTGATTTATCTAAATTTGATAATGGTTGGTTCAAGTCTCCCACTAATATGGTTTTACTGTCTATTTCTTCCTTCAATTCTCCTAGTTTCTCCATTAGAAATTTGGGTGCTATATTATTTGGTGCATATATGTTGATTAGTGATATTTCCTCATTATCTAAAGTCCCTTTTAACAGAATATAATTACCTTCCCTATCCCTTTTAATCAGGTCTATTTTTGCTTTGGCTTTATCAGATATCATGATTATAACTCCTGCCTTCTTTCTGTCAGTTGAGGCCCAGAAGGTCTTACTCCATCCTTTAATTCTGACCTTTTGGGTGTCTACTCGCCTCATGTGTGTTTCTTGAAGACAACATATGGTAGGGTTTTGAATTCTAATCCATTCTGCTATTCATCTACGTTTTATGGATGAGTTCATCCCATTCACATTCAAAGTTATGATTGTCACTTGTGGACTCCCTGGCATTTTGATATCCTTCCCTAATTCTAACCTTTCTTCTTCAGTTCTAACTTTTTAATCCAGTGATTTATTTTAAATCAGTCCCCCTTGTCCCCTCCCTTGATATATTTCCCTTTCTAGCCCCTCCCTTTTTGTTCCCTCCCCCACCCCCTCTTCTTCCCTCCCTTTTTTATGTTCCCTCCTCCCCTACCCCCCTTGGTTTTGCCTTCTCCCTACCCTTGTTGGGTAAGATAGAATTCAAGATCCCAATGGATCTAGATGTTCTTCCCTCTCAGAGTTGATTTCCCTGAGATTAAGGTTTAAGTAAAGACTCTCTTCCTCTCCTTCTTATAGGAGTTTTCCTCCCCTTCCTGTGTGAATCTTTGTGTGAGAAAGATTATTCTATTTGGTCTTTCTTTTCCCCCTATTTACACATTACATTTTCCCCACATATTAATATACATAGATTGATATAAATATAGTCCTTTTAGAAGAGAGTTTGAATAAAAGAAAAAGATAACTTTTTCTCCTTTTCCCTTTCCTTCATATTTACCTTTTCAGGTATTCCATGCTCTTTGTTTTTTGATATCGAACTTTACACAGAGCTCTGGGCTTTTCTTTGCAAAAACTTGGAAATCTTCTATTTTGTTGAATGCCCATACTTTCCCTCGGAAGTATATAGTCAGTTTTTATGGGTAGCTGATTCTTGGTTGAAGGCTCAGCTCTCTTGCCTTTCTGAAAATCATGTTCCATGCCTTACGGTCATTCAGAGTGGAACTTGCAATGTCTTGTGTGACTCTGATTGGCATTCCTTTATATCTAAATTGTCTTTTTCTGGCTTCTTGTAAGATTTTTTCTTTTCCTTGAAAGCTTTGGAATTTGGCAATTATATTCCTGGGAGTTGTCTTTTCGGGGTTTAGTGTAGAGGGTGTTCTGTGAACTCTTTCAGTGCCTGTATTGCCCCCTTCTTCTAGAATCTCTGGGCAACTTTCTTTGATTATGTCTTGTATTATGATGTCGAGTTTGCTATTTATTTCTGGCTTTTCTGGTAGTCTAATTATTCTTAAATTGTCTCTTCTCCCTCTATTTTCCAAGTCTATGACCATGTCAGTGAGATATTTTATGTTCTCTTCTAATTTCTTGGTCCTTTGGCTTTGCTTTATTAATTTTTGCTCTTTTACATGCACGTTGTCTTCCAGTTGGCTGATTCTGACCTTTAAAGCCTGGTTTTCCTTTTCAGTTTGGTCAAACTGGTTTTGTAGATGTGTGAATTTCTTTTGCATTATTTCCCACTTTTCCTCCCAGAAGGCTTCCATCTTTTTGATCATTTCCGATTCAAATTCTTCATGGGTTTTTGGAGAGCTTCCATTTCCTTTGGAAGGTTTCAGAGCATTTGCTTGTGTTTCCTATTCTATCTCCTCTGTATTTTGTATTTTTGCTCCATAAAATGTGTCCAAAGTTGCCCCCTTGTTCTTGTTTTTCTTGGAGTTTTGGGGCTTTTATGTGCTGTTTACCATGTCTTTCTGAGTGGGGAGGTCTAGCTTTTCTTATCTCTGTCTGGTGTTCAGAGACTTTAGCCCCAGGCGAATTGTCCATTCGCGGGTGTTACTGCTCTCAGTTCCCTCCCCAATGCTTCTTCATTGCCTTACTTCCACGCTCTGAGCCTGGCTTGGCACTGTCCACGAGGTATCTCAGAGCCTTTGTGGGCCAGAAGGGCCTGCTCTTTGAGGGGGGGAGGGGCCGAGGCTTCTCAGAGCTCTGAGGGCTCCTGATAGGATTAACTTCAGCTCGGTTGGACTGAGTGTGTCTTAAAGCAGAGACCTTCCCTGAGACTCGGATAGAAGGATCCAGCCAGGGGGCTATAGGCTCCCCTCTGTCTCTCTCTGTTTCCCTGCTGTCTGGGTGACCCCATGACTGGCTCAGGTTGTTTTCAGGATGTGGCTTTCTGAATAGCCGGCCCTGAGGTCCTTTTGCTGGCTCTTAGGTTCTCGCTGCTGCCTCGGACTCAGTGCTCTGGGTTGAGGGGGATGGGTCCTGGGACCTTCCTTCTGCCTACCCCTTAGATCCGAGTGATCTCGGGTTCTGGCTTTTGGGGGACCATACCTTTTGATCCATGTCCAGGAGGAGGGTTCTTGGGATCTATCCTGTTGTTTGTTTTGAATTTCGGTGTCCTAGGAGCATACAGTTTGAGAACAGTTAGGAAGGGTTTCCAGAGATCTGAACTTTAGCTCTCTCTAAGCCGCCATCTTGACCGGAAGTCCAACAGTTTTTCTTTAAAATAAGGGAAGAGTAATTGGGTTGGAATTGGGATATATTTGGAAATGTTTGTTATAGCAGCAAAAAAGGAACAAATAAAAATGTTTAAAGAGAAATTCATAGGCTGGACCTTAAGATCCCTTTCACTTCTGCTATTCTGTGATCATTTCTAATTCTGTTTCACATGGCAAATTCCTGGCACTAGTAAATAACATTTTCAAGGAGGTCTTCTTTTTCTTTCTTTCTTTCTTTTTTTAAAACCCTTACCTTCTGTCTTGGAGTCAATACTGTGTATTGGCTCCAAGGCAGAAGAGTGGTAAGGGCTAGGCAATGGGGGTCAAGTGACTTGCCCAGGGTCACACAGCTGGGAAGTGTCTGAGGCCAGATTTGAACCTAGGACCTCCTGTCTCTAGGCCTGGCTCTCAATCCACAGAGCTACCCACCTGCCCCCTCTCTCCTTTTTCTTATTCATTGGCTTTCTCAATTCTATCACCTATTCTCAAACTTTCCCTTTCTACTGGCTAATTTCCTATTATTGCCTACAAATAGACCCATCTATCTCCCTCATCTTGGAAAAAAACCTCTCTTGATCCCTCTATCCCCATTATTGCCCTATATGTCTTCTGCTCTTTGTAGTTAAACTTGAAAAGACCATTTACAATAGATGTCTCCACTTTCTCTCCTACTGTCTTCATTTTGTTTATTTTATTTTTATTTTAAAACTTTTTTTTGGCTATATTTGAATTCCAAGCTTTCCTATTCCTGCACTAGAGAAGATCAACATTTTGCACATATATATGTAATGCATATATATATATATATATATAGTTCCACATACCAGTTTTTACTTTCTTTTTAACCTTTTACAATCATTTCATTGAAATTGATTGCTCCAAAATTACCAATGTTTTCTTAGTGGTCAAATACAATGGCATTTGTTCAGTTCTCATTCTCCTCTAACTTCCTGCAGTCTTTGAAAGCAGTAGTCACTCTCTTCTCTTTGAAATTTTCCTTCTTCTAGGTTCTCAGAATTGGTCTCCTATCTGACCATCCCTATTAAGTCTGCTTTGTTGAATCTTCACCAAGATCATGTCTTCTTAATGAATGTCTGCTCCACAGGATTCTGTCCTGGACTTTCTTCTCTTCAACTTTGGTATTTTACTTGGTGATCCCATCAGATCCCATCAAATGGACTTAATTATCATCTTTATGTTAGTGGGTCTCAAAATTACTTATCTTTCTACTGCCCTCTTATCTCACATCTCCATCAGTCTTTCAGACATTTCAAATTGGATGTCCAGTTAACATCTTAAACATAACATGTCCAAAACAGGAATCACTATTTTTTCTAAATCTTTCTCTACTTTCACCCTCCCTATTACTGAAAAGAAGCACCATCATCTTCTCTGTCCTTCAAATTCACAAGCCAGGAGTCATCCTTGACTTCTCACAACCTATCATCTCCTATAGTCAATCTATTTCCAAGTCCTGTTGACATTCTCTTTGGAACATTTATCATCATTTCACACATTGATTAAATGCAATAGCTTGCTTGTGGGTCTGCCTACCTCCAGATCCTCCCTACTACAATGCTACCCTTTTCAGTTACTAAAGTGATTTTTCTAAAGTACAGGTCCTGCTATATCATTCCTGTACTGAAAAACAAAACAAAACAAAACATCTAATGGATTGCTATTGCCTGAAGGATCAACCCAAATCCTCTTCTTTTCCATTCAATACTTTTATAATCTAACTCTGTAGTATAGTTTAGAATTTGGGCTTCATGGATGTTTCTTGAACCCTTGGCCATTATGGCAGTTGTTGTTCCCTGTATTCTATCTGTATTTTCAAATCTAACTGCTGTTACAGTTCCAATACTTTGAATATTATTATCAATATCCATGGTAATTTCAACTCCATTTCACTTTAGATTTGAATTTTGCAAGATATTTTGCATAGGGTAAAAAATTTCAGCTTCTGGGTTCAAGTTAGATATTTTCTTTAAGGAAGTCTTTACCAAATAGCTCTCTGAAGTTTTAATAGGTCCAAGTGGGGTTTTATCTGTGTCTGTGAGGTTATGTATATTGTTTATAGCTCCTGTAAATGTATCTGCTATAGTAACCTTAGTCTGTACATTTCTTTGGTTATTGTGTTGCAGGGAATTGAAATTTTGTTTAACTGTTTCTTCCAACAACTTATGATTATGTTTATGTAAGTTTTCATGAATTCTTTTTCTCTTCATTTCAATCCCTGAACCCCATCTGCAGTCAAAGAAATTTTCTAGATATATTTTCATCTGTTCTTTGATTTTCTCTTAACTGGTTACTATGCCCCTTCTGTATGAATCTCCAATATTAGCTTGTATCTGTGCTATCATATTTTTAATCTCTTGGTCTAACTCCTGTATCTATCTCTGATTTTCACTCAAGATTTGATTTGGTTTGTCATCATAACTTCTCATAGACCCAATAAATTCACTTTTAGGTACTACTCATGTATTTTCTTTTCCCTTTATATTTTTTATATCACTCCTGCAAGTCCCTCATTATTTTTCACATCCTGCCATTCCTTTCTGCCATCTCTTTGTTTATTTCCTAGTATCTTAAATTCCTGGCTTTATAAGTTGTGTCTCCCTTTTGTCACAATATCTGAGTATTTTGGTTTTTTGCCCGTTTTTATGACTTGCCTCATGCTCTCAAGGTCTGATACCTCTGATTCAGTTTTGAACCTGCAATGCTGGCAGCAGGAATTTGTTTTGGATCTGTAATATGTTTTCCCCTGTGTATCTGTGTTGTTTTGTTCATTTTTCTTTTTTAGGTAACAGTCTTTAATCAAGTGACCAACTTTTTGGCAAAGGAAGCACTTTCTTGTTTCTCTCTGACCCTCTGCTGCTGGTATGAGGATCTAAAGTAGATTTTGATGATTTGTAAATTCTTAATTTGCTCAATCTCCTTTTCTTTAAGAGATTGCTCTGTATGTTGCAATTTTTATTTTAATTCTTTCTTTTCCTGCTCTTGTTCTCTGTGACTATCAAACAAGTAACTTGTTGCATCATGTAACTCAGTATTTATAATATTATCATATTTAGGAAAATAGTTCCTAAATAAATTTTTCAGATGAGAATTGCAACCTCTTAAGAATTTCCTTCTAACATATGCCACTGATTCTTCTGAATCCTGATTAATACCCATGATTGATTCCACTGTCTTTGTAAGTCTTGTGTATTGTAATATTTATAAGGAAAGATGGAGAGGATATGAAGAACAGAGGATAAGGATGGTTTGTAGCAGGGAATGGAGGAGTTTAAGGGGGAGTTGCCCCCTGCCGAGAGGCAGCAGCCAGGGTCTGATACTGTTTGTTGTTGAATGACTGAGCTGATGTTCAGTTCCTTCTATGCCCAGAAAAGATAGTCCACTTATCTGACTGTGATATTCTAATAACTAAGAAATTTTAATAACTAGTTTGGATTGGAGAGATATCAGGGGAAAAGGAAGAGGGATTCCCTAAATAAGGATTGGAATTTTCTCAGCTTTGGAGCTGAGGCCAGGCCTCACAGGCTGGTGGAGGGTTTCTCCCACTCCCGTCTATGCTATATCTGTGCCAGTTTTGTCAATTTCAGAATCTCAACAGTAGACAGAAAGCAATAAGAACAGTTCTAACTTTAAGAGCTGGTTGGGCCTGTGTCTTCAGGCTGAACTGAGTAGAGGCACTCCTAATCCATAATGGGAAGCCAACGCTCCTCTCTCCTCCAACAGGAGGAAGAAAGTAAGACAGAAGGAAGGAAGTGCTAGTTACAAGACCCAACTGCCACTCCCAGTTGCCCCTTCCCTCACCAACTGTCAGTCTTGACAATTTTCTCCCTATGGATATTCCCACTGTTGCTTATTCCAATACAGTGGCAGAAAGTTCAGAACTTGTTCTTGTTTCCTTTCCACACTATATAGCATGTAGGATACTCATTATTTTCTTGGCTTAGTCTGTCAAATTTGCTCCAAGCATTTGGCTTGGAACAAAATGAATTCATTGCTTGTAGAAGATGCTCCCTACACTTTCTCAGATAAGCCATACTGGTGGGATTGGCAAAATCAAAATCCTCTCTTTCCTCCTCTGTGGGCCAACTGGTCAAGGAACTGTCCTTTCTGGTTTTCTCTATAAATTGCCTGTGTTCATGTGGGCTAAATAATTTGGACAAAAGAATATCTGAATGAATATCTTGAGCGAGAGGAGCAGAACCAGGAGAACATTGTACACAGAGACAAACACACTGTGGTATAATCGAATATAATGGACTTCTCCATTAGTGGTGGTGTAATGTCCCTGCACAATCTGCAGGGATCAAGGAGAAAAAAACACTTTCCAAAAGCAGAGGACAAACTGAGGGAATAGAAACACCGAGGAAAAGCAACTGCCTGACTACAATGGCTGAGGGGACATGACAGAGGAAAGACTCGGAGCGAACACTATGATGCAAATACTAACAACATGGCAATGGGTTCAAGTCAAGAACACATATGATACCAGTGGAATCATGCGTCGGCCACGGGGGGTGGGAGGGAGGAAAAGAAAATGATCTTTGTCTTTAATGAAAAATGCATGGAAATGAACAAATAAAATACTATAAAATTAAAAAAAATACCAATAAAAGGAAATGAAAACAAATTCCTTCTAATTTGGATAAGACATTTTTATGGATAATGCAGAATGATGACTTCATACCATAGACTAATAAATGACACCCATAAAGATGAAAAAGTATGACTTTTAGAAGAACAAAAAAAAAAAAGAATATCTGAATCTTGAAAATTGGGCTCGAATATTTTGAAGGGCCTTTTCAGTTCCTTTAAAGTATGATAAGCCTCATTAAATTTTTTGGAAACCTCTTTTTTATGGAATCTAATTCCTGGGTGGAAAATTGTTTATGTATCTTAGAATGGACCACTCTAGCTGATTCAGAAATCTATATCCCTTAGAGGCAAGATCTTTTCAATGTCTACATCTTTCTTAGGTTTTCCCTCAGCCCCTTTCTTATTCTGATATTTAGATTTCTTGTCCTTATCTTTGTTTCCTTTATCCATCAGCCCTGTTTGAATCTCCAGTGCTTAGCATAGTGCCTGGCATGGTATGAAGTAGGTGTTTAATAAATCTTTTTCCCATTCCCATCATTAACTTGTTTTTGTCCTTGTTTTTGTAAATATTCTTCTCACATTTTCCTGACCATTTATTCAAGGTTGGTATCTACCACAAGAATCTTAGGTGCTTTCTTAGGTGTTATGAATTTAATGATGTTCTTGATGTATGTAATTTTCTGAATTGCAGTCATAGCAAATACATATATGCCTGAGTTATAATTTGCCATACCACTGTGTTGGTGGTAAATGGCATGGTTGTTATGAAAGCCATGATATTTGCTATTACCCCTATACTGTCCATTACTACACCAGTTATAGCATTGTACAAAATGGTGTACATCCAATAACAGGGGAACACAGCCAATACTAATACTCCACAAACTAGTTGTAACATCATCTTCTTCCCTCACTCTATTTCTCTCAGCCTGGGACAGGTAAGATTTGTGTTGGGGTGCAAAATTGTAATCGATGCCAATATTAGGAGATTCATGGTAATAGGACAGGGACACCAGGAAGTCAGCTAGGAGAAAGGCTGGATCTTAAACTCCTCCCCACCCACCACTTCCTGTCCTTTTCTTAACTGATCTAAAGGCTCTTTTCAGGAATGGTAAGCTTGAAGGGTTTCCCCAATAACAAATCCCACAATTTAGATCTTTTAACTAAAAGGGTTTTATTCTTTAAGGTAGAGGAAGTAGGGAGATGGGAGAGGGTGAGAGGAAAATAGGTTTCCTTAATCTTTAAATTATTCCTGTTGATTAGAAGATTGAGATATAAATTGGAATTTTAAAAACTCAGTCATTTTCCCTAGAGAGAGATGTTGATTGCAAGAGGCTGACAATATTTCTCCAGAATTGAAACCAAAGGTCTCCACAGTGCTCAATCTCCTGAATAGGCAATGCCCAAAGAGAGTTTGTTTTTCCAACCCTCCTTTCCACAGTCAGAAAAGGAGTGAGTTCAAGCTGCTGGGCTTCCCAACTGCCCTCTTCAAAATTCTATTGGAACCTTGTCTCAATCTGGTTGATTGATGGTTCACCAAAATTCTAAAGGTGTGTACCTTTACATTCGTATGACATTCAACACCCTTCCTCATAAACAAGACCCTCTATCTTTCTCAGCTCCCAGCATTTTCCCTTTCCCATGCCTGGAATGCTCTCCTGCTCAATTTCTGTTTACTGGTTTGTCTGGCTTCCCTTAAGTCCCAACTAAACTCCCATCTTCTTCAGAAAGCTTTCACCAACTCCTTAATTCTAGTGCCTTCTCTATATCCATTACTTCCTATTTATTCTGTAAGTAGCCTGTTTGTATGTATTTGTATATTGTTCCCTCTCTTCCCCAAACCCCCCTGCCCCAATTAACTGTGATCTCCTTGAGGTCAGAGACTGCTTTTTGCCTCTTTTTGAATCTCCAATGCTTAGCATAGTGCCTGGCATGGTATGTAGTAGGTGTTTAATAAATCCTTTTTGGTTGATTGAAAATTTTATATTATGATACTATTACTATTATTAGTATCTCTAAGATGCCATTAGATTGTAATGTTTTGGGAAGAAAGAATGATTCTTCAAATGATTAAATGGAATAACATGTATAAACTGCTTTGTTTACCTTAAACTCTACATAAATGCTAGCTGTTGTTGTTGTTCTTGTTGTTTTTATATAACCAGTTCTTAGCAAAGTTCTTAGGAAATTCTTCTTGAATTGGAAATGATTGGAATAAATATTCCAGCTAAGGTCCATTCCAGATCTAAATCTTAAAACCCTTTAAGGTCTTATTCTTTGAAGGGGAATTTGCACTTTAACAATGGTTTCTAAAAACCCACAGACTCAAAGAAATGACTTCTTAATAGTTTAGGTACTCTGATGTGCATTTGGGGACTTAATTCCTATATATAATACCCCTGCTACGTGTCAGCATGCAATGATACAGAACTGACATTGCTTGAATAAAGCAACACGCCCCTTGTTGTGAGGCAGGATGCTAGGATGCTGTGGCGAATACCCTGGACAGCTTGAGTCAGTTACCTCAGATCCCTTAAACTCTCCTCACCAGGTTGTTTCCAACCAGGCAGCTGTGGCACAGATGAGGCAGGTTGAGCTAATGTTGCCTTGAGATGCACATGAACACCAGATGTGGGCAACCTGTCAGGCTCAGAGTGGTCTGTTGAGCTGGATATGCAGTCCCTCGCATGCCAGCACTTCATACTTCAGTAGTTTGTATGTCATCTGCCTTCTGCTCTCAAGGCCAATTTGTTCATAAAGCATTTTGCAGTAAATATGGGTCAGGAGGATCACAAGGCCCTGGAGTCAACTTCCACTTGAATTGATGAAGATCTCTAGCATGTGACTACTGTGGCCCCTTCAGAGTCTAGCATTAAGCCTAAAAGTTGGAGGGGGTCTGTCTTTCTAAAGCTCTATCTCACAATGCAATGATCCAAGACATTTCTGAGAGACCTATGAAAAAGAACACTACGCAAATCTAGAAAAAGATCTATGGTAGTAGAAACACAGAAGAAAAACAACTGCTTGATCATGTGGGTTGATGGGGATATGACTGGAGACATAGACTCTAAACAATCACCTTAGTGCAAATATCAATAATATGAAAATAGATCTTGATCAATAACACATGTAAAACCCTATGGAATGGCTATGGGAGGGAAGTGAGAAGAGGGGAGGGAAAGAACATAAATCATGTAACCATGGAAGAATTCTTTTAATTAATCAATTAAATAAAATTTTAAAAAATTAAAAAAAATTATATCTCTAGCTCTCAAACCACCCATATGTGCTTCCACTTGTGGATTACTAGTGGAACATCAATTAACCATTGATGCAAAATATTGCCTCTTGGAGAAACTGGAGGACTCAGTGGATTGAGAACCAAGCCTAGAGATAGGATGTCTTGGATTCAGATTTGGTCTCAGACACTTCCCAGTTGTGTGACCATGGGCAAGTCACTTAACCCCAGTTGCCTTTCCCTCACTACTCTTTTGCCTTAGAAATGATACTTAGCATTGATTCCAAGATAGAAGGTCAGGGTAAAACAAGAGAATATGATGGTACTCACTTGCTATAATTACTGTGGGGATTAGATGAGATATCATTTGTAAAGCATTTAACATGGTGCCTGGTATATATTAGGTGCTTAGTAGTAGTCTCTCGGAAGCCAAGAATGACGATCAAAGATACCTGTGCATGAAAGAGATTTAAGTGGAAAAGTCGGTGCACAGAGTCCCACTCTCTCAGCCTTGGAAGCCTGGGTCCAGTGGCATGAAAAATAATTACGTCTGGAGACTTCCTCAGCTGCATTGGATGGCTGTGTTGTCCTTTGTGCTAGAACATACCCTAAGCACTCCACAGTGCTTTGCTGCGTTGCCCTCTCAACCATTGAACCTTCTTATTGGTTTCTTCCGTCTGTTCAGCCGAAGCAGTCTTCACATGCTGGGTGAGCAAAGCCCTGGTTCACCAGAGGTCCATGACAACCCGATGGCTACCCTCACAAGGTTTAGCCTTGTGAGACTATTTAGGCCTGTCAAAGCCTATGCCTGGGATGTGGCCACTGCCGCATGCTAGCAGCTACTGGGAGCCACAAGTGAGAGCTGGGTGTCAGGTGAGGGTCAGAGGCTGGAGAGCTGCCCTAAGAGGGTATGACAAGCCCTCCATACCAAGGTGCTACCCCTTCTGAACACCCCATACACCCCAGGTGTATTATATTAGGTGCTTAATTACTGCTTATTTCACTATTGTGATATAAGAAATGAGAAGAATGATTTCAGAAAAATTTGGAAAGAACTCCATAAACTGATGCAAAGTGAAGTGAGCAGAACCAGGAGAGCATTGTACACAGTAACAACAATATTATATGATGAACAATTGTGAATGACTTATTCTTAACTATACAGTGATCTAAGACAATCCCCAAGGATTAATGATGAAAAATGGCATCTGCCTCCAGAGAAAGCATTGATGAAATCTGAATACAGATGGAAACATACTATATTACACTTCCTTCAATTTTTGTTAGAGTTCTTTCATAAAATGACTATCATGGAAAACATTTTATATTATTTCACATGTAGAATCTATGGCATTGATTGTTGTCTTGGAAAGGAGAAGGGAGAGATGGAAAAAAGGAGGAGAATTTGGTTCACAATTTTAAAAAACCAAGGGTTAAAAAGTGTTTTACATGTAAATGAGGAAAAATATTATTTTTAAAATGCTTATACCATTCCACTCTATTCCAAGAATATGCTCCGTATTGATAGTCAACCAGTTTCTCTTTTAGATAACTCTAATTAGCTTTTTTTCTCACATCATACCTAAGTCTGCCTCTTTGCAGCTTTTGCCCATTAATTCAACTTCTGCCTTCTGGGGCCAAACAGAACAAGTCTAATACTTCTTCACATGACAACCATTCAAATATTTGAGGACAACATATGATGACACTGAATATCATTATCCTAAACTCTAATACCAAGCTTGTAGGTTGTTTGATTTATTGTTTGAGCTGAACTAAATTCCTCCAACTCAAGGTATGAGAACAGTGGCAATGTGACATTAACAGAAATAGGTCTTTCAGAACCACTTAGGTTTGGCAAATCCTGTACAAAGTATCTGTCAAAAATGAGTGTGACTAATAATAATAGTTCAGCCACTTAGAATCATACCATTCTAAAGCTATAACAGAATTTAAGATTTTCTAGTCCAACAGAGTTGTAACTAGGCTGGACTATTTAGGATCATGGCTTTAGAGCCAAAGGAGACTTCAGTTCAGCTAAGCCAATCTCTCCCCTTGTTCTTCCCCCACCCCACCGCTACCATGAGGAGGCTGAGACCCAGGAAGGAAAATGACTTCTCCAGCTGGTAAGTGGCAGAGGCAAGACTCAAACTCAGATTTCAAACTCTACAGCACTGTCTGTCTTATACCACCTTGTCATACTGGGTCAGGGACCTCCTGATAGATCACATGTTAGTTCTATGCCAACTCTGGGCAAGTTGCTTCTCCTCTCTAGCTATATAGACAAATAGGGAATAACTATTTGTCATTATCTATCCCACTTTATTGTTTCAAGGGAAGTATTTAAACAAATTTCAAAGACTTTAGAAATTTAATTAAAGTGACCAATCCAGGCAACAGAAACCTAATGATAAAGTAGAGCTCCCATGTTTTGGCAGAGAGTGGAGAAAGTTTAGAATGAAATGCATTTTCTGAATGAGCATGAGCATTTGTTCATTTGTTTTGATTGAATATATTTATTTATTACAAAGGAGAGCTTCTATTTGTGGGAGTGACTTACAGGATAGTGACTAAGATGCAAAAACAAAACAAAACAAAGAGCAACCAACAAAATAGCAAAAATACTTAAGTTTATTAGTTTCTCGCTGAAAAGAATGGTTTTGAAAAGAATTAGGGTTAATGATAATCATATCCAAAAGGGGGAAAAAGAACATTAAAGATTATTTAAAAATACAAATAAGAGAGAAAAGAAATGGGACCCAGGCAAGCAAAGCAGTGTTAGAAGTACCATGTTAAACTTGAAATATATATATATATATATATATATATATATATGCCATTTATAATGGAGTTTATAACTATTTCATATATAATAGTCCTAATTTTTCTATTTTTTGTGGAAATATTCATGTTCATTAAAACTTATCAAGTTCATAGCAATAAAAGAAAATTTAAATTACAAAAAACACAGAGAAGAAAATAAAAAAGTTTAGAGGGAGACAAACAGGGCAATTTTGTTACTAACTTCTTGTGTCCCTGAACAGGCTACATTCCTCCCTTCTCTTCACAGCTTTCTTTTGTGTGTGGTCTTTCTCCATTAAACTGTAAATGCCTTGAGGACAGAAACTGTTTTGGTTTTTTCTATTGATATTCCTGGCACATAGCATAGTGCCTAGCACATAATTAATGATTATTAGTAAGTGTTTATTGACTGAATGACAAATTTAGTATACATCCTGAAAAAAGCAAACTGCATCTGCTAGACATTTTGGTTTCATATTTATTATTTTCTGTTTTTTTTTAATATTATAATTCTTGTATTTGCCAAGCTTGTAAAGTTTATAATAAGAAATTAAAAAGGGAGAATGTTCCCCCTTTAAAGCACTAATAAATGTGAGCTATCATTATTTCATATTAATTTTCTTCACATACATTGCATGAATTATCTTATCTCCAGTGAGTTCTGAGAGAATTGTTGCATGATTAATTCATAAAGGCTTATAGTATATGGTGAATTCTTGTTACCTTCTTGGATAGACCACAAGGAACATCAAGTGCTGTTCCCTATTTAACCTCCATTTTTCAATTATCTGTTTTATTTAGCTCTGTTTTCTAAGCTGCAGGCAGGCAGAACCAAAGGATCCTTCATATCTTTTCACTGAAGCTTATAATGTTTGGAAGCCATTTAAAGTAAGTCATTCAGGGAGACACAATTCTTCTAATGTTTTATTCTAGAGTATTAGAATGTAAGTGACTTGAGGGCAGAGTCAGTTTGGCATTTTTTTCTCTTTTTAAACCCAGCACTTAAGAGTATCTTGAATATAATGAATACTTAATATATGATTATTGAATTGAATCAGATTAGAGCTGAGCATGAGAAACTTTAGCAAGTCTCATTTCTCCAAGTACTTTGATATGCACTATGACTGTGGTAACATGTTGAAATAACTTCAACCCAATTGCCCGTTATTATAAATGAGCAATATTCCTGGCAAGAAAACAAAGAAAAATGAATGAAGCTTGAAATGATGTGTCTATAGCTTAATCCCCTCATGTCTTCCTTGTGTCTTTTCCATTATTTGATTGTAAACAGAACCAAAAGCCATGTAACATTAGACTAAATTATTAAACTATGGCATTTTGGAATGTTGAGGTTGAACATTTATTAAAGAAGATTATGATTTCAATAGTGCGGGGTAAACTCCAGATATGTATTCATTTTGTTACTCTAAAAAGTTCTATTTCTTCCAAGAATGTACATTATTAAAAAGGAAAGTGAAGTAACATTGCTGACTATTTTAGAAAGCAGAAGTTTTAGGTACTCAAAGCTGCTTGAAATCCTAATGAATATTGTAAAGAAGTTTGTTTTTTTTCCATTGCTTGTGTGTGTGTGTGTGTGTGTGTGTGTGTGTGTGTGTGTGTGTGTGTGTGTGTGTAAGAAGGGAGAGGTTGGAAAGATGAAACCCTTTGGCAGATTGAAGAAGCCAAAGACCTTTTTTAGTCAGAATAATGCATTTAAAAACACAAAATAAGTCATATACATTTACAAAGAAAACTAATTGTATTGAAATACAGTTTTTTGTACATGAACTCCAGGTTAAGAACTCCTGTTTTAAAAGGTCACAAAATAAAGATCTTCTTCTCTACTGACATGTCAATTACTGTTTAACATCACTTTAAACTTACTAGTTGTTCAGCCCTAAATAATTTCCCCCTGGAACAAAACAAGTGGTCTATAAGTTTTGTTTTGTTTTCCTGATTACTTCCCTTTAAGCATTATCAACAATCTGTGAGATTTCAAGTCAGGTTCATAAACCTTCCTGAGACATTAAGGTATTATTTAAAATATATGGGATCATAGTTCCTAGATCTAGGGGAACCCCAAAAGCCATCCATTCCTTTTTTTTTTACAGTAGTGAAAACTAACTTTTTTTGCCTGAGTTCACACAGACAATAAGAAAATCTTTTAATGGAAGTTTTCAGGTGAAAAAACAAACAAAATAAAACTTGTTTGTGAGACATGATGAGTAGGTTATGAAATTATGAAGAGTAAAATGAGAAGAGCCCAAAGAACATTATATACAGCAACAGAAAAGTTTGAAGAATGACTTGTTTATGTCCAAACCCAGAGGAAGAACTGAAAAAAAGAGAAATAAGACATAGTTTCATATAGAGATATATTTTTTCTTCAAAGGATACCTTCTCTAATGAGGGGAGGAGAGATGAGATAATTATTTACCTGGATATTTAAATGTAACAAATAAACAGAATAATTTTTAAAAAAGCTCTTTGACCACTTATTGAGTATATGTAGTGTAGATTGTTAGGTATGGATTGGACTAGGACATTCTATGTTTTTGTCAACTTTGCTCTTTTTTCAATCCTTGTATGACCATGGAGTCAAATGGTGCAAAATGACCTGTTATGCTTTTAACATTATAACAAAGAACCTTTCATAGTCCTTTGTTCTGTGTGGTTAATTATTCTAGGAGTATAGAAATTAGTGATTATAAAAAAAATTATGTCTCCACTAACTAAAGGAAAGGAACATGCCTGGGGATTTTCTATGTATTATGAGAGCTCATGCTGAAATTCCCCACCTTTTCAATACCTCAATATAACTTTTTTAAGTGGTTGTAATACTTTGTTTAGGGCAAAGAAAAAAATGAATCAATCGTGAATTCTTCTGTTGAAGATGGGGTTCAAGAATGACTTCATTATGGAGAAACATTTTGGGGTTTTGTTGTATAGCAATACATTGTCAAAAAGAAATGACTAGAACATTTCTTTAAAAAGGTAATTAGCACCATTTTTGTTTTTGGAGGAGAGGCATGGTGCTTCAACTTCCTGTGATTTCAGTAGTATTTTCTTTGTTAGGAAATGCCCTCTATTAATTATATGAAACTTTTTTTAGACTTAAAATCTTAGAGAGTTGCTAGGGACACTAAACTGTTAATTGACTTGCTAAAGATCTCATGATTATTATGTGTCTCAGGCATGACTTGAACCTAGGTTGTTCTGACTCTGGGCTTATACAAATAGAAAAAGCACTAGGTTTGTAGTTATTGGATTTGGATTTAAATTCTTCCCACTGTCATTTACTATGGTATCTTTGTCACCTTAAGCAAATCTCTTGATGTTTATGAATTCCAGCTTCCTAATTTGTAAAATGAAGAAATTGGATTGGATGACCTCTAACCTCCCTTATAGTTCTAATCTGTTTCTATTACCTCTCTGGTCCTCGGTTTCCTTATCTATAAAATGAAAAAGTTGGACTTGGAGACCTTTAAGTTCCCTCTAATCTCTCTATGATCCTATAATCTTGCCACCCTATAATTAGCCCAGTATCCCAGTTCCAATGGGTCAGTCAAGTCCAGTAATCATCTAGGATCCCATCATTATTTCTCTTTAGACCAATTAAAGAGAACTATGTGTTTAGAAAGGGGAATGGGGTTGTGGTGATGGGGAATTGAGAGGCTAATGCAATACTCAGACCTATTCATTCAAAGATCTGAGAACACTTTATGAACTTTGGGTAAGTGTCACTGGGTCTGAGGGATTGGAACATGTGGTTCTTATTACCAGAATCCCCCCTCAAGCTGCCCACATCTAAGAAAAATTCAGAGACTATGCCAGTGTAGGAATATGGCATAAAACATCATATTATTCCACGATTGAAGGGAAAGGGGGACAAGAATTATGCTTTCATGACTAGCCCCATTTTTAGTGCAAACTGAGACAAATCAGATGACTATGTATCAGCTTCAAAATGCTGGTAGAAAGGACAAAGATGAATTGTCATATAGTATCAGTATTTAAAAATGTTATAATAAGAATTATAGCTTTAAATTAATAAGATTCACTTTATAATCTGCATATTCCAGTGAAATTCTTGTTCCTTTTTATATTATTTGATATTTTCCTGGTATTGTTACATACCTTTCCATACCAAATCAAAAAACTTTAATATTATAACACAAATAATGATTCAAGAAAACTGTCCAGAATTTGTCAATACAGAAAACAGTTTCAATGGAAAGAATCCACAGATTGCTTCTAAAAAAAAACAAAAACAAAAACAAAAAACAAGCTTATGTTACAAATTCCAAAATAATAGTAAAAGGAACCATGAACAATAAAAAAATCTATATTGATTTTTTTTGCTGCAAATAGAAGGGAAATTCCTATGAAGATTCTTTCTATACCTTATAACATTTGTTCATTTAAAAAATTAGCTTTCACCTGTCCCTCTGCTTCTTCAAACCCATTGCAAAGCATTCCCCTCTAGGCACTATATAGTCCAGTTAAATAGGCATTGTCTTGTCTCTCCCACATGATATTTCACTTCCCATTTCTAGGTCTTTGCATTGAGAACTGCATCTGTTTCTAGAGTGCATGCTGTCTTCACTCTCATTTCTTAGAATCTTTTCCCTCTTTCCAAGCCAAGTTCAACCACAGATCTATGGGCAGAGTAGTCACATAGAAGCTGAAATAAATAGGAGAGAGAAAGAGAGAGAGAAAGAGAGAGAAAGAGAGAGAGAGAGAGAGAGAGAGAGAGAGAGAGAGAGAGAGAGATGATAGATAGAGAGAAATTATATAGATAATAGATTGACATAGAGATATCTATATATCTATATCTCTAAATACCTCTTTCTCTCTTTCTCCTCCCTCCCTAGCTCTTTCTTTCTCATTCTTCTTTCCCTCTCTCCCTCTCTCCTTTTTCCCACCTTTGCTCACACACATATATATGTGTATGTATCTATACACATACATATAAATATTGATGTACATATTCATATATACACACACTTCCACATATATGTATAACTATATATACATATATACATGTATATTTCTGTCATTTCTATGCTTTATTAGTGACAGTCTTCCACCAGCAAAACAGATCACTTGATAAATTATGGGATTATCTTGTACAGTAAGAAGCTGTCACATAGAAGTTTTTGCCCAGAGTCACATAGATAGAATGAGTTAGAGAGGGACTTCAATTCATTTTCCAGAATTCCTTGGTACATATTGGCTGTTTTCCCATGAAATTATCTTGTACTTAATTTGTATGCTGGATATTTGATATTTATGTTTCTTTTGGTTTCTAATTATTAAAAAATGCATATTTAGTTTGTCACTTTCTCTTTTTTTAGTTTATTAATGTATGCTTTAGTTTTAATATTATAAAGATACAATATTATCCTGAGGTTTGCTTTTGCTATATCCCAGAAATTTAGGCACATTGTTTTATCATTATTCATATGTTTCATATTATTATTTTTCCTATGATTTCTTCTTTGATGTATTTATTATTTAGGACATTATTGTTAAATATTCATTTGATTCTGTCTTTTATTTGTGCACTCTAAACTGATTATAGTTTTGATTATGTTACAATCTATAAAGTCTGCATTGACCCTTTCTGCCTTTGTACATTTATTTGAAACATTTGTTTCCTACTATATGGTGAATTTTTGTGAAAGTTCTGTGTGGTTCTGAGAAATAAATATATTCTTTATCAGTATAATTTAGAAAATGTCACAAGACCTTTAGTTCTATTTTCATTATCAATTTATTCAATTCTGTACTCCCTTCTTGTCTTTCTGTTAGATTTGTCCAAAACAAAATGATATTAAAGTCTTCTGCTATAATTTTATCTCTATGCATATAGTCTTTTAATTCAATTAATTTTTCCATAATGAATTTATTACTTACATATTTGGAGCATAAAACTAATATTGATATTTGTTCATTATTTATGGTTCCTTTTACTATCATTTTGGCATTTGTAGCATAAGGTGGTTTTGTGTTTATTTTTTTCCTAGAAACAATCTATTGATTCTTTCAATTGGAACTTTGTCTTCTATATTCAGAAGTTCTGTACAGTTTTCCTGAATAATTTCTTGAATTGTAATGTTTAAGATTTTTTGACATGTTTTTCTGGGAGGATTATGAACCTTAAATTTTCTCTGTGCATCTTGTCTTCAATATTAATGTATTTTTCTTGTATAGAGACTATCAGTTATTTTAGTGTTATTGCATTTTCCTCTTCTTCCATCTTGTCCTTTCCTTCCATATGTGTGTATTACTAATCAGTTATTTCACTTTTATGAAAAGATTTGCCCTGTGCATTACATTTTTCTAGTGTACTATTTATTTATGGTATCTATGCCATAAATATACCATTTATTTCCTTTCATATTGATTTTTTATTTCTCTTCTGAATTATTTGGGAACATCCTGCTGTGGTTCTTTACTCTCTTAAGGATCCAAAGGATCTTCTGACTCAATAAGTATTAGTCCAGTTTCCTTTATCTTGCATTATTATTTATTTAGAGAGTTCTATAAGCTTTCAGATGACTTAGTGACTATCTTCAGTTCTATCTTAAGAACTTTCTTGTTGATGTAACTGCTTGTATTCTGAGTTTTTAGGGTTTTTTTCTTCTTCCAGATGGCTTCAAGAGTTTTGGTCCTTTTTCTTATGTCACTTACTTTCTAACTCCTTTCCCCTAGAGTCTGACCACAAATGTGCCTTCAACCTCCTCCCACTTTGGGGAATTTGCTTTTCTTTAACCTCAATCTCTGCCTCAAATTTCTGGGAGGAAAGAACTGACACTAGCTATATACTAGTCTCCTAGTGCAACATGCCTCCATATATAGTCTAGCATCCTGCCCTAGTTCTCTTTCTCTCGTTTTTTTAAACTCTTACCTTTCACCTTAGATTAAGTACTGTATATTGATTCCAAGGTTAAGGGTTAGGCAATGGGGGTTAAGTGACTCGCCCAGTCACACATCCAGGAAGTGTCTGAGGTCAGATTAGACCAAGCATAGTTTTCTGCTGGACACTGTAACCAGATATCAGCTGAAATGAACTATATTTGTGCATGTGTGTATGTGAGTGCATATATGTATATGCAAGCACATGTACAGTCCATAAATGTGTATATATACATAAATACATACACCTATGTGCATGTATAAACACATGGTACAAAGGTATACACAATGATATCTTATCTCACTCAATCCCCATCACATGTGAAGATTATAACTATTTTTTGTACGAAAAAACTAAGGCTAACTGGTCTACGAATGTGTGATTATAGCTAGAAAGCAGCGGAAACAGGATTTGAACTTATATCTTTATAACTCAGTCATAAATGCTATTCCATGTACCATCTACCTATCTATTATAAAACTTAATTCTCACCTAAGTACCACTGCTACATAATCTCATTACTCTCTGAATGAATTCTCAGAAAACTCTAATCCTATTTATCTCCATAACTAATAGAAACTAATCTCTTTTCACAAGCTCAGTATTTCCAAGCTTAACCTTGGCTATTTGGGGGTGTTGTTGATAAGCAACAGGAAGAATTTTGAGGAAGAAATGACCAAGAGAACTTGATATTTGAGGGGATTTCAGGTAAAAATCTACCTATCATTATCTTGCTTTTTCTGGAAATGACCAAGTCAATATGTTAAAGGGGAAATTGTTGATATGAAAATTCTGGGTATTTATTGGGGATTTCCTCCTTTCGGTACTTCCACCCCCAAATAACGGACTTCCTCTCTAGGGAAGAATTATCTGGTGTTTAGAAGTTTTGAGGTCCAGATTTTTGTCTCTGTTCTCTCCCCCTCTTTTTTTTTAATGAATCTTTATTTCATCCAGTTTATATGTCAGTACATGTACAAATTTTTAGTATTTGTTTTCTGATGTGTAACCCATGTTCTTCCTCTCACTCCCCAAGAAAGCAGAAAATATCATGTAGATTCTGCTTATATTATTATATAATACATATTTCCACATTAATCGTTTTGTGAAAGAAGATATGTCTTGCTTACATGAGAAAAATTGATGAAGGAAATAATGATGTGTTTCAGTTTGCATTTGGACTCTGTTCCTTTTATAATGATGAATATTCTTTTTTTTTTTTAAATGAGTCTCTTGGAGTTGTTGTCCTGGTTCCTGGCCTTGCTGAATTTAGTTAAACCCTTCACAGTTGATCATCATTTTTTTTAAGTGTACAACATTCTCCTTGTTCTGTTCATTCTTTCTCCCCTTGAAGTTTTTTTTTTCCCCTTAAGCAGGAAACATCAAAAGTTCTTAAATGCCCCCACCAAAACAATTTATTGTCTGCTGTCAATAACACTTTGTCCCCAGGAGTGCAAAGTCACTTTCATAATATTTTATGGTATTTTTTCATCAGATACAGCTTCCTTATTTTGGTTTTCTTGTGAACATACATCTATCTATCCCTTTATAGTTAGAGCTCTTGACCCCTCAATCTCATTCACACGTGCTTTGTCTATAAATAGGGCTAAATTACTTCTCCTCCTCCTCCAAGACTCATATGTAAAACAGCAATAATAATGTTTACTTTATTCCCTCCCTGAGTGGTTGCAAAAACAAAAATATAATCGTCCTTAAAACACTAACATGTAAATGTGAATTTTCATTGCTCTTATACTTTCAATGACCCATATTTACATAAGAGCCTATATAGGCAACACTGAATAGTGCAAAGTGGCCTATTTTAGAATTAGGAAGAAGTGGAGAAGGGTTCAAGAAGAGGGAAGGACAATTTATTTAGCACATAGTAAGTGCTTGGGGGTATTCCAGGTATTCACAATAAACTAATATCTCTGGTGTAAGGATCACAAATTTACTTTCAAAGCTGCTTTCCTCTTTTGGTGTCCACAGCTCTCAACTGTGGCTGCCAGAAACTATAGTATGCATGGTGGTCACATCCCGGTAAAACCTCTAGACACATGGGCTAAACCAGGTTGGGAGTAGCCAATCGTCCTCAAACCCTGAGTTAGAAAAGTGTCTTCCCCAGGCATGTGAAGACTTCCCCCAGTGGAAGGGGGCAGATGGGAACAATTTTGTTCAACAGCCATGAAAGCAGCAGAAGCAGGAGTTCTGGAGAACTTAGAGCTTGATCAGACATCAAGGATGCCAAAGTCATGAACAATATTCTGAACTTTCACCAGTCATCTTAACTTTTATCTTGCTATTGAACTTTGATGCCTCTGGAAGAGAAAATGAGGCTGATAACTTTATGCAGCTGCCTCAGTTAAATCCAATTTATGCATGAGTTAGAAGACATCACCAGTCATGTCATTTTGATCCTCTTCAAATCAAAAGGACAACAACCAACCAACCAAGTGCTCGGCACTGTGCTAAGTGCTTTACAAATATATCTCATTTGATTCTCATTACAACTCTGTGAAGAAGTTGCTTTTATGATCTCATTTACAGTTGAAGAAAGAGGTAAACAGAGGTTAAAAGACTTGCCCAATCATATATCTGAACTATGGTTTTTCTATCCACTCTTGTACCTGCCTGCAGAACAGGGATAAAGAAAATCCCACTGGTGACACTTACTAGCTATGTGAGCAAAAATAAATCATTTAACTTCTTAATAATGATAATATAAAGATGTTTATAAAACTAGTAACAACAATTACTTATGTGATGGTTTACAAAGCTTTTGCATATTTTATCTCATTTGGTCCTTATAACAACCATGCAATGTAGGAGCTATTATTATTTGGTATATTAGGAAACTGAGGTTGAGATAGCATAAGTGACCAGGATCACATAGCTAATAAATACGTGTGTTTGAGATAGAATTCTAAAACAAGTCTTCCTCACTTCAAGGTCAATACTCCTTCCACTGTGCCATTTAACTGCTATATCCCATCCCCTCTTCCTGTCAAACTCCTTGCAGCTCTCTTCCTATACCAATAACAGAGGAAATGTTCATCTCTACTGGGGAAGGAATTTTCCTATTGGTAATGATTTCAATTATACTGATAAAATATCAAATCTAGATGATTTTTTTAAAAAGCACTCTAATATTTAGAAAAGAACAGTTAGGTGCCACAGTGGATTGAGTGCTAGACCTAGAATCAGGAAGACATCTTTCTGAGTTCAAATCTGGCATCAGATCCTTACTAGCTGTGTGACTCTGGGCAAGTCTCTTAACACTGTTAATCTTCGATTCCTCATCTATTAAATGAGCTAGAAAAGGACGTGGCAAACCAATCCAATATCTTTGAGAAGAAAAGATAGCAAAGATTTGGACACTAGTGAAACAATTGAACAAAAAAAAATTACAAAGTGCTTTCCTCACTATAACTTTGTAAGATGGAAACTGAAAGTATGTATTGCCCCCATTTTAGTGAAGAACTGAGGATCAGAGAGAATAAATAATTTACTTAAGACCACATAATAAATGTTGGAACTTTACTCAGATTCCAGGACTTCTGACTAAAAGTTCAGAGTAATAGACAAGTATACCATGTTATCTTTCAAATGACTCAAATGCATTTTCTATATAAATTCCACAAACAAATTTAATTTTCAATTAAGGAAAAGAAGTAAATTAATGTGACAATCATGGGTTTGCATAACAAAAGCAATAATACATCTTTCCACCCTGCTCCCATAGCAATCATGCTGTCTTACTTCCTCATTTTCTGCTAAACTCCTAGAAAGAGTAGGCTATAATTTCTTCTTCCTCTTTCTTATTTCCCAATCACTCCTGAATCTCTTGCAATTGGCATTCTGGATTCTGTCTCTAGTATTATAATAATTTTTAAATCCTGCCTAATTCTGTGATAATATATTGGCTTTCTTGGCAAAGATATGTAAAAGTTAAAATTAAATCTCAATAATAAAAATATTATATTTTAGGAGGTTTATTAATGATCATTAGAAATCAAGGAATAAAGAGGATACAAAATAAAGATCACATGCCCATGGCTGATCACTCAGTTCATATGCCCTCCTTAACACCATCAAGCTTGAGACAGGAAGTAAAGAAGCGGGATGCTCCATGTCCCCGTCTAATATCTCCTGTCTATAGGAAGTATGTAATGACAGGAAGTCAGTGGACTCCCAGGAAATGTAGTTCTTTTTTTTAGGGTAACATATTTTTAATTATACAGATACTAGAACCATTTGCCATTTTCTTCTCAATTCAGGAAACTGAGGCAGACACTGCTAAGTGTCTTGCCTATTGTCATACAGCTAATAAGTATCAGGCTGAATTTGAAATCAAGAAGGTGAGTCTTTAGGAGTAATGCAACGACCAACGACAATTCTGAGGGATTTAGGAGAATGAATGCTATCCACATTCAGAGGAAAAACTGTGGGAATAGAAACACAGAAGAAAAACAACTGCTTGATCACATTGGTTGATGGGGATATGACTGGGGATATAGACTCTAAATGATTACCCTAGTGCAAATATCAATAATATGGAAATAGGTTTTGATCAATGTGTAAAACATGTAAAACCCAGTGGAATTGCTCCTTGGCTGCAGGAGGGGGGTAGGAGGAGAGAAGGGAAAGAACAAGAATCATGTAACCATGGAAAAATATTCGAAATTAATAAATTAATTAAAATTTATGAAACAAAATAAAACAGAAACCATCAGTCAAATTCCTTACCTGATCTAGCATTTAAGACCCCCAATTTAGGCTTCAACACTTTTTATTTCATAACACTTTTCTTTACTAAATGACTGGCAAAACTTGCCTATTAACATGCCATTACTTACCCAACTTTATCCCATATTCACTCCACTCTCCATTTTCAGGTTTGCCTGGTTTCAACTCCATGGAATAAGATGTCCCTCCCAGGATAAGCTGATCACTTCTAATCTCATCTCCATTCTGCTAACTCAAGCTTTGGCTACCACTTCCATCAATCCTGTCTTATTTAAGTGCTACAGGATAAAAGACTATCCTTCCCCTGGAGTTTTCCTTTATAGAGGGATGAAATTGGATTTCCAACTTATTCCACTTTACATCTGCACTCAGTCAAAGAACAAAATGCCTTCCAGCATGGTTAACCCCTTTTGCATCATCCACTTTACTAGCTCCTTCATTAAAAACAAAACAAAACAAAACAAAAAGACTTTAGTCTTAGAACCAATGCAGTGTATATATTCAAAGGCAGAAGGGCAGAAAGGGTTAGACAATGGGGGTTAAGTGACTTGCCCTTAAGCGCATAACTAGGAAGTGTCTGAGGCTACATTTGAATTTAGGGCTTGCTGTATTCAGGCCTGGCTCTCTATCCACTAAGTCCACTAGGTGCACCCCTTTAGCTTCTTTTTATGACTTTTATGACTTGCTTTCTTCCATTAGATTATAAGCTCCTTGAGGACAAGGACTCCCCCTTTTTTTTTTTAATTTGTATCCCCAGCACATAGAATAGTGTCGGGAACATAGTAGGTACTTAATAAATGTTAATTGAAATGAATTCACTAAGAATTATTTAATATGTTGTTTTTGTTGTTTAGTGATTTTAGTCATATCTAATTCTTTATGACCCCATTTGGAATTTTCTTATTTGATGCCATGCCACATTTGAATTCATATCTTCCTGACTTTAGGCTGTCAGTCTATCCACTGAGTCAAAGTTCCCTCTCCATTGTTTTATATATAAAATATAATAAATAATTACATATTACATCATATATTATATAATATGCATTATATAATATGCAATTAAAGAATATGAGGTTGTATAATGATATAATAAATACTAATATAAAATATATCATATATGGTGATTTAGTTTAAATGTATGAAATTTTAAAATATGTTTTTGTTTGATTACATCCATTTTAAAACTTTTTTGGTTACTTGAATATATATAATCAAGCGATCCATTATCTCTCTTATGATCTATAGTGCATACCCATATTCTTTCAGAAATCCTCCACAGAGGAAGAGGATAAAAAGGTTTATGGATCTCAGATTAAGAACCCCTCTTATTTACATGATGAGTGCCAGTTCTGGAGTTCAAATCTGATCTCATATCCTTGAGTTCAATCTGGCTTCAGACACCTACTAGCTGTATGGCCATGGGCAAGTCACTTATTATTTACCTCAGTTCCTCATCTATAAAATGAGCTGGAGAAGGAAATGGCAAACCACTTTAGTATCTTTGCCAAGAAAACCCCAAATGGAATCACAGAGTCAGACATTACTGAAAAACAACTAAACAACCCTTTGTGGAATCCCTATTCTGTTTGAATTCTGTGCATGACATATTTCACAACAGTGGTGTATACCTGTGGTGGGCATGTAACTTCATTGGCTATGCTTCAAATGTCATATCTAATAATCAGAATCAAGTAATTATAGGGATAAAAAAGTGTCTATTTTGTTTTGCCTGTTGAAAACCTTTTGTATTATTCACATTTTTAATAAGTTAAGCTTTTTTCCCCTTTACTTCAGAGATTCCCATTCCAATCTCAGAATTGTAATTATAGAGCAAATTATGGTGAGACTAAAAAATGTCTTCCAATAAAATAAAATTTAATGAATTGGTGAGCAGAACTATGGTAGCATCCATATGTTTTATCAAGCAAGGCAGACCAGAAGGCAAGCCAGAAGACCACATGTGGGAAGTCTGATGGTTGGCAATGATTTCTCCAGCAGCTGAGATGATGACTTACTCAAACACATGTTGGAACGCCATATGACTTCACCCGGCTGTTGCAATAATAGAATGAAGTAATAGAATTGAAATCTTTTGAAAAAGTCAAGTTTCATATAAAGCATACTATGTTGGAGATGTCACCAAATTGGTTGATGTGAAAATTAGCCAGCAATTTTCAACATTACTTAAGATAAGAACTTTAACCCTAAACACATATTTGTAACCTAAGACTATTGTTCATGACTAAAAAAATTTTTTTTACATTAGTGGTGTTTCTTTTGGCATCAGAATGTTAAGGAAATTCTACATTAATTAGTTACATTGGTTAGGCAAGATAGCTTATTAAAGTGGATATAGATCACTGGACCTGAAGCCAGCAAGATGAGTTCAAATCCTGCTTTAAACACTTACTGGCTGTGTACATTTTTCTCTCTACTTCTGGTCTCTTCCATTAGAATGTAAACCCACTGTGAGTAGATATCATTTCATTCTTTGTACCTGTACTCCCAGCACTTAGCACAATGTCTGTGATATTAGAGGCAATTACTAATTACTTGTGGATTGACTGACAGCTTGACCCTGGGCAAGGGTCATCTCTCTCTCTCTCTCTCTCTCTCTCTCTCTCTCTCCCCCCTGTTTTTAAGTACAAAATATCAATAGCTTTGACTGCAACATTTAATTTTTTTTAAGTTCCCTGCAGACATGTAACTTTGCCATCAGTTTTGATGTGGAAATACTCTGATGTATAAATGTTGTTGGACAACAGTAGTTAAGAGTGGAACATATAGAGGGTTCAAAAAAGTTCAAAAAAACCTAGTTATATCCATATACTTATTGGAGACACTTTAATTTTTTCCTTTGTATTTCCATTGTATTAGATAAATAAATGTGAATGTGAAATTCACAAATTTCACAAAAAATGTAAAAAAATCTCTCTCTCTCTCTCTCTCTCTCTCTCTCTCTCTCTCTCTCTCTCTCTCTCTCTCTCTCTCTCTCTCTCTCTCTCTCTCTCTCTCCTCTATCTCTCAGCTTCAGGTATTTCCTCAATAAAATTGAGAGAATCATAGCACCTGTCTCACTGTATTGTCAGTATCAAACGAGATTCTACAATAAAGTGCTTTGTAAGTCTCAAAGTATTGTGTAAGCTGCAGCTGTTATTATTTGGAGTCTTCTGAATTCTGTAATTCCAATCTTGGCTTTGCCACTGATTTCTATGAGACTTTGGGCAAGTCACAACTTCTCTGGATCTCAGTTTCTTACTATCAAATGAGGAGGTTGGACAAAAAGATCTCTAAGCTTCCTTCCAGCTCTACCTCTATGGTCATATGATCTCTAAAATGTATCCTGAAGGCCTTCAACAAAGAAGAAGCCAAGTGGTGCAGTGAATGGACTGCCAGCCCAAAGACAAGAGGATCTGAGTTCAAATTTGTCCTCAGAGAAACTTATAAGAAAGAATGCTACCGACACCTAGAGAAAAATCATGGGAGTAGAAACACAGAAGAGAAACATATGATTTATCACTTGTTTATATGAGTATATGATTTGGAGTTTTGGTTTTGAAAGATTATTACAAAAATGAGTAACAAGGAAATGGGTTTTGAATGATAATACAAATATAACCCAGTGGAATTGCTTTTCTGCTCTGGGAGTGGGGAGGGAAGAGGGAAGGGAGACAACATGAATCATATAACTTGAAAAAATATTTTTAATATTAATTTTAAATTTACATATTTTAAAAAATTTATCCTCACACACTTACTAGCTGTGTGCCTCTGGGCAAATAATTTAACTGTTTGCCTCAGTTTCCTCATCTGTCTCATAAGCTGTAAATGAAGATAACAAATTACTCCAATACCTTTGCCAATGAAATTCTAAATGGGGGCATTAAATAACAATAACAAAGTACCAACAAAGGAGACTGTTGCTTCCCAGAAAGTTAAAGGAATTTTTAACACTAATAGAAGCTAAAAAATAAGATGATGCTTTTCTTTTGAACGACTAATACATTATCTAATTTATCTCTTTAACTTGGCTTCTAAGATGTGCCTTTTCCTTGCTCAGAACCTAAGAAGGAAAGAAATACCAGAGAAGAATATCTCAGGTAGGTGCTAATAAATCTAGCTTGAGGTGCCAAGTCACTAAGGACAGTTTCCATAGTGATTGTAACTAGTTCAGATCACATAGCAATTTACTGGTCACAATTTCAAGATAAAAAAGATTAATGAAGAACCTCAATTCTCTTCCCCACCCATTTTCTTGGTAAAAAGGGTCTTCCCAGTGTTGAGCAATAGCTAACTGTCCAAAACCAAGTTTCCTATTGTATTTATGAGAATTTTAAGTTCAGATTCTTGTAAAAGAGCATTTATTAAGTGCTTACCATGTTCCAGGAATTGTGCTAAGCATTGGAGATACAAATATAAGCTAAAAGAAACACCCTACCCTCAAGGAACTTACATTGTATTGAGACAAAACAATGTCTAAAAGTTGAAAAGGCTAACCTGGGCACTTCTTTTAAATTGGAATTTTCCAGAAGAACTTATCAGTTACAGGAAGGGACTACAAAGGCAGAGGAATCATTCATGCTAGAGAGGTTAGAGCTCAGATAAGGAGTGATTAAACATATCTTGCTTGGGCCTTTCCTTTAAAAGAGAGGGTCCAGGAGGAACTGACCAATTAGAGGGAGGGGATCCAGGGCAGAGCTATCTTCCTGGGTGAGAAGGCTACTGGGGCATGGTGATGGAGACAACTTTCAGTGTTAGATGCTGGGAACTGGGAAGAGGAAGTCTTGTAGAATTAAGACCAGAGAGGATAGGGGGTGAGAAAGAGAGAGAAAGAGACAGAGACAGAGACAGAGACAGAGACAGAGACAGAGACAGAGAAAGAGACAGACTTCTTTACCTCAAACAAAGCTGTCCTGCTTCCCTCATGCACAGAAACCATACATCTTTAAATGTCTTTGTTAAGGATTCCATTTCCCCTTCAATTGACAAATGAATTCAATACTTTGACTCCATTTTCCAGGGTAATGTTTAATTTTACTCTTATTTATCTCATTATAGATTCCCAGAACTTATAATCACACACAACCCACACTGTCCAGCAGTAACTTGTTTAAATTGAGCTTGGGTTTAATGGTTTTTTCCATGTAACAATGAAATGTAGACCTTTGTTTTTACTTCATTTTCTTTGCAGCAGATCCTTTTGTTTTGCAAATTGTAGACAGCTCTGTATTACACTGGAAACCTGCAATGGATTAACAAGGTATGCTGGAAATTTGTAAGTGAATTTACCAATTTACAGGGAAAGCAATTTGCCCTGGTTCAGCTTTCATGGGGAATGTGGAAAATCATGCCATTAGCTATAATTTCCCCATCTGTGTGTTTTTAATATAAATGTAATAAGTCTTTCCTTTAAACAATGGTTCTCAAATGAAAATCATAAAATGCTTTGTCAGTCTTGCAAACCACTAGCTTATTTCCCACCTACAATCTTGAAAGAAGGATTACGAAATATAAAAAAGAAATAAAATGGCTAGAAGAGACCTTGAAGTTTGTGTAGTCCAAAATTCTCATCTGAAAGAGAAGACTGAGGCCCAGAGGGGAAGGGACATGCTTAAGCCATATAACGATATTGAGCAGAGTAGTATAAGGAGATCAAGTCACAAGTGCAAGGTGTGAAGGAGCTAAGGGAAAGAGAGGTCATGAATCCTAAACCCACAATGGTGGCTTAAGAAGAATATAATTCAGTGAGACTTTGAAATCAGAGGTCTCAAAGTAATTTCCTAGTTCTAAAGTGAGGGTATTAGATTAGGTGATTATATATATATATATATATATATAAGATTATATGATCTTATGAACTCTCTAGGCTTCAGCTTCCTATAGAATAAAAGAATTGGATTGAAAGATGTTTTAGGCTGACATCAACTTAGGGAGAGAACAGATGAGAGACATAGAGGTGAACAAATGGTACTAAAAAGACCTGAAACACATGCAATCATTCCTTGAGTCTTCTATCCCCTTCTTCTTCACCAAGGCAAAGCTGCAAACATTTGTGGCTATCAGGCCTCCCATATGCTTGTTTTTAGGCCTTTGGTTCTCAAACTTTGGGCTGAGGATCCCTTTATATTCTTTGAGAACCCTTTAAAGTGCTGTGTTTTGTTCTCCATCAGTATTTCTTGGTTATAGTCTCCTTTGCTGCCTTAGTACCATGGTGCAGTGTTATCTTCTCTGGTGCTCCTGTTAATTTTTCTATTTCATGAGTCCTTTCCTCCAGGGGGCAGTGTGGACACAGCAGCCTTTAGGACCAACAACAATCTCTCACTGACTTTTTTGTCTGCCCCTTCTAGCCCTATCATAGTTTAATGATTTGAATGGACGAGTCTCCATCTTTGTCTCTTTTATGTCTATGTGGTCTACTCCAAAGGCTGTGTGATCCTTTTTATATTAAAATAATCTCCCTCTTGCTCAGTGTAAAGATTAAAATTAATATCCAGTACTCCAATAATGATATCTAACAATCATTTAAACTGAAAGTAGCTCTCGAGGCACAATGAGCAAATGCTCATTTGGAGAATTCCTGCTACAATTTTAATCAGTCAATCTTTTATTAAAACTATGTACTAGACATCAGAGAACATAAATACAAGAGCAGAAATTGTCCCTTCCCTCAACGGGATTATAATCTCCCTAAAAAACAAAATTGCTCCCTTGTTCATGTCTCAAAAAATTTTATGTAATAATTAGTACTTTGTTTCAAATTTCATTCAATCTACAAATATGTATCCAATGCTTATTATGCACAAAATACTGTGCTAATCCCTAGGGATACAAATAAATACACAACAACAACAAAAACTCAAGGAACTTGTATTCGATTTACATTCGCCTTAATGAAGAGATTGAACATTGGTTAGATGAGACAAGGGAAAACCCTAAAAAATGTAGAGCCTTTCCTTGTCAGTAAGCTAAAAAGGCCTCTTCCCCTACCTCCATCTTTCTACTAACAAAAATTGTGTTTATCCAGTGTTGGATACCAATTTAGTAATTTTAAAAACTTGCCAACTTGATTTGTTATAAAATTTTGTAACTGATTAATACCTAAAGGTAGGAGCTTACTAGCTGGACTGCTCAAATATGATTATTACTTCATTCAATTTAACTCAACAATCATTTGTTGAATACCTACTGTGTGCCAGGAACTATGCTAGACCTTGAAGATATAGATACAACAATGGCAATAGTCTGTCCCCAAGAAGCTAAAGATTTAAACCTATTGGAGATCTGACTTGGGTTGTTTTGTCAATATGTGAGGGTGAATTTTGTCTTTTTTGCACATTACTAGAAGAATATAAGACTAACCAACCTTTTCTTCTGAGACTATCTCTTTCCCAGTGAAATGTGTATTTGTGAGAATTCAATTATTTTTACGCTTTCTTGGTCAGACTTTAGGATGGTTTTTTGGGAATAATTGCAAGGCATTAGAAAAGTGAGGGTCTTGTTTTGTTCAATTTTTCAAACCATCGCAAAGACAGTATTTTGATTATGGAGAAAAGAGGCCCAAGAGGAACATATGATATTAAGTATTATATGCCTTCCATTTAATTTTGATACATCTACACATCTTTGATTAATGTGGGAACTCTTGTCCTTCTAGATGAAGTTGTCAATTCATTTAGTGAAATTAATCTTGTTGGGTGAAGAGAAAGAGCCTCATTTGCAAGGTGTACAATAGAAGTTATTGCTGGACATCTATTTTAATCACGAAGGAAATACTGTGTGATGACTGAAAAAAAGGGCCATCCTTGTTTTCTGAAGTTGGCTTGATGTTTGTTAAGTTAATGCTAATTTGATATTGAAGCAAGCTGGAATGGAAAGGTGAAATTTGCTTTGGGTAAATAAGAAAAGGTAATTAGCTTGAATTTTCTCTTTTGGTGCATAGTCATTAACTGTTGTTACTGATTCCATTAAATTGAGGTGTCATTATTTAATTAACTGGATTATTTAGAGGATAGAGGAACATGATGGGCTTTACACTTTTTCTCCTTTTATCATGCAACCCTTTCTTAATTTTAATTCCCATTTTAGGCCTATTTAACCCTGAAAAAGTTTAGGAAATATTGTTAGGTGTTTTCTCTTCCTATAGCTTTCTACTTCAGCTCAAGCTTCAAGATAAAGAAAGAGCTAAATATGTTTACACATATAAATCCTTTAATAATGTGATGAGAGAAGTGGAACAGAGAATCTGACCCCCAGAACAAAGCTTAGTCTCAGTGGGAAATCTTTGCAAGGAGTTTTTGGTCCATTTCCCCATTTGACCCCATCTCCTTGCCTTTGGCCATCCATCTCAATAAATTTTGGCTCATTCTATTCATCTCAAATGAAATGAGACTGTAGGAGAAATAGGTCACTTATAACCCTATGAGGAAAAATTTGCCAGGAGAAAATCTCTGGATGATAGTTTGATCTTGGACACATGGGAAAAAACGGTCAGGATGATCCAAGATTTTTCAGGAAGGAGCAGAGATCCATTTGTCTTTAATGATGGGTTTGGCCTGTCAAATTCCATCAATCAGGGTGTGTGTTTTCTTAAAATATTTTTATTCAATAAGTTTCTCCATCTAATTACAGTCTCAGAGTTCACTATTATGTTTGCATTGGTTTAGTTTGGAAAATGATGTTTGCTACATGTTTACAAAACCTCCTGGGATGCCCCTCCTAGCTCAGAACCTGGTTACTGGGAAATTTTCTAATTAAATCTAGGATTTAACTTTTCATTGTGGATTTGTCTCAAAAATACTTAGTTCCAATGATAACATGCAAAAGCTATGTGTTAGGGACTTCATCAGATCTGTTTCAGGCTCTTAGACTTCCATGCTGTCCTAACACAATAGAAAGAAATCCCATTCCTTAGTATGTCAAGCTGTGCCGCAGATTTTAAGGTCTTGCTATTCATTTTTTAATATTAGGATGGTTCTCTTGTCTTTGATATTGAACTTCTACTTAACAGGATCCATTATTTATTGCTTGAGTGTTTCCCATTTAAAAAATTCCTGTACTTTTCCAGAATTTTGTTTCATTTTACCTTCAAATTTGAAAGCTCATAATTTCTAAACAGAAAAATTCTAGTTTGTGAGTTCTATAGTTGCTTTCCTTTTTTCTTTTGCAAATGAAGAGGTTTTGAACTTTCATTTATTCATCTGGGGAGTTGGCATTCAACTCTAGAAACACAAACATGGGGGCAGCTGGGTAGCTCAATGGATGGAGAGCTAGGCCTAGAGATGGGAGGTCCTAGGTTCAAATCTGGCCTCAGACACTTCCCAGCTGTGTGACCCTGGGCAAGTCACTTGACCCCCATTGCCTAGCCCTTACCACTCTTCTGCCTTGGTGCCAATACACAGTATTGACTCCAAGACAGAAGGTAAGGGTTAAAAAAAAAGAAACACAATCATATTGTATGGATCCTTGGAATATGAATCCCTGTATATTTGATATCTGGGTAGGTAGCTGTAGGAGAGAGAAAATCTCTTGTCAGTCAGTCAACAAGCATTTATTAAATTGTTCCTCTGTGCCAAGTACTGTGCTGAGCACTGGGGATACAAAGGAAAATGGTCTCTGACCACAGGGAGCTCACATGCTAATGGAGGAGTCCCCATGGGAGTAACTTTTACAAGATATATACACAGTAAGGGAAGGCAATCTGAACGAGGAAGACTTTAGAAGCAGGGTGGACCAAGAGAAGACTCCTGTTAAAGAAGGGATTTGTACAAAAAAATGGAGGTTGTAAAAAAAAATGCATAAGGGCATAAATAGCTCCATGGCAACAAATCCTCTATGTTACATAATATCTGGATAAGCAGTAAGTGCTGACCCTGTGAACAGCCCAAGGCTGGCTTATTTGGGGCTGGTACAATGCTGTGTCAAACTGTGCCTCCAGAATAAGGGAGCTTAATCCCCTGCTCTTGCCTTTACTTCCCTTTTGAACATACTTTCCTCCAGGCAAAAGAAAATAGAAAACCTTTTTTAAATATAATGAAGGCAGACAGTTATAGAAATATCTAGCCTCTTATTTTTGTAAGTTCCCAGGAGTACTGGCAGATCATCTTCACTACGGACTGGCTTCTGTTAAAACACAGTATCTCAGAGTTGGAAGGGACCTGAATAAGAATGCCTTCTATGGAATCCCTGACAAGTGATCCTCCAGCCCATGCCATGCCTAAGGATTTTCAGGTAGAGATAGCCCTGTTCTCTTCTAAGGAAGCAGAAGCCCCATTCCACTTTTGAATAGCTTTAATTGTTAAATGGTACAATGGATATAGTCCACTGATCCTGGACCAAGAAATTCTGGTCCTGGAATCAGAGAGACCTGAGGTCCTACACCCTCAGACTCTAGCTGAAACACCCTGGGTAAGTCACTAAACTTCTATCTGCCTCTGTTTCCTCATCTAAAAAATGAGAGCAAGCAAAAATACCTACCTACCAACATTATTGTGAGGATTGAATGAGATGCTTTGAACACCTTATAGCCCTATCTATACAAATGTTAGCTACTATTATCGGCTATTATTAAAGTTCCTTCTTTGCTACTTCTCATTGTTCTTTATAAAATAAATAAATAAGAAGGATAGCCTATGTCTCTGGTCAAAAATTGGAAATAATTAATTATCTGGATAATTAGCAAGACAAAATCAAACTTTTAAAAGTTGGTGATTTAGGCACCAAGATATGTTTCTCTGATTTATTTTTTGCTTAATGAGATGTTGATGCAACCTGGTGATGATAGGCCTTAATTTATTCCATTTTATTTTTCTCTTCTTGGTATAAACAAGACACAATTTAGGAGAAATTTACTTAGTGAACATTTAGAAGATATATCGATGCTCAGGGACCCTGGGTTAATGCTATCTCTTACCTTGGTGTGTTGTGCTTAGATTATCTGATTTATGGCCTTTCTAGCAAATGTTAAAGCTCAAGCCAGTTCTCCCTGAAAGGCTAAGG